>NC_041231.1:50964997-51013943 GCF_002837175.3 Physeter macrocephalus | reverse complement strand
TTTGTTGTAAAGGAGAAACTAACACACTATTGTAAAACAGTTATACTCCAATAAAGATGTTAAAAAAAAAAAAAAAAAAAAGAAATAATAGCATCCGGGAATTCCCTGGTTGTCCAGTTAGGACTTGGCGCTTTCACTGCCAGGGACCAGGTTCAATCCCTGGTTGGGGAACTAAGATCCTGCAAGCCACACGGTGCAGCCAAAAAAAAAGAGACCAATATTCCAAAAGTTAAATGGGCAAAGAACAGTACTAGGTAGTTCATAACGTACGAAAAGATACTCAACCTGACTAGTAATGAGGGTGCTCATGAAACCAAATTGAAACAGCAATGAGATTTCATTTTTTCACCCTCTGTAAATCCTTCCCTAGACCACCCACCACTCCCCCCACCCTCCAAGTTCTTCCATCTAACCAAGCTCCTATTTGCTCCCGCACTCAGGCATACTTTTATCATATAACATTTGTCACACTTTATTGTAATTATTTGTGTAAATGTCTTTTACTCCAACTTGAATGTACTTTATGGCAGGGGTTAAGCTTGATGTGGGAGATACTTAATATTTCTTGAATAATTGCCTTCAAATCCTATTCCAATCTCTTAAATGAACATATACAAGTCTTTTACATATTGAAGAAGTATGTGCAAGCTATCTGGGAGTCTGCTTTTCTACCAGCTTATCAATGCACAGAAACTGAGTGCACAAAACTGTCAAATAGGATAGTGTCACAGTCTACCCCCAGGTCAAAACACCATGGGCTGTGTAGTACTTTCTTTGTCTGGGGGAATTTGGTTGTGCCCAACTTTTAAACGTTATACATCCTTTGAGGGGACTATCTTTAGACACATTACTTATTTTCCCTCTTTCTGAACCATTTCCTTAAGGTAGCCTCCTCAAGTCAGAATTACTAGGTCAAAGAGCATAAACAACTCGGTGTCTGCTTGCCCAAAGCCCTCACAGCATTGCAGTTAGAGCCTATCTTACTTATTAAAGTTGATTCAAACTTCTCTTCCCTTAAAGAGTTAGAATAAATAAGGAATTACAGTTTCTTCTTATTTTTTAAATTTAACTCCTAGACCCATCTGGAATTTACTTTGGCTTACAGAGTGAGGTATGGATCCATGGTGAGTGTTTTTCATAAAATTAATCAATTAACCCATAGAGCATGTTTTAAAATTCTTCAAAGAAAAGATGAATTATTGAGTAAATAGCATTAGAACTACTGAAAGCCACTTGGGTTAAAAAAAAAACAACAAGCAAACGTGCAAGCTGGATTCCTATGTCATTCTGTATATCAAGATAAACTTTAGATGGACTAAAGCTTAAACGTAAAAACGAAACAATGAAAATGTCTGAAGAAAATACAGGTGATTTAAAAACTAATAATTTTATGGAGAAGGAGACCACAAAGGAAAATATTGCTGTTTGACTACATGAAAGGTTTTCTAAGACTTAAAAAATAATGCTAATAATAATACTACTGAAAGGCAAACAAATGGGAAAATGTGCAACATGTGACAAAGGGTTAGCAGTTCTAATAAATAAAAGAAATATGTAGAAAAGATATGAATAAGCAGAAAATGACCAATAAACACGATAACACTAATAATCAAAGAAATGAAAGAAAAATAAACAAAAGATAGTATTCTTCATCTAGCTAGCAAAGTTTTAAACAGTGACCAGGGCTTCCCTGGTGATGCAGTGGTTAAGAGTCCGCCTGCCAATACAGGGGACACAGGTCCGAGCCCTGGTCTGGGAAGATCCCACAAGCCGCTGAGCAACTGGGCCCATGCGCTATAACTGAGCCTGCGCTCTGGAGCCCATGAGCCACAGCTACTGAAGCCCGCGTGCCTAGAGCCCATGCTCTGCAACGGGAGAGGCCACCACAATGAGAGGCCCGCGCACCTCAACGAAGAGTAGCCTCCGCTCGCCGCAACTAGAGAAAGCCCGTGTGCAGCAACAAAGACCCAACGCAGCCAAAACAAAACAAAACAAAATAATAAAAAATTTTAAAAAACCCAAAAAACAGTGACCAAATCATAAGCACATACAGGGGAAATGGGCCCTCTTGTACTCTTTTTGTAGAAGTGTAAATTGGTACATCACGGATAGAAAGCAGTTTGGTAATATGTATCAAAATATAAAATCTACAAAATGTTTGACCACCACACCATAGCTGAGATACTAAAAGACATATTCTCATATATGTAAAAATATATAGTATAAATTACTATAATAAAAAATTTACTAAGGTTGCTGCATACAAAATTAATAAACAAAAATTAAATATTTTCATGTATGCAAACAATGATCAATTAGAAAACATCAGAAAAGATTCCTATTTCAAAGAATCAATGTAACCAGAATATGTAAGATCTACCTAAATGCAATTTTAAAACAGGCCTGAAACAGACAAAGGCAGTATGAACAAATGGAATGATATGTAGTGTTCTTGAATAGAAATTCAGTATCATAAAGCTGTCAATGTAAAGCATGATACTCAGACAATGAAATACAAAGCTACTTCCTTCATGGCCTTTCCTAATACCCAGGAATGGTACTGGTTGCTTTGTCCTCTTCATTTCCATCTCAAGAGGTTTACGTCACTCTATTACCAATTATTTTACTCTGCCTTGTTTATTCTTTTTATGTTCATCTCACAAATCATGCTACTTAAGGGGAGAATCACGTCATTTCCATAGTTGCCATTACATGGTAGGTGTTTAATGTTTGTTGGAAACATAAATGGCTAACAGTTTTTAAAAAAATACTCTTGTTATTAATCAAAGAAATCCACTTGAGAATAAATAGGTATTATAACTTAAAAAATTATATTAACAATAATTTAAAAGAATGGGACTACTCAGCAGCAATGAAGGCAGAGCCAAAGGAGTGGTTCTTACGTACAGCTGGTAAGAGCAGAGAGGACTGAGATCACTGTGGAAAGCAGTTTGGCAGTACGAAGCAAGAGCCTTAAAACAATTCAAACACTTAGGCCTAATAATTCTACTTCTAAAAAATAATGAGAAATAAAAAAAACAAAAACAAAAAACCTTAGGCATAGAGATAGATTATTATTATGGCAATTATTTAAAATAAAGAAATGGCTAACTAAATTATGACACAAATCACACAGCCAATACAGATAATCAATGCAAAGAATTTGTGATAATACGTGAGGTGACTGCAAAGAACGCAAGCTATAAAACTGTATATATTCATAAATACACACTCTCAAAACAATGTAAAAAACCTCAAACACACAAAAAAAGCCAGAAAGGTAATATATCAAAATTTTGACAGTAGCTGTTTGCAAATAGTGGGTTAAAAAATATTTTTTTCTTCTAATATTCTGTGTTTTCCAAAGTAAGTATGCTATACTATGTTCATAATCAGAAAAACAAACAAAAGTTGGGACTTTCCTGGTGGTCCAGTGGTTAAGAATCTGCACTTCCACTGCAGGGGGAAGAAAAAAGAAAAGAAAAACAAACAAAAGCTGATGAAGTTGTGGGGGAGGGAGACGCAAGAGGGAAGAGATACGGGGATATATGTATATGTATAACTGATTCACTTTGTTATAAAGCAGAAACCAACACAGCATTGTAAAGCAATTATACTCCAAAAAAAACGTTAAAAAAAATTTTAAAAAGCTGATGAAGTAAAGGTAAGAATTATGGGAAGAAAGTGTCCTTACCTAAGGAAGTCACATTTCCATAATTCTCCAGCATCACATCCCAGTACAAAGCCCTCTGAATTGGGCCCAGACATGCCCATTCCTCTGAAGTGAAGCATACTGATACCTCCTCAAACATCACCAATTCCTGAAATAACAGGTATGTGTGAGATTATCCAGGCCCAGGAAGCTCCCCTACTGAAAGGTCCCTTTCACTTCTGGGGAAGACATGTTGTGAGGGCATGAGGTGGGCAAGGGATATCAGGGAGACATAGGAGACCCCACATGAAGTCTGCCTTCCAATAGCATGGACCTTGATTTAGAGATGGGAGCTGACTGGACACCCAAGCACAAGGATGAGAGATACTCCAGACACAATTAGGATACTTTAGCCACAATGAGATAGTGCAGATAGGATCTTAGGAAGAAAAGAGGATGCAAATCTTACCTGGGGCTGGGCTGTCAGGAGCATGAGAGCCATTAATTGATTTCTTGGGTTCTCTTCCTGGGAAAGGGCAGAAGCTTCAGGGGCAGGAGAATCTGAAGGAGAAAAAGCTTCATATGAGATAACTGTTGTTCCTGCCCACTACTCCAAGTCCAATATCTTTATCTTCTATAAACAAGGAATTCAAAAAGACACAGAGCTCCCAGAACTAGGCAACGATGGCTATAAAATGACCTACAAATCTTTTCTGACCCCCACGTGCAGGGCTGGAATAGCACAAAGAATAGCAATAAGAATGGATAAAGGGGGACTTCCCTGGTGGCGCAGTGGATAAGACTCAGTGCTCCCAATGCAGGGGGCCTGCGTTCAATCCCTGCAGGGAACTAGATCCCACATGCATGCCGCAATTAAGAGTTCACATGCCACAACTAAGGAGCTGGGGAGTCTCAACTAAGGAGCCCCACGAGCCACAACTAAGGAACCCGCGAGCTGCAAATAAGACCCAGCGTGACCAAATTAAAAAAAAATTTTTTAACTAAAAAAAAAAAAAAAAAAAAAAAAAAGGGCTTCCCTCGTGGTGCAGTGGTTAAGAATCCGCCTGCCAATGCAGGGGACAGGGGTTTGAGCCCTGGTCCCGGAAGATCACACATGCTGCGGAGCAACTAAGCTCATGTGCCACAACTACTGAGCCTGCGCTCTAGAGTCTGTGAGCCACAACTACTGAGCCCGTGTGCTGCTACTACTGAAGCCCATGTGCCTAGAGTCCGTGCTCCGCAAACAAGAGAAGCCACCACAATGAGAAGGCCATGCACTGTAACATAGAATAGCCCCTGCTCGCCACAACTAGAGAAAGCCCGCGCACAGCAACAAAGACTCAACGCAGCCAAAAATAAGTAAATAAAATAAATTTTTTTAAAAAAGAAAAAATAGAATGGATAAAGGGTCAGAAAGGACCCTCTTGTCCAGGAAAGGATAAGAGGGAGAACAGGAAAGAGCTTGGTACCATAAGGGGTTCATATAAGGGCAGGAGAGGAAGCAACTATCTGGGAGTAGGGAGATGAGCCACAGTAAGAGTCCTGAGAAAGTCCAAAGCCATAGCCAGTAAGTTACCATGTTGAGGATCTTGGAGCAAGTTGAACACCACTGGGTCAGTAAGAGGATTTGAGCGAATTTCAGCTGATATGTGGCTGCCAGTGGGTGCATGAGGAAGTGCTATTCCTGGAGTGCTCAGACCCTCCTGGAGAGTGTCCTGATCCTGGACAAGGACTGGAACCTGGGAACAAGCAGAACAGAATAAGCTGACTCTTCTTGTACCTCCAGAAAATGGACTCACCTAACATGGACCTCTTTCTTCCCGTAATCTAGAACTGTGAGATGAGAGTGACCCACCTCAAGTATGGAGCATCAAAACAGCAGTAAAGCTTTGCCTTGAGAACATTGGAGCTGCCCTCTAGCCCCACTCATGGTACTGGTGACCTCTCCCAGAGGAGACTGAACACAACGGTGGAAACAGAAGCCAGACCTGGGTGTGGGTTAAGGAGGGAATGGGAAGTAACAAGCAATTAAGAGCTTCAGACCTGGTTTTAGATTACACCTGGGTTCAATACACTCTTCTACTTATTTACCCCTTTACTTATCCCTTCCTGCTCCAACAGAAGGAACACTAGAAGTCTAGACATTTGCTTTTGTTGCTAACTAGATGTCTCACCTAAGACAATGTAGTGAACCTTTTCCTGCCTCCATTTTCTTATCTCTCAAATGAGAAAGATGGATTAGTGATTAGTACTGAAATATATAGCTCTAAATTCTTCATTTTTATGATTTAAACAAATAAGCCCATCCTTGGTACCACTCCCAAGTTATATTCCAGACTTCTTATATAGAAATGTTTCTAGTGGGCTCCAGATTGACTGAAAGAGATCTGACACATACTAGAAACTATATTAAGATCCCAATTTAATAGCCAAGGATATAAAATCTTATCAGAGGCAAATATCTCAACCCAATCCCTTGGCTCATGGAATCCCCAGTAGGGGAACACATGGGGAGGTCTTGACAGATCTAGAAAGCTTCATTCATGCTTTCCCACTGCCTTTTATACTTCAGGCTTACAACATCACTCCAAACATATTTATACAAATAATACATATGTTTCTGTTTAGAGGAACACTTACAAACACTATGTTCTTCAGATTCTTGAACCAAACTCAGCATTAGCAAGCATCACCCAAGGAGGCAAAGCAAAGTCAATGCCTTGTGTTGATTCTGAATTCACCCAAAGACCCCAATCATAAATCCATTTCTCTCAAAAGACATTCTGTGGTCTGAACAGCTCATGAACCTGTTTTAATTAGCATTAGGGTTGCTACTGTGTTATTAATTGTTAATGAAAATCACAGCATCATCCTCTATCCCCTCTGTCCTGGGCCTACTCCCTCCTTCCACCTCAAACTCTTCCCCCTTCCCCTTTCTCACTTTTAGTGCTGGTCCATCGAGGTCTTTCTGCAGCTCCTCTACCAGGGCCACTGCCTCCTCACCACTCCCGGGGCGATGGATCTGCACCCAGGTCCGTATCTCTCCGGGCAGGATGCTCAGGAACTGCTCCAACACCAGCAGCTCAAGGATCTGTGCCTTGGTGCGTGCTTCTGGCCTCAGCCACCGGCGACAGAGCTCCCGGAGCCGGCTCAGTGCCTCCTGGGGTCCAGATGTCTCATGGTAACGTAACTGTCTAAAGTGCAGGTGGGAGGTCTCCCAAACAGAGGAGCTGCTCCCTTGGAAGCTGGTTCCCCACTTCCAGGTATCATCCTTCCCTTTAACAAGGCCCTCTTGTCTCAGAGCACTGTGGGCCCAATTTTCTCTTGTCATTGTTGTTATTTAAGAAAGGCTCCTCTCTAGGGCCCCTCAATCCTTGCTTGCCTTCTTCCTTAGAGCTTGGAGAACATCATCTATAAGACCTCAAGAAATCATTGTTAAAGTTAACCCAGAGAAACAATCAGGTTTTCCAGACCCCAGTTAGCTCTCACTAATGAAGAAACCTCCCTGAATGCAAAGTTCTAGATTCTGGGCCATGCCTCCTCTAACAGAAGCCTGGGCCCAAGGCTCTAGGGACACTAATACGCATGTTACCCAGACCATTGCTGATATCAAAAACATGAAATTCCTTTGGTCTTTTTTTTTTTTGGCCACGTGGCATGTGGGATCTTAGTTCCCCGACCAGGGATCCAAGCCACCCTCCCTGCATTAGAAGCATGGAGTCTTAACCACTGGACGGCCAGGGAAGTCCCTCCTTTGGTCTTTATTCACAGTTTCTCCTCCACCTAATTACAATAAATCCTTTATCCACCATTCTAACAATGGGCATCCTGGCTACTCCTGTGTGACCTTGAACAAGTTACCTCACTTCTAAGTCTCAGTTTGTTAACCTGTAAAATAGGGGTAACAACAATTCCTATCTTATGGGCTTGCTGTAAGAATTTGATGTGAAATACATTTCAGGCTTTTGAATAGTGCCTGGTATATGGATTCAAATGTTAATCATTATCTTTCTGCAACTAGCACTCTTTCCTATGTTCTTAGGCTTCTGCTTTCTAGAAATAGTGCGTTTTTTAGAAATAATATGTATCTTTCTTATTACAAAATGGAAAATCTGTAAAACCAGAAAACACATACAAAACCAAAGAACAATCACTGCTATTGCTCTGGACTACATTCTTCCAGTCCTTTCTCCATGCGCCAATTTGGATCACAAAACTGGATCCAACTGTACTGCTCCATAATTTCACACACATTGTGTTGTGAACACAGTATCAAATATTCTTCATCATTATTTTCAAGAGTACATCAGCCCATGGGACCTTCCTGGTGGTGCAGTGGTTAAGAATCCACCTGCCAATGCAGGGGACATGGGTTTGAGCCCTGGTCCGGGAAGATCCCACATGCCGCGGAGCAGCTAAGCCTGTGTGCCACAACTACTGAGCCTGCGCTCTAGAGCCTGTGCTCCACAACAAAGGGAGGCCACCGCAGTGAGAGGCCTGCGCACCGCGGGGAATAGTAGCCCCCACTCGCTCCAGCTAGAGAAAGCTCGCGTGCAGCAACGAGGACCCAACGCAGCCAAAAATAAATAAATTTATTTTTTAAAAAAAAAGTATATCAGCCCATTCCTACTTAAGTAGTCCCCTGTTGTTAGACGTTTAGATTATTTATAATTTTCTATTACAAATTCAGCTGCAATGACCATCTTTGCTAATGAATTTTTGGTTACATTTCTGCTTATTTCTTCAGGAAAAATTCCCAGAAAAGAAACTGTTTGGCTGAAAGGTACAAATAGTTTAAACTTTTAAGGTTGTAATAGCTACATTACTATCAGTAACATATAAGAGTGTCTCATTAATTTTATTTAACACATGGATCCTTAAAATTCATGCTTATAATGGAGCAGAGGAGGCCAAGATATAAACATAATTTCAATATAATGTGTGAGTACAATTAATAGGAGGACATATAAGCACAGTAAGAATTCATGAAGGTAATTTTGGGTTGGGCTGTAAAGAAAAAAAGACCACTGGACTATTAGGAAAGCCATTCCAGGAATAAAGAAACTGTAATTTCGAAAGCAAGGGAGAGGGCTTCCCTGGTGGCGCAGTGGTTGAGAGTCCGCCTGCCGATGCAGGGGACACGGGTTCGTGCCCCGGTCGGGGAGGATCCCACATGCCGCGGAGCGGCTAGGCCCGTGAGCCATGGCTGCTGAGCCTGCGCGTCCGGAGCCTGTGCTCCGCAACGGGAGAGGCCACAACAGTGAGAGACCACAAAAAAAAAAAAAAAAAAAAAAAAAGAAAAGAAAAAGCAAGGGAGAGACAGCACATATAGCTCTGTTAAAAAGGTTCTTTGCAAATCAGAGAAGGAAGTAAACTTTGAGGAAATTTTGTAGAATTAGAGTGAAGAGGTAAACAGAAGCAAATTCTAAAGGCTACTGAGAGGCAGCCAGAGGCATCCCAAGTAGCCAGAGTGGCATTGCCAAGCTCCTTCCACAGGAATTACACTCAGCATCTCAGCATCAAGCCACTGTAGATTTAACCTGTGTCTGTGAGCATCTGTGCTTTATCTAGTTTTACTTTGTGCCTCTGTTAGCAAGACGTGTCCTAAGGGAACTGCTTCTTTGCTTTACATCATTTCAGCTTATGAAAGGTTTCATAAGAATACTCTACTTTCAGGGACTTCCCTGGTGATGCAGTGGATAAGACTCCATCCCAATGCAGGGGGCACAGGTTTGATCCCTGGTCAGGGAACTAGATTCCACATGCGTGCCGCAACTAAGAATTTGCATACCACAACTAAGGAACCTGTTTGCCGCAACTAAGGAGCCCGCCTGCCGCAACTAAGACCTGGAGCAACCTAAATTTAAAAACAAAACAAAACAAAAACAACCCTACTTTCAGACATTAGGGGAAACCTGTAGTCTAAACAAATAATTAAAGTTCTAAATTAAGTAGTAGTAGGGATAGAACAATTGAGAAAAACTGAGCAGTTCTTTGGTAACCGATCTGGTGGGGGGATGGAAAGGAATTTAAAAAAAGGATTTCTATCCCATGTTCACAGATAGGAAGACTCAATATTGTCAACGTTTCAGTTCTTCTCAACTTTATCTATAGATTCAATGCAACTCCAATCAAAATCTCAGCAAGCTATTTTGTGGATATTGACAAACTAATTCTAAAGTTCACATGGAGAGGCAAAAGACCCAGAATAACTAACACAATACTGAAGAAGAAGAACAAAATTGAGGGACTGACACTACCCACATCAAAACTTTCTAAAAAGCTACCGTGATGAAGACAGCATGGTACTGGCAAAATTGTAGACAGATCAATGGGACAGAATAGAGAGTCCAGAAATAGACCCACATGAATAGTCAACTGATCTCTGAGAGAGAGTCAAGGTAATACAATGGAGCAAAGATAGTCTTTTCAGCAAATGGTGCCAGTACAACTGGAATTCACATGGAAAAAATGAATCTAGACACAGACTTTACATCTTTCACAAAAATTAACTCAAAATGGATCACAGACCTAAATGTAATATGCAAAACTGTAAAATTCCTGGAAGATAACCTAGGAGAAAACCTAGATGATCTTGGGTATGGTGACAGCTTTTTAGATAGACACAAAAGACATGATCCTTGAATGAAATATTTAATAAGCTAGACTTCATCAAAATTAAAAAATTCTGGGGCTTCCCTGGTGGCGCAGTGGTTGGGAGTCTGCCTGCCGATGCAGGGGACGCGGGTTCGTGCCCCGGTCCGGGAGGATCCCACATGCCGCGGAGCGGCTGGGCCCGTGAGCCATGGCCGCTGAGCCTGCGCGTCCACAGCCTGTGCTCCACAACGCGAGAGGCCCGCGTACCGCAAAAAAAAAAAAAAAAAAAAAAAAATTAAAAAATTCTGCTCTGCAAAAGGCAATGTCAAGAATGAGAAGACAACCTGAAGACTGAGAGAAAATACTTGCAAAAGACACACACTATTATCCTTCCTTTGTATATTTTATACAAAGAACTCTTAAAACTTAACAATAAGAAAACAAACAACTCAATGAAAATATGGCCCAAGGGGGAATTCCCTGGTGATCCAGTGGTTAGGACTCAGAGCTTGCACTGCCAGGGGCCTGGGTTCAATCCCTGGTCAGGGAACTAAGATATCACAAGCTGTGTGACGAGGCAAAAAGAAAAAAAAAGTTAAGGTAAAATGACTCAAAGGTCTAAACAAATACCTCACCGAAGAAGATATACATATTTCAAATAACTGCGCGAAAATATGCTCCACATCATATGTCATCAGGGAAATGAAAGTTAAAACAATGAGATACCTTATGTACCTATTAGAATGGCCAAAATCCAGAACACTGGCAACACCAAATGCTGGTGAAGATGTGGAGCAACAGGAACTCTTGCTGGTGGGAATGCAAAATGGTACAGCCACTATGGAAGACAGTTTGGCAGTATCTTACAAAACTAAACATAATCCTACCATAAATTCTAGCAACTGTGCTCCTTGGTATTCATCCAAAGAAACTGATGACATACATCCACACGAAAACCTGCACATGGATGTTTACAGCAGCTTTATTCGTAATTGTCAACACCTAGAATCAACCAAGATGTCCTTCAATACATGAATGAATAAACTGCGGTACATCCAGACAATGGAATATTACTCAGTGCTAAAAAGAAACAAGCTATTAAGCCATGAAAAGATACAAAGGAAGCTTAAATATGGACTACCCAGTGAAAGAAGCTAATCTGAAAATCTAACATACTGTACAATTCCAACTATATGACATTCTGGAAAAGGCAAAACTATGGAGACAGTAAAATGATCAGTGGTTGCCAAGGGTTGGAGAAGGAAGGGATGAGCAGGCAGAACGCAGAGGATTTTTAGGGCAGTGAAACCATGCTGTATACTAAAATGGTGGATACATTATACAAATAATTATAAATCTGTCCAAACCCATAGAATATATAAACACAGAGAGTGAACCTTTATGTAACCTATGGACTTTGGGTGATTAAAATGTGTCTGATACAGGTTCACCAACTGCAACAAAAGGTACCACTCTGGTGGGGGATTTTTTTTTTTTTTTGGATTGAAGTATAGTTATTACATAATGTATTAATTTGTGCTGTACAGCAAAGTGATTCAGTTATACATAAATATACACTCTTTTTATATTCTTTTCCATTATGGTTTAGCACATGATATTGAATATAGTTCCCTGTGCTATACAGGAGGACCTTGCTGTTTATCCATTCTATAAATACTAGCTTGCATCTGCTAATCCCAAACTCCCACTCCATCCCTCCAGTGATGGGGGATGTTGATATGGGGGGATGCTATGCAAGAGCGGGGGCAGGGAGTATATGGGAAATGTCTGTATTTTCTGCTTAATTTTCCTGTGAACGTAAAACTGCTCTAAAAAATAAAGTCTGTAAGTAAATAAAACCGGGGTGGGGGGGAGAAGGATTTCTGAATAATTTTCTACAGTAAATTATCAGAATTCTATTTACTCTTATTTTGCAGATAGATACAAATAACAAATCCTTAAACATACATTTTGTTTGCTTCTCACAAAAGGTTTGTGAGCCACAAGTTAAAAAGAACAAAAGAAGCCTCAAAGGAACTAAGCGATTCGCTCAAGGCCACTCAGTTATGGGAGCAAATTCTGAATTCAGGGATTCTAACTCCAAAAGTCCAAAATAACTGCATCTAAGAAAAGACTTCTGAAACCCAAACAACTATTCTAAAGCAATGGTTTAGAATAATAATGACAACAATTCATTATAAAGCTTTAATCTGGCAAGCTGTAAAACGAAAATAAACAACCATACGTAGTCACAGGTTGGCAATGACCTTTCTTGCAAAAGACGGCGTTTACGCTGAGTTTACCATCTTAGTACTTAATGTGAAAATACATTCTCTGAAGCAATGGTGGTACGGGTTGTCTAAGTTTGCTTCTTAAATACCATTATATTACAAAATTAAAAGATGAGAACCGGTCCATACCTCAAGGGAAAAAAAAAAGCCCCCAGAAGTCTGGGAGCCCCTGCTCCAGGGAAGCCTCAAGCTGTTTCTCAGCATCAGTCTCAGAGAAGATGGGAAAAGAGCAGAAAAGCCTGAGCTGGGGAACCTGACTACTGAGGGCGGTATTCTCAAAGGGGCAGCACACTCAGCTAACTCGAGGGCCGGTCCACAGACACACAGACTCAGGGGCGCTGTCTTCAATACCTTCCCCAAGCCGCAGCCAAGGCATCCACCTCAACACGGAGCGGAGGGACCGCGCTGGGGGTAAGGGCCGAAGGGGGGTCGGCGAAGGCTGCGCTGCCCTGGCGAACTCAAGCCGTACCCCGGGCCGCCCTCCCCGCGTGCCAACCTGACCCGAGCCCACCCCGCTCACCGGGGGCTCCCGCAGCGGCTCCGGCCTTGGGGACCGCCGCCTCGGCGCCGGGACGCCGGGAGATGACACGGGAACTGGACGCCACGGCACCTGAGGCCCAGAATAATGGCTGACCCGCAGATACCGCGACTTCCGGTCGCTCACCCCACCTCCCAGTCCCGGCTCTCTAGGAAGCCACAGCTCTATGGTTCCTAGCTTTTCCCCGTGAAGGCGAAGAAAAGCGGAGCTCCTGGACCCTTGGGTCTTCATTCCTCCCAACCAAAGAGTAGGCGTAGCTGTATTCTGGAACACAAGGATCAGCGGTGAATCACACGGTTCAGGCCCTCAGGACGCTTGTTGCCTCCTGAAGGAACTGAACCTTTTTGTTTTAATTTGCAGTTTAACTGAGGTTGATGGGGAGTAATTCTTCATACGTCTGAGTGACTTCGTGGGTGACTTTTCCAATCCATTCTTGAACCTAGAGCAGTTCTCACTGTAAATAACATGCCTTATAAATGACTCCCTTGTGAACTGGCTTACTGTCGAGTATCTCTTGACCAAATGATGAGATAATGGAGCTCTGGTGTTAAATATTAATCAAGCTAAAACTGCGATAGAGAGACACTGCCTCTCTGGAATAAGGAAGTTGTTGCAGTTGTCCATCACCTTGGGTAAAGTTAGGTTTGTGTAAAGGAAACTGAACTCTGATTCTCTCTTTCATACTTAGATATTTTAAGTTTGGACTCCTGGAATCGTCAACCCTTATATGAGACAGACCAGAAAGAGGCTCCAAAAGGGTGTTGCAGGAGAGGGAAATGTCATGTCCTGGGACCCACAGGAGCCCTTAGGACGGACCACGGCAAGTGAGTGTCCTTGGCGTTGTGCAGGAAAGAATTCAAGAGCCCACCAAAGAAAAGTGAAAGCAAGTTTATTTAGAGCGATACACACTCCACAGGCCGAATGTGGACTGTCTCAGAAAGTGAGAGTGGCCCCAGGGCATGGGGTTGTAGTTTTTGTGGGCTAAGTAATTTAATATGCTAACGAATGGGAGGAATATTGCTGTTACCAGAAGGAATATTGCTATTTCTGGGAAGGGTGGGGATTTCCCAGGAATTGGGCCGCTGCCCATTTTTTGGCCTTTTCTGGTCTGTCTGGGAACTGTCATGGCTGAGGGGGCGTGATTTTTAGTATTACAGTGAAGGTATAATGAGCTAAAGGTCAATGACCAGACTTTTCTCAAAGCTGCCTTGGTTACCAAGCAGATTCTAGCCGGTCTTTATCGAATCCCAACAACTGCGCTCCATCTTCATTTATCTAGAGTTTGTGTCCTGCCCCTTTCCCTCCTGTATCAAGGGCAAAGGCCATGTCTGTCTGGATCCCTTGCATACTTGGCACCTAGCACAAAGCCATACTAGGTGCTAGATGAACGTTTGTTGAATGAGCAAGGTGTTATTCTGTATATATATTCTCTCTTGGCTTTCACTGAACACTTGCCTAAACATTTCAGCCTCTACTCTTTCATTCATTCAACAACTATTAACTGATTACTAACCATGTGCTAGACACTATTCTAGGCACTAGGGACATAAATGAAGAGGTAAAGTCCCTAGAAGCTTACATTTCTAGTCGGGGTAGACAGGAAAACAAATACAAAATATGTCCGAGAGTGATACGTGCTAAGCAGAAAGATGGTAAAGACCCAACAAAGGAGGCTCAGAAGCAGCAGCCAACCAAGTAGAAGGAGAACCAGGAGATAGTACTTTATAGGTCTCAAAGCACGAATGGGAGATTTTGAAATAGTAATCAACGTGGCCCCTGCTCCCCCTACACTAAATCATTTTACTTGTAACCTGAGGCCCCTTCTCCTCCCCTGCCTGCCCAAGTAGACAGAGGTTATTCACTGTGAGACTAGAAACAAAGGGTACAAAGACTATACTGTCAGGTCAATAGACACCTTTGGGAGATGGAAAGACATGCTTGCCGAACAAGTGTTTCTGCTGGGGAAGAAGAAAGGAATGAGAGGAGCCAAAATGACTAATTGGGCTGTGGATGACTGACCAGTGAGCCTATAATCATCCACACCCTACCAAGCAGTGGCCTGGAAGGATGTAACCAGAGTTGTCTCCTGGTGAGGACCACTAATTGCCAATGGTCAGCCTAGAGCCCCAGTTTTATCATTCAGTTTGTGCCCTGAGATTCAGCCTGGTGCCCATCTGACAGTCAAGGAATTTGAAGCCTCCTCATCCTCACCCCAGGATGAAAGACTTGGTTATCTTGTGGGATGATGGTGGTAGAAAAGGGACACCCTACCTTTGAAGAAGATGGAACTATATGGAATCTGTTTAAAGTGGCCCAGAGAGCTGGGACGGTGGTGGAATACAACACATAGCCTCTGTTTTACGTACACTCACACATTCTTAGCACATAGAATTCCCACAGGTGAAGTACACTGGATTTGGAATCAGAAAACCTAGGTTTGGGTCCTGGCGCTTTCTCTTACTAGCTCTGTGATGTTATTAAGGCAGCCTCTAAGTCTCAGTTTCTCTGTCGGTCAAATATTGGTATAATGCCTACTTCATAGCGTTGTTGTGAGCATTCAGTAAAAGGATCATGTGAAAGTACTTTATGAAACAATTTAGTTGTCAATAAAGTTGGATAAAAGAGGTAATGGTCAAAATCTAGAACATGGCATAATGTAATATTTTTTCATTAAGTTAATATTAGGACTTCATGCACCTCAAAAGCAAACAAGAATTAAATGAGTTTGTTAGAGCTATACAGTATATTCAGTTAATTAGGGACATAGGCAAGAATGGAACCCAGATCTTTCTGCTTTCTTTTGCAATAGGTTACATGCACCTAAACTGTCCAGATACCATAGAAATTCACTTAAACATAGAACATGCCAGCTCTGAAACATTCTTCTGAAACCAGGGAAGCCCAAGCCCCTACTTTAATGCCAATAAATAGCTTGGAAACTTGAGTTCTATTCTTAATATTGCAGTTTCCAAACATCCCTTCAACCATTCCCATAGTTTTTAAGGGCCCAGACTCTGGAGCCAAAATCTCTGGTTTTAAATCCAGGTTCATTTGTGAGTACAACCCCCTTTTTGTGAGAAAGAAAAGGACACTAAAAAATAAGAGGGACCTCGGACTTCCCTGGCGGTCCAGTGGTTACAACTCCACACTTCCAGTGCAGGAGGCATGTGTTCGATCCCTGGTTGGGGAACTAAGATCCCACATGCGGTGTGGGATGGCTAAAAAATAAAAATAAAAATAAATAAGAGGGACCAGACATACACTCAAGGCTGCCTCACCTTCTCATGGACCACTTTGTCTCTGAGAAGCAAGATCAACACATCCTCCTATCTTTGTGGTTCTTCTGTTTAATTTCATTGTCTTGACTTAACAGGAAGGAAAATTGACCCTTCATTTTGGAGAGGGAAGAATTATACCAGATCCTTTGTCATAGGTCAATCACACACCAATTTGCATTTAAAAACAAACAAACAAACAGCCCCACACACTGGTAGAGTAGGATTTTATAGAAAGATGAGAAACACGACCTTAACATTCAGACTAGGATTTCTGTTTTAGTTGACCAGTATTCTGAGGTCTTAGCCCCATCTTAGACTATCGGTCCTCTCCCTCCAGCCTCTTCTCAAATACCTATCTATGATGTTGACTGATGCTCTTACACCTCTAATTTAGAGAGGCCCAAAAGCATACTTTTAAGTCAATCTAGAATCTTCCATCCTTAGCAGTGGCTAGGTGTCTGGGCAGCAGAACAAAATGTAACTGAGGCCCTCCCCAGTCCAAGAGATTATGCAAATACTTCTCTTTCAGGTACTGGAAAATAATGGAATTAGTACTACATGGTTGAAGGGATTATTTCTAGAAGCTAAATTCTGAGTCAGGCATACAGAGAAGAGAGATCATGGAGCTCTTCAAGAATGCTAGCACTCCCTTTGCCAATTTATTTCTCATAGTATTGATGAAAGTTTTGTCTTCTGGACCCTCCTAGTGTGGGTGAGTAGGTCCTGAATGATAAATCCACTTTAATAATCCAATCTCCCTAAACCTTTGAATTCCTCCCTCTACATTAAACCAAGGGAGGGCGGGCATTTCTGATTCATTCACAACAGGCCATCTTTTGGTCCATGTTTCAGCCAGTCAACCAAACTGTCAGAGCCCTTTCTAACTCCCAGATTTGCAGATTCAAATGCTAATCTCTTCTGAAAACAACCTCACAGACATACCCAGAAATAGTTTTACCAGCTGTCTGGGCAACCCTTAGCCCAGTCAAATTCAACATAAAATTAACCATCATAATAATTATCCCTTTAAGTAGTGTAGAATCTCATCTAATTGATGTCTTCTCTTTCATTCCTGACATTGGTATTTTGTGTCTTCTCTTCTTTTAGCCTGATCAATCTTGCTAGAGGTTTATCAATGTTACTGATTTTTCTAAAAGAACCACTTTTGGTTTCATAATTTTTTTCTATTGTTTTTGTTTTCTGTTTTCTAGTTTTCCACTCTGACCTTATTACTTCATTTCTTCTGCTCACTTTGATTAAAAAAAATTTTTTTTATTCAAGTATAGTTGATTTAGAAAGTTGTATCAGTTTCAGGTGTACAGCAATGATTTGGTTATATATATATGTTTCCTCATATATTGTGCCAATCAGTATTTGTGTCAGTGAAGGGGTCTAAGGGCCCAGACCTCTCACTTCAAGTTTGGGCAACCTTGAAAGGCCATCCCAGTCTGAAGCTAGCAAAGGGAACACAGTTAACTCTGTGACTGCAACACAGCTATCTTCCCTCACTGCTAATCCTGCTTTCGTCCCTCTCTCTACAGATGTTAATCCCAATAACGCTCTCCAATAAATTTGCTGCATATTATCCTGTCCCAGAGTTTACTTCCCAAAAAGTTCAACTTAAAACAATTAGATAACTCAACTTTTTTAATTGTTAATTTTTTTTTTTTTTTCGGTACACGGGCCTCTCACTGTTGTGGCCTCTCCCGTTGTGGAGCACAGGCTCGGGACGCACAGGCTCAGCGGCCATGGCTCACGGGCCCAGCCACTCCACGGCATGTGGGATCCTCCCGGGGCACAAACCTGTGTCCCCTGCATTGGCAGGCAGACTCTCAACCACTGCGCCACCAGGGAAGCCCTAATTGTGAATTTTTAAATAACTGTTCCAGGTGTACTTGGATATGTAAATACCTAATTTTGTATTACTTTCTTGGTCTGGTGTTTCCCAAATTTGAACCCTAAAATACCATGAGGATTGATCCATGGCTATAAATTATTAGGGAGACTTTTATTTTACATTTAAAGCCCAGGACAAGCCCCACAATCTTCCTTAATGTCTTCCCTCTGCTCCTGGCTCACTTTTTTTTTCTAACATATGCTTTCACTGAGGGTGTAGCCCTGTAAAGATCTAGGTTTCTTGTTAATCTAGGTTCCAATTTTCCACCTCTTTGTAAGCCCAAGGACTCAAATCTTGCCCTTGTGGCTGATAAAATCTAAGTCCCTTGGTGACCAAGATCTTCAAACTGCTGCATGGCACCCAGGCGTTATCACCCACTTATCTTTCTGACTTCCATTTCCTCTTCATTCTAGGCTCTGATGATTTATTTCACTTTCTTGAAAGCCCTATAAAATGATGTTCAAGTTTTATCCAGCATTTCTAGGTTGTTTCATAGCCAAAGGGCTTTATGATTATCTTGTTTGCCATATTGTTCTATTATAAATTTTTAAAACATGAATCTCTGTTCAACTCTGTGGTTAAACCAACACTGCAAATGTGACTGCATTTTCTTTCACTCAGTAAACTGGTTGCTAATTTGTTATGATTATACTAACTTTGGTATATGTCTCAATAATTTTGTGACTTATAGACTTTTCTGAGGGAAAATGGACAATCATCACACAAATAGTCATGTAAAGAGTCAAGGCTCCTAATGGAGAGTTTTCTTAAATCCCCACTGCAAAAGTTTTGCTTTATATAGATTCCTGGGCCCTGTCCCAGAAATGCTGATTTGCTGGGCCTGGGAAATTACGTATATAACGTCTTGTGATTCCCAGATTTGGACTTCACTGGACTTAGAGACTGGTTATAGCTTTTTCACGTCTACAATCCTTATACGTCAGATTGTGCCACGTGGATTTGAAATGGTCAGTGGAAAGAGTGTGACCTAGTCAAGTACTGTATCTATGTTGCCCAGAAAGGAATCTGCCATATCCTTTTTTACCCCTCACCAACCTGCCTTCTGGAGCAGAAATGGACTTCAGGGAACATGCTGGTTTTATTCAGCCAAATGATGTCTACATAATAGTATAGGTTTGAAACACATATGAGACTCAGAGAGAGGGGGTGGGACAATAACTGGCTGTTCAAGTTCTCTAAGGAAATAACAGGACACTTTCTTATGGTTAGAGCTCTAGTTTATGTAGAGTTGGCCCTCCGTCAGTATCTCTGGGTTCTGTGTCCATGTGTTTAACCAACCACAGATAAAAAATATTAAAAACAGGGCTTCCCTGGTGGCGCAGTGGTTGAGAGTCCGCCTGCCGATGCAGGGGACATGGGTTCGTGCCCCGGTCCGGGAGGGTCCCACATGCCGCGGAGCGGCTGGGCCCGTGAGCCATGGCCGCTGGGCCTGAGCGTCCGGAGCCTGTGCTCCGCAACGGGAGAGGCCACAGCAGTGAGAGGCCCGCGTACCGCAAAAAAACCAAAAAACAGCTGCTTAAAAGAAAAGCAAACTGGACAGTTTTCTTCCCACTCTCAATAAAGGAAGGAAGCAAAGGGAAAAAAATTCAGTGATATTTATAACAAGTAAATAACAACAGATATTTATTGGAGGAATTATAACTATCTTCTGCAAAAACAGTTTTATGACTCCAGTTTTATAACATCACAGGTGACTATAGACAGTCTAGTTTCTAAACACAATCTAACAATATGAGCATACTATTTTATTTATATTGAATGGGAAAAAATTAAAAAGCAAGTCTGTCTCTCAGGATACAGAGCTGAAATGAAATATAGTCTTATGGGATTCATATTCAACGGAATTACTCAGCTATTTAAAGCTCTTTTTGGTTTCAATTTTCTTCTCAGTTCCTAATAAGACCTAACATAGTACACACCATCAATGAAAAATATCTCTAAGTCTAGGGAGACACTTTCCTCTCTATGCATGATTCTTTGCCTTTCATATTTCTCTTTAATCAAGGCTACATAAGATTTTAATTTCACACTTTTTCTCACAACTAAAAAGAGACATATATATTTCTAGTCCACACCAAAGCAATTCTCAATAAGGAGGGTATCTGTGACTAAAAAATACTTGCCTCTTCATATTCCTCAGGAATATTCAGGGTACTAAAAACTTAAGTGAATAAATGTGAGTGCACAGGAAGCTGGCAGACGACAAGAACAGAGATGGGCAATACACAGTAGTTTAGTGATGTACATTTCAAGAGAGCTGGGGTTTTGATGGAATAGAGAAGAAATGGCCATACAAAGAGGTAAACGGGTTGGGGGAGAAAAAAACTAGCAATTGAGGGACTGCAGAGGAAGCACTGCTGTTAGGGATCAACCAGGCTTCCATTAGAACAGGAAGTTGGAAAAAACACATTCAAAGAGGCAGATCCTGAATTCCAGAGTGCATCATGAAAGGGCTTGAAAGGAACTGCAAAATTAAACTCTGACTGAAGCAGGCAGCTGGTAGTCTTGAAAAACTTCTGGAGGAAGGTGGATGGTCAGTTCAAATTATATTGCAAAATATTTATATGAAAAGGTACAGAGACCATCTGTCAACATTTACTCCTGCAGCTCAAGACAGGCATCAGCCTCGCAGACTAGAAGCTAGTGAAGGCCTCCACCAGGGTCCGCTATCTTAGCTTGCCTGGGCAAGAAAAGTGAACGTATTCTGATCTCTGGCAACCCTCCTAGAAGGTAGTTACTCTTGAAGATCACAAAGTCTTTTAAGATGAAAAAGAAAGCCTATTTGAAGAAAAAATTTCAGACGCTATGACACAGTGGTAGGAAAATGTTTTGGTCAGAGGACAACAATTGCTCAGCAATATAGGAAGCATCAACAACTCTGCTCAGCAATAATAAATACTTAAAAAGTACCACCTGACAGGCACACAGGAAGCTGTTTGCCCATTTTCTTAAAGCAGTTTTGGCAGGGCCAGGAGACATTAGTCCTGGGAGTTTCCACATAGGTAATCAGCAGGTGAGGATGGCTGCCATGACAAAAGTCATGAATATTAATTACAAACCCCTTGTAGAATTTTAAAAGGACACATGACAAGGGAAAAATGATGGAAGTGCCCTTACTGCTGCAGTTCTGTTTAGCCACTGTCACATGTGGGTGACCCTACTCTCGTGTCCACCCAGACTCTTGGGGAAGTGCCTACCCAAGGGTGACCAATGATACAAGAGTCCTACCCCCTGAATGCAGCAGATCTTTTCCAGAGCCTCCAAACCTTGCTTTGAATAACTATGCAAAGAGGGACTATTACATCACAAAATAATATGTAAGCCATTATCCTATCAAAATAGGATGAAACCAAACGATCCCTTTTCACCCAAATATACCCTTCACACCTTCCACTTCTTTCTAGTAACAGCAAGGAAGAAATATATAATCCTTAAAACTAAATTACAAGGTGCAGAGACAGGCCATAAATCTAACTCAGAGAAGACTGACAGCATCTTTCTTATGAAACCATGATCAAATAACTGTCCAGATATAATCAACCACCTTTCACAGAAGTGGCTACTCAGGAGGATCCCAACTGGTCTCCCCCTCGCATAGAACCATCATGATGGACAGAGGCACTTTGGTATAATAAAGAAAGCATGCACTTGAAAGTCAGATCTGAGTTCACGTTCTGGCTCCAACCACTTACTAGCCAGTCACCTAACCTCACTGAGAGTCAATTTTCTTGTACCAATGTTATGAGGATTGGATGGGATATCAAATCCTCAGTAATCCCTGAAACAATAAATCACTACGTGCATAAGACAAATGGTGTTAGGCTTGAGCATTCACTGTATACAAAGAAAGAGGAATGGCTGCGTTAAGAATGCGGAGATTCTAAGGGTTCCCAGACGGATTCTGAGCTGTCTGAAAAGTTTAAAATATTGGTTGTAAACAGATTAAGGCCTTCTCAGAGGGCTAGACAAAAAGAAAGGCTTGCCACACATTTACATGCATTATCTCATTTAATCCTCACAACAACCCTGTGAGGTAGGTCATTATTTCCATTTTACAGATAAATCTGTGGCTCAGAGCATTTGAAGGACTTGTCCAAAACTGACAAGCTAGGGTACAGCAGATCTGGAATTAGAACTCATATGTCTCTGACCCAAAAGTCTGCACTTTCAGCTACGAAACTCCATGTAACACGTGAAGGCAGAGTCTTCTCGTTGTTTGAATTATGCTGTGTCTCTTTAAAGGCTTTGAAACTGCAATTGTTCCAATTTCATAAGTGGGCATTTTTTTCTGTAGACATATATTGAAAAGGTGGAGCCTAGGTGGTTCTTTATTATCTGCGGATCCTTCTACAACTGTGGGAGAGGAGAATGTAGTAAAGTTTTGCCGTTTTCTTTTAACCTAACAGTGATTAAGAAAGTGGATTATATATTCTGTTGACAACTGTAAAGTCAATTTATCTCAAAACTGCAAAAGCCAACAACTAGTATTTATGATGTAATACACAGGAAACAGGCTCTAAAAGGAAGTGACGTGCTCAGGGTTCCCCTGCTACTAAGTGCCAGTATTAGGGTGCAATCCCAGGACTTTAGAGTCTATGTTCTATGCGCCTTTCATAACCCTGTTGAGTGAAAATGAACATGTACTCGTTGTATTTTAAAAATACAAAAGTAGTACATTCTCACTGTAGAAAAATATAAAAGTAGTACATTCTCACTGTAGAAAATCTAAAAAGCATAGGAAAGTATAGAGAAGAAAATAGAAATTACTTATAATCCTATTACCCAGAGATAATCACTGTTAACATTTTGGTTTGTTATTATTTCATTCCCATTTCTTTCCTTTGCGTAAATGTTTTTTAAAAATTTGGATTGTATTTCATTGTTTTTCTCTTTATCTTCCATTTCATCTAAATCATTTCCCCCATGGCATTAAATATTCTTTAAAAATGTTTACAATGGGTGCCAAACCATCATATGGCTAGATCATCATTCACTTAAACCCTGTACGGTTGAAAATCTAGTTTTCTTCGTCCAGTTATATATGATGCTGGCATGAATAGCCCTTCTGTTAATCTTTGTCTACTTCTGATTACTTTCTCTGTATGAATTCTTAGAGAATTAAGGTTGATGATACTGAAAAATTGCTTTTCCAGAAAGTAGCAGTTAGCCCCACTTCCAACAATATATGCCATTTATGACGTTTCTTTCTCCTCATTATGTTTTCTCTGGTGTTGAATAAGCTGTGAGCTATAACGATAGGCTTTACCACACTCACTACATTTATAGGGTTTCTCCTTTGTGTGGGTTCTTAAATGTAGAATAACTTGAGAAGTCTGCCTGAAGGTTTTTCCACACTCGTTGCATTTATAGGGTTTCTCTCCCGTGTGCACTCTCTGATGATCAATAAGATTTCGATTAGAAGTAAAAGCTTTCCCACACTCATTACATTTGTAAGGTTTCTCTCTACGATGAAGTCGCTGATGTTCATTAAGGGTCTTCTTTAAGATAAAAGCTTTCCCACACTCATCACATTCATAAGGCTTCTCCCCAGTGTGAATTCTCTGATGGTCCATAATCTTTGTATTAGAAACACATGTTTTCCCACACTCCTTACATTTGTAAACTTTTTTTCCTTTGTGCATTCTCTGATGTTGAGTAAGGTTTGAACTACGGCTAAAGGCTTTCCCGCACTCGATACAAGTGTAGGGCTTCTCGCCAGTGTGAACTCTGTGATGTGAAATGAGACCAGAACTCCGACTAAAGGCTTTCCCACACTCCTTACATTCATAAGTTTTCTCCCCACTGTGGATTCCCTGGTGCCGAATGAGGTGTGACTTACCGCTGAAAGATTTCCCACATTCGCTGCATGTGTAGGGCTTCAGTCCAGTGTGGATTCTCCGATGAACAACCAGGTTGGAGCTATGACTGAAGGCTTTTCCACACTCCTTACACTTATAGGGTTTCTCTCCTGTGTGGATTCGTTCATGTACTGTGAGGTTTGCACTCTGACTAAAGGCTTTCCCACATTCAGTACACACATACTGTCTCTTTTCAGCCTGACTTCTCTCATTTATTGTAGGGTCGTCTTTTTCAGATTCTTGGTCACTCACTTCTGTGAATGTTTTATTATCCTTAACTGTCTTCTGTTTGAAGTTTCTCGTCTTTCTCCTCATTTTCTCTTGCTTGAAGCATCCCAGTGGCCCCTTGAGTCTTCCCTTTCCCTTCAGAGGAGCTTTCTAAACACTGACTTCCTTGGCAACACCTCTGCAGAGTTCTCTTGAAAGTATGAGATTCAGATTTTTCGGGAATGATGTTTTGGAATCAATACTTCCTAAATCCCCGTTTCACCATCTGACAGAAGAAAGAAAAGTTGCACATGTAACCTGCTGTCTATACTAGAGGAAGGAGAATTATCCAAGGATAACAAGATGTGGCAGAACACAAGGTCCCTTATGGAAAAGTAAGTGTTCAAAGGCAGGGGGACCTGATCAAAAAGATAAGAAAAATGAGGATAGACATAGAGGCCAATGGAAAGGCTTATGGAAAGCCAGGGGCTGACAGGAGCCCAACATGTCCAGCATCAGAATGAACGATGAGTAGTATAAAACCCATCCTGGTTTCTTCCTGTCTCATGCTCTACTCCCAGAATTGGAGCCATCTAACTCCTAATCTGATCCCTAGAAAAAATGCACTGAAAGATCCTTCGTTCAGTAGCTTAAGTGACTAATCTTCAGATCAGTTTAGCATTTAGTTCATGCTGACCTGTTCCCCTAGTACCAGTGATAGAGTGGCTGGAACAAAATAGGTGCTCAAAAATTGTTTTATAGAATATTAACTCGGATTTTGTCTTAAGGTATGACTAAGATTTCATCTTTTGCTTTGGTCTAGGTACTACATCCCTCTTCTTAAACTTTGTTGTGATAGGGGTAACACAATTCTTCCAATATTGGAGCGTAGTCACATCACAGCCTACTCTGTAGGGGCTGGTCTGTAGCTGGATCCAGCTGTATGTGCTAGTTCAGTCGTCTGCTTTTCACCAAGCAGTCTATTGGGTGAACCTGAGAGGCTGAACTGGGAAACAGGGTTAATTAAAGCATGGCAGGGGAAACTCTAATAGGACCTTGCATGGTACAGTGGTAAAGTATCTAAAGATAGCAATAGGGTGAGAGCAGCGGGCAGCACAACCAAGAGGGGCCAATACATGAAACCAATGCCAGGGATGAGGAGGAATTTCCCAACTGGTTTGACATAAAACTCTGGACATAAAGATATCCCTAGCAGACCTCAATCTACAGGGGGTTGAGTCATAAAAGAAAACTGAAAGATGACTCCATGATAGTAACACATGACTAATTTTCCTTTTACTATGTTCCTTTTCAGACTTGTCCATATTCATAATTATATAGTTGTAAATATACAGTAGATATAATTTTGCATCCTACTTCTTCTACTTAATTTTTATAAGTATTTTTCCCGATTGCTATTAACTCTTCATATGATCATTTTCTGACTGCATAATTCACCACCAATTAAACTCCTTACAGTTTACCTACAATTTTTCTAGTGTCAGACATTTCTGTTGTTCCCTGAGTTTTAACCACTATTAATAACGCTATCATGATCACTCTATACATATAAAGTTTTCTTCTCATTGACATATATTCCTAGGATAAAAGTTCCACAAGTGAGTTATTGGGTCAGAAGGAATGATGTTGTTTTGTAGTACTACCTACTGTTTTTCAAAAAGTTTGACCAGTTTTCATTATCCCATAGCTTTCTGATAAACTGAGTCACACTCTCTGAAGGAGGGACATATCCAATGGTGAGTGCACAAGGCCAGCAAGAAGAGAACTATGGAGGTTAGAATTCACATCTCAGAAGGGTGGGTGCCACCGATATGATACACAGGCACATATACACAGACTCATGCCCAAGATATGGAGGGCAGGCAGAGAAAATGGTGGGGGAAGAGGGGTTCTTGGCAGGAGCCTGAGCACACTCACATCCAGCTGCTATTACCCTCCTAATCAAACAGGAGTTAGCAGGTGGAGGAAACTCAGTGAGAAGCCAGGGGAACTTCAGAGCAGAGTGGGACAGCAAGTGAAGCCACCTCCAGAGTTCTGAGAAAGTTGATGGTTCTTTCTCAGCTTCTTTTCCATTTTTAATCTTCCCTGAAACTTTCTTTTCTTCATACATTTCTTAAACTAGTAATTATTGAACACTCTACCCTGTACATATCTCTGTCCTGGGTCTCACGCAGGGAAATTTTTAAAAAGCATTGTTGCAGAAAAGTGAAACCATTTGTGGTATGAATGAATGGATGGATGACTAGGTAGATAAGTTTATGGATTTGCTGTTATGAAAGCGTCCCATTTTGCTGGTAAATTGTCCTCTGCTAACTTGTGTTATTGTTTAATCCTTCTTCTTTCTACAGTATTACTTATGAAAACTCAGGAAATGACTTTAGAGGAACAGACTCCCATAATTACTAGAACAAAGTATGTTAGAGATTCAGAATGAGACAGTGCCCTGAAGCCAGGCCCCGGATGTCTCATTTCTAGGCATGGCTGATCCAATGCTCCCCAGTTAGCTAGTGCAGTAACTATTATATCCTTAAAGGCTGTTATGGAAAGATTAGTCCTGCAGCCTTCCAAAAAGAGATGTTCAGGAAAAACATTAATAACCAGGTATTTACATGACTCCATCTGTCACAAGCAATAAATACCATTATTGAACGCAAAAAAAAAAAAAAAAAGTTCTGTTACACACTGTGTCCCTCCAAAATTCATATGTTGAACCCCAAGCCCCCAATGTGACTATATTTGGAAATGTGAGTTCTAAGCGGGTAATTAAGGCTAAATAAGGTTATAAGGGTGGGCCCTGACCCAGTAGGATTAGTGTGTCCATATAGGAAGACATACCAGAGAGCTAGCTTTCAACTTGCACTCCTGCCCCCTTCCCACCAAATACACAAACCAAGGAAAGCCATGTGAGCACACAGCAAGAAGGTGGCTATCTACAAGCCAGGAATAGAGTCCTCACCAGAAACTGAATCAGCCAGTCACCCTGATCTTGGACCTCTAGTCTCCATAACTGTGAGAAAATAAATGTCTGTTGTTTAAGCCACCCAGTCTGTGGAATTTTGCTATGGAGGCCCAAGGAGACTAATATAAACGTGAAATATCATACCTACTTTTAAGGAACTTACAATGGAGTGATGACAATACACTAAGAGAGTAAATTACAAATTTGCAAAGTACCCAATCAGGGGATGAAGGGGGCTAGGAGAGGGAGTGAGTACTGGGGCTTGAGACGCTTGTGGAAAGGTGCTTTAAAAAGGCAGAACTTTGGCTGAACCTGAGGATAAGTAAGAACTGTTTTCTCAAAAGGATGTTAGCACAGGGTTGATGTACTCAGAAATAAGTGGGAGGTTACACTATCACATAGCTTTATGAGGGCAGGGATTTTTGTCCATTTTGTTCATTATTGTATTCCTAGCAAAGTTCCAGGCACATACCAAGCACACAAAAAAATTTTTTTTGTTGTTTCATGAACAAATGAGGAAATGAAACAATTGAGTTGTGTGAAGTGATACCAGCCAGAACACTGAAATCGCGGGGCAAAAAATATGGATATAATCTGCTGGTCAACTGGAAACAAGTTCTAAATGGAAGAGTGAAATCTACCCTTAATTTCCTCTCTGTTTTCTATATTCGTTTTTTGTTTTTTTTGGCTGTGCCATGGTGCAGCTTGCAGGATCCTAGTTCCCTGACCAGGGATCTTACCTGTGCCCCCTGCAGTGGAAGCTCGGAGCCCTAACCACTGGATCACGAGGGAATTCCCTCTATTTTCCATATTCTTTTTTCTACCTTGCTACTCTATTTTCTTGTTACTTTCCTTCTCATTCTCACTTGTCAAGAACAAAGTTTTTCAAGCATTACCATTCATTTCCCCTAGTCCCAGACTTCCCTCCACCCCTAGAACATTCATGTTTCTCTGGGCTTCATGAAGTGGAAAACAGGAAAGAGGCAGCTGGGGTATCCCATGAGGAGTAAACTGAGGAAAATAAAAAGAAAGAATCCAAGAGCTGTCACCTAGGAGTAGGGTGATCATATACCCTGGTTTTCCCGGAATAGTCCTGGTTTATACCTGCTATTCCAGCATCATTATTCTTTATTTTTAAAAAAAAAATTTTTTTTCCAGCATCATTATTAATAGTGCCCCCCTTAATTCACAAAAGCATCCCAGTTTGGACAATAAATTTTGTATCACCCTACTCAAAAGTGAAATTAGGAAAAGAATGCTTTCGGAAGATTAGCCCAGATGGATTAGAGTTGAAAAAATGAATGGAGGAAGGGAAATGAGTTGGGAGAGAAGTTTAGGAATGCAGTATGGGTGACCATTAGAGGGCCTGCCACTTTCTAGGTGCTGAATAAATGTTTGTTGAATGAATAAACAAATGTATGAGATACTGAGACCCTAGTTCAGAATAACAACAGGATAGAAAACAAGTCCAGCTATTTCCAGGAAAGCATATGCATATATTACAGACTGGATATAGAAGATGACTAAAGAAAAGAATTCTAGGCCATCAGATCCAGGTCTAAATATTGAGAATGGTACTATCACTAAGAAAGATGGGGATGTGGGAAAACACTTTAGACAAGAGGAGGAAGAATATGTCAGGAATACTAATTTGAGAATAAGACATAGGGGACAGATGAAGTCATGAAAATGTATAAGCTTGCTGAAATAGAGATTTTGCTTAAAGGGCAGGCAGAGAGAAAGAGAAATGCACAAGGACGTGCTGCAAGGATGCTCAGGTGGTTCTGGCGGACCTGAGGAGGAAGCAAGACTTGTCAGGAGAGCAGGTAGGGATAGTTTGAAGAGAGTTTGATCAAAAGGAAACCTAACTATTTGCCCTCTGCCCAAATGGATGGGAAATTCCCTCAGAAATTCTGGAAGAATTCCCAGGCAGTAGGGAGGTGGGGTCTTAGCTAAAAAAGTAGGAGGAGGGACAGATGAGGCCATAAGGATAGCAAGTCACTAGGGGTATCCAGGCAACTGGGTGCAAAATTACAATCTCAGACAACCAGTAAATGGAAGAGGACCAATGAGGCCCCACAGGTCTCTGACCCACAAATCCCTGAGACTGATGGATGAATGTCCTGATCTCAGGAGCACCATTCATTTCAGGCTGTGAGGAACGCACAAAGGGCAGAGTTCTATCCTGAGAGAGAGAGAGAGAGACAGAGGTTTTACCCAGAGACGTTGTATTCCTTTAATTCACCAGCATCACCAGCCTTTCAGGTCCCTCTGGGCAGTGGTCACATGGTCTTTGGTTACTGTTTAGCTGCAGTGGAGTGATGAATAAGAGGCAATACCTGAAAATAAATTCCAGAGAAACAGATGAGTGAAGTGTAAAAATTTAAAGGAAAAAAAAAAAAGAACTATTAGAAATTATCTTGATCTCAGGGAAAGGTCTAGGCCTTAAGCATAAAACAAAAGCTTACACCATAACAGAAAAGCAGATAGATTTGACCATATAAAAATTTCTTCACTTAAAAAAAAATTAAAAATCTGTAATATAAAACAGAGTTGCCTTATACCATAATTCCTTCTGTGTATGTCTGTGTCCCTCCTCACATGTATACTTTAAGCTCAAGCCCCCAGAGAACAGCGCCCATGATATTGGTATGTGGATCCCACACAGTGCCTGGAACATAGGGCTCAATAAATGTTTGATTTGAAACGTTAAGTAAGTTCAGGATTCTATCTAATTCTATTTGGGTGTAGGGATGGTGAGAAGTGCACCCTCCACACATGACCACCCTCATCCCTCCTCTTCACCTGTTTATCCTTTGGTGCTTCATATTGTCGAAACACCATGACAATACTGACATTCTTGGCAGTTCTGTCTTAACGGGGCCATCCAAGGGCTTAAATTCCCTAAGAGACTGACCTAGTCTAACTGCTCAGAGATTCTCAGAATGTCAGAGTTGGGAGGAAACTCCTAGACCACCTCGTCTCATATTAAAATTTTGAGCTGGGGAAACTGGAACTTAGAGGAGAGCTGGGACTCAAGCCAAAGTCTCCTGACACCCAAAATTGAGTTCCACTACATCACCCTTCCTCACCAAAACTCTACTCCTCAGGGTCCAGAGGTCCTCCTCCCAATTCTCTGTTTCTCTCGAGAAATGCTCCCTTTCAGACCTGGTTCCCATACTCTCTAGCAGGCAGGATTCCCATCCCCAGACTAACTAATTTCACAATAAAGATCTCACCTGCCAAAGAGAAGGGAATGGCTCACTTTCACGCCTGTGCACAGTAGCCTCACTCCAAAGGATCTGCCCAGCACAGATCTTGCCTCATCTCTTCCTTCGGTTTGGTGAAAAAGTTCCTAGAGGGGTCTTGGATCATTGTAAACACATAGAAACGACTTGAGTTCTCTGAGAGCTCAACTGCAAGTGGACACTCAGGGCAATGTCCCATCCCTGGGTCACTTCCCTTCCTATTGAACTGAGAGCAATAAGGATAATCATTCCCATTTTAAAGATGAGGAAATGAAGCTCCCAGAGATGGAATGACTTGCTGAAGGTCGTATGGGTTGTAAGAGATAAGCCTTCTGCGTCGGAAGGAAATCCTCATTCCATCACACCACGGTCGCTCCTTTTCACCTGTTCTGTTGATATCTAAGTCTCCACATTCTCCTCTAATTGAAAAATGCATTCCAAGTGAGAAGTTCTCTGCAATCCAGCTTTCCAACAAAAGTTTGCAGAAAAGGGATGAGGGAAACTCTGCTGAGTCAAATGTCTTTAGAGACAGGAAGAAATAAGGCTTTACAGGGATGCTAGAAGGAGAATTTTTTTGTGATTACCCAGCTCTCAGGATCACTAGGCCTCAAAATCGGTTTTGTGTTTCCCCCTTCAGATTCCCAGACCCCGCGTCTAACCCTTCAAGCTTGTTCCATTTCTTCCCTACCAGAATATAGCTCTGCCTTGTACACAACTGTAATCCCTGGATCTAATACACTACAAGTTGGTGCTAAGTATTTGTTGAATGAATGAATGAGTAACCTTCGGCAAGGCTCTGCCCTCCTCTCTGGGTCTGCTTCCTCACTGAGAACACAGCAGGGATTGGATTAGTGATCTGAGCCAAATACTTAGGTGTTGCGGAGCCCTTCGAGAGACTGGGCGGGACGTGGACCGCTTTTACCAGGGAGGCCCCATGGCTAGCAACAAGGATGATACAGTTCTGTCACCACTGTCAGCTGGTCCGAGTGAGCAGCTACGCGGAGGAGACGAGACCCAAGACAAAGGAGCAGCGCAGAACAAGGGGACCGGGGCCCACAACGACCCCTTGACCTGCCGCGCCCCCGTCTCCGCAACGGGCAGCGGTGAAGGAGGCCTGGCCCCCGGCCTATATGCCCCACCCGCTCCCAGAACCGGCCCGAAGCCCCACACCAAGCTGCCACATACCCCGCACCGAAAGCGCCCGACCCATATCTTGGAACAAAGCGGAGAAGGAACTACGTCACCGACTCCCCACTAACTCCCACCCTAACCCTCTGGTCCTTCTAGGCATCGGGAGGTTTCTGCATCTCTGTGCCCCCTTCACGAGCCCGCAGGTCAGGGGACGCTCTGGCCCCGCCTCCCGCCCAGTTTTACTCTACCATTGGCTGAGAGGGCGAAAGGGCGTGGAGAGTTCAGCCAATAGGCGGAGAGACCCTGGACGGGGTGGAGCCTGGGGAAAGGACTTGGTTAGGGCGGGAAGAGGGACCAATCAACTGGGCGGCCAGACTACCTTCCTCGAACTGAAACTCTCTGAAGTCACACCCCCAGCTCTGGCTGCTGAGCGGAAAAGTCATCCTTTTCACACATCCTTCTCCTTTCAGCCTCAAAGTCAGGATCGGCTACCATTTATCGGCAGCATATAAAAATACGTGTCGAGTGCCTACTATGTCATTGTTCTAGGCTCTCCAGATACAGTAGTGAAGACAATGAACTTACTGCCCCATGAAGCTTACCTTCAAGTGAGGGAGACAATGGATAAATAAATACCTAGAATGTAGTAGTACCTAAGGGGAGAGAGAGAGGGCGAGAGGAAGAGAGGGAGGTAGAGAGAGAGAGAGAGAGAAGGGGGTAGGTGGTGGGTTCTAGGCATCGGGAGGTTTCTGCATCTCTGTGCCCCCTTCACGAGCCCGCAGGTCAGGGGACGCTCTGGCCCCGCCTCCCGCCCAGTTTTACTCTACCATTGGCTGAGAGGGCGAAAGGGCGTGGAGAGTTCAGCCAATAGGCGGAGAGACCCTGGACGGGGTGGAGCCTGGGGAAAGGACTTGGTTAGGGCGGGAAGAGGGACCAATCAACTGGGCGGCCAGACTACCTTCCTCGAACTGAAACTCTCTGAAGTCACACCCCCAGCTCTGGCTGCTGAGCGGAAAAGTCATCCTTTTCACACATCCTTCTCCTTTCAGCCTCAAAGTCAGGATCGGCTACCATTTATCGGCAGCATATAAAAATACGTGTCGAGTGCCTACTATGTCATTGTTCTAGGCTCTCCAGATACAGTAGTGAAGACAATGAACTTACTGCCCCATGAAGCTTACCTTCAAGTGAGGGAGACAATGGATAAATAAATACCTAGAATGTAGTAGTACCTAAGGGGAGAGAGAGAGGGCGAGAGGAAGAGAGGGAGGTAGAGAGAGAGAGAGAGAGAAGGGGGTAGGTGGTGGGGGGGCTATTTTATAGATGACAGGGAAGGCAGAGACAGGAAGTGAGCAATTTAGGCATGTGGGTAGCTGGTGGAGTATTCCTGTTAGATGGAACATCAGGAAGCAAAGGCCTTAAACCAGAAGGAAGGGGGCGCACGTTTTGGTGCATAAGGGATTTGGATATGTCCCAAATAACACTGGAGGGTTTTGGGACTGAGAAGTGACATGATCTTACCTTTTTTTTTTTTCCTGCCACATGTTCAAAGGTTTATTAGCTATCAGATATGAATGGAGCCAAGAAACCTGTTTTTCTATAAATTCTAATTTCTTGCTTTCAGTCCTTAGCCATTTTGACATAAACCTTGCATAAAAGTTTCACTCCATGACATAACGTTTTAAAAATTTGCTCTGGCTGCTCTGCTGAGAACAGTCTGAAGGTGTACAAGAGTAGAAGTAGAGAGATTAAGAAGCTACTGCACTATTCCAGATGAGAAATGATGGTGGCTTGGACTAGCTTAGAGGTGATTTAGGTGATGAGAAATGGTCTACATATATTTTGAAGGCATGTCCAGCATGATTTGCTAATGAATTGGATGTTGATTAAGGATGACTCTATGGTTATTGATCTGAGCAACTAAAATAAGACTGTCTTTTGGAAATAGAGTAGACTGAAAGAGGAACAGGTTTAGGGAGAAGGATCAATAGTTTTAAAATTAAGTTAAAGATGCCAATTAGACATCCAAGAATAAATGTCAAACAGGCAATTGGGATAGGGGTCAGGAGTTCAGTGAAGAAATCACAACTAGAGATGTAAATTTAGGTGTCGCTATATAGGGCAGGATGGGACAATCTAGGGCGTGACTGTAGGTAAAGAAGTCATCTGAACAATGAGCTTTGAAGCTCATTAATCAATAGATGTGTATTGAATACTTAAAGCATACCAGGAGCATTCTTATCCATCAATTCTTATAGGTGGCACAACATTTTCTAAAGAAGATTGAGGCACAGAGATTCAGAGAAATGATAAGACTTGCACAGGTTCATACTCCCAGTTGATGCTGGAAGTAGAACTCAGGAGCACAACACTATTGCCACTACATCAGAAAACACGTAAGAAGAATATTCATGTACATTATGACCGTAATGATCAACTTGGTCTTGCTTTTCACCTATTCTTTTATTTGGGGGAGGAGTTATTAATTCTGATTAAAACTCTTAACTCCACCTCTGGTCCCAGGGGGTAACAATATTTCATTAATATTCCAGCCCCAGCTGGTCTCTAATTTTAGAGAGCACAATGAGGACACATGTTAAAAATACAAATTCCAGGCCACCCTATCCAACTTGTTGCCTTTATCCACAAGGATATTTATTTTTTCTGACAAAACCTATTCATTCAGTCCAGAATGATGTCACTGTTCAGAATCAGAGTATTTGTGGGGTTCATAATTGCCTAAATATTCAGCAATTTCAATCTTTATCATGACATCTGTCAACCAAAGAAATTACAACTCATTTTTGGGTAAATAAAATCAATATCCTGTTATCCAGGTCTTACTTTATTGGTCAAAATGGTGATAACACAATGCTTCCCTCCGGTAATTCACAGTCTCTTTGAGGATATGACTCTCTGGCTTTAAGAAAAGATCAGGGGGGAGTTTCCTGGTGGCGCAGTGGTTAAGAATCTGTCTGCCAATGCAGGGGACACAGGTTCGAGCCCTGGTCCAGGAAGATCCCACGTGCCGCAGAGCAACTAAGCCCATGTGCCACAACTACTGAGCCTGCGCTCTGGAGCCCGTGAGCCACAACTACTAAGCGTGCGTACCACAACTACCGAAGCCCATGCACCTAGAGCCTGTGCTCTGCAACAAGAGAAGCCACCACAATGAGAAGCTTGCGTACCGCAATTAAGAGTAGCCCCTGCTTGCCGCAACTAGAGGAAGCCTGTGCGCAGCAATGAAGACCCAATGCAGCCATAAATAAATAAATAATAAATTCATTTAAAAAAATAAAGAAAGAAAAATCAGGGACTTCCCTGGTGGTCCAGTGGTTAAGAATCTGCCTTCCAATGCAGGTGACTTGGGTTCAATCCCTGCTCAGGGAACCAAGATCTCACATGCTGCGGGGCACCTAAGCCAGTGCGCCACAACTACTGAGCTCGCAGGCCACAACTAGAGAGAAGCCCGTGCACCACAGCAGAAGATCCCACATGCCGCAAGGAAGATCCCACGTGTGGCAACCAAGACCTGATGCAGCCAAAAATAAAACAAATAAATAAATAAATATTTTTTTAAAAAGATCAAAGAATGCTTCAAAAGTATAAAAGTGAATGGGACATTACTGCCATACACACACACACACACACACACACACACACACACACACACAGGGCTTTCATGGGCATTAAATAATTTAAGCCTCAGAGTAATTTTATGGCTTAATGCTGTCCTTATTTTTATCTATTTTTACTTTTAGTTTTTTTGTCCACGCCACGCAGCTTGTGGGATCTTGGTTCCCTGACCAGGGATTGAACCTGGGCCCTCAGCAGTGAGAGTGTGGAGTCCTAGCCACTGGACCGCCAGGGAATTCCAATGCTATCCTTATTTTTAGGTAAGGAAACTAAAGCCTGGATATGTCAAATGATTTGCTTATGGTTGCACAGCTAGTAGTGGACAATTCGAAACTTGGACTGGGTTTTCTGACTGTAGATCCTGTGTTCTTTTATCTACTGCCACACTGCCTCAAACTATAGATTGCATTTCTTCCAAAAGGTGTTGAGTTATAACAAGCCGTCCATAATCCCTTTTTACCTTTTTCAAACTTTACTTTGAAACTTTCAAACATGCATATACCCTCTAGCTAGATTCAACAACTGTTATTTTGCCATATTCGCTTTTTCTCTCCACACACACGTACACATTTTATTTGTTGTTATTGTTAGCCATTTGAAAATATGTTGAAGAGATCATGAGCCTCCAACCCTAAACACTGCAGCATGCATCTCCTAAGAATAAGGACATTCTTCTACAGAAGCAAAATATAACTGTCAGATTTAAGAAATCTAAACAATTGTATATTATCATCAAATGGGCCTAGTATTAAATATTACATCCATTCCATATTTAGTGTCTCCATTGATCCCCAAATATCTGCTACAGCTTTTTTAAAAAATTCAAAGTTCACTCACTGCATTTGGTGGTTGTGTTTCTGAAGAGTCTCTCTTAATCTAGAACAGTTGGCCAACTGTTTTCATTTCACTGACTTTTCAAAGAGTCTAGGTCAACTGTCTTATATAGTGTCTCACATTGTACAAATCAAAAATCAGTGAATCGGACTTATTTTCTCATCATCTCCCCCTATATTTCCTGTAAATTGGAAGGTAGGAAAAGAGGCCTGATTAGATTCAAGTTAAATCTTTGCCTCACTGGTGGTGTTAGAACTTATGCATTACATGCCATCCTTAATTTCTTTTTCTTTTTCTTCTTGTTTTGTATTTTGTGTGTACATTAAAATTTCTCCATAATAAAAAGTAAAAACAAAACATTAAGGCTGGCAGAGGGGGGAATTAGAGGGAGGGATAGGTAAAAGGTAGGGAATCTCTTTTTGAGGTGATGAAAATGTTCTAAAACTGCCTGTGAGGATGGTTGCACATGCATGTGAGTATACCAAAAATCATTGAACTGTACATTTTACAAGGATGAAGTATATGGTATGTGAATTATATTTCAATAAAAACGTTAAAAACAAAAGTCAGGAACTCACCTCAGGGAACCATTCGTGTGCCTGCCATAGTGCTGAAATGTCCAGGTTTCAATAGAGAGTAAAATACAGATCGAGGAGCCATTTGGAAGACAACCCAGGAGGCAGTGGTCACAGTGTTCAACCTAGGGGGAAATGTGTTCACTTAAGAATAAGGCCAACTCCTCACATTAGCAGGTCAATCCAGACTTGCCCTTCCGTTAAACTGATATCATGGGCTACGTTGTGTTCCTCGCAAATTCGTATGTTGAAGTCGTAACTCTCAGGACCTCACAATGTGATTATATTTAGGGATAGAGCCTTTAAAGTGGTAATAAAGAGTAAATGAGATCATTAGGGTACATCCTAATCCAATACCACTGTATAAGAAAAGGAAATTAGGACATAAACTAACAGAGGGAAGACCATGTAAAGATAGAAGGGGAAGATGCCCATCTACAAGCCCAGGAGAGAGGTTTCAGAAGAAATCAACCCCACTGACACCTTGATCTCAAACTTTCAGCTCCAAAACTGTGAGAAAATACATTTCTGTTGGTTAAGCTACCCAGTCTGTGGAACTTCGTTATGGCAGCCCAAGCAGACTAATACACCCAACTTCCTTGAGAAGCAACATACTTCCTTGAGAAGCAACCAACTCATGATTCCCCCAAGAAGAGGAAAAGGGGTGTTCCAGAACCTGGAGATGCAGAGCAGGTGGCATGTCAGAAGATGGCTTTACACTTGATATTAATTATGGGCCAAGACATTATAGCTTCTTGTTTGGGGGAGGGCAGGTAGAGCACAGCTTTAGCTCTGCCTCAATGCAAGACATTCCTGACTCTTATTCGAGCATATTGCTCTGGGCAAATCAGAGGCCCCCAACCAGATGTGCAACTTCTTCAGTGCTTGCAGAATTTTGGGAATTGCTCAGCTGTTCCTGATTATACAGTTCAAATATCCCGCATATCCACTCTCAGTGGAAACCTCAGGGAGCCCCTGAGGAGAGGTGAATTGTCTAGAGTTATTCTAATGGTTCTCTTTTGAAAGTCTTTTAAATAACTCACTATCTCGTTGTTTCAGTGCTGCTCATTAGGACAGATGTTCACAATGGATAGCGTGGTAAGTGCACAGCTTAGCCTGGAGAATACAGTTGCCAGTGGCTTTAATTTTAGCACCATAACAGCTGCCATGACCACCTTCTTCATAAATGGCCCCTGTAGTAGGCTGCACATACCTCAAATCCTAAGGGCACCAGTAATGTGGCTCCCAGTGAGAGCTTGAGCGTCAAAGATTTTTGCTCATTGTTGAGGCAGCCTGACTAGAGGTTTCACTAGTGGCCTTTTTCTGAAATCAGGTCATGCTGACTTGCCAGGGTCCCTACAGATATGGTGTAATTGCATCATTCTGTTCCGTCCTTCCCTGGGGAGCAACACAGACAGTCTCAGAGAGGGGATATAGCATTTTTCAATCTCACCCAAATGGAAATCAAAGTATAATGTATACAACCTGGTGGATGAGCATGTACCTATGCACCCCGTGGCCCTGAACATGCAGCCGTTGTTACCACTCCTCATTTAATCTTAGAGGAATATATATTGTCCTGTGATTACTCTGTCCTTTCATCTCATTGTACTCAAATCTTGGGTGACTGTTGGCCCTGTCCCTTTCCATCCACAATCCATATGGCACCAGCTTGGGAAACTTAATATCTTGTAAATGCATCATCCATACACAAGACAATGCAACTGGAAGGGACTTGGGGGAGAAGCCTGTTAGATATCATAAAATGCCATCTGTACATACATCTCTAGAAACGTTTAAGTCATTGGACTGCGCCACGTAGGGTGGAAAAACATTATGTTTTCAGTCAGCTGCAAATTCCTAACCAAGAGTCACAGATCAGAAAAGGGGGTGGAACACCAAATATTTCTCTCAAACTGTGTTTTCACGCAGGGTATTCACAGGTCTTGAAAGGGAAAGCACACCCATCCTACAGGGCATCCACCTGGGCAAAGTACAGGCCGTTGGTCCTGTGCATATATTAGTGGGAGGACTGTTGTGGTTCAGTAAGGAATCAGTCTACAATGTCATATCCTGTGTCAAATACATGTACCACAAAGTACCTGGAGCCAGCTGACATCATAACACCTTCCCATTATCCCCCTTGGGCAAGAGTTTTACAAGGCCCCATCAGGCTAGAACACAACCTAATGTTAGGGGGGATGGGGGTTTGTTTTTAATTTTCTATAGAGCAAAAGCCACCCTGTGGGTATTCACAATTTGTCCCTAACACCTAGAGCATCCTTTGTAACACTCCAAGAGGTCGACAACATCACAGAAATGTCTTCCAGCATGGGATAGTACTCATCAACTTGTCGGCACCCAAAATCTCTGGACCTTTCCTACTGGTCTTAGAAGCTGAATTACCAGCGTTTGGGATGCAGAATATAGCTGTGGAATATTTTCTTTGTGTGTAAGAGGTAAGAGGGTAAGTGTCCAGCTCCTAACACGTTTACCACCATATTTGGTCACCTGAACTATCTCCTGGATATAAATTTTGTCTGATTTATTTTGTTTTTTTTAAATTTTTGGCTGTGCCGCCCGTCATACAGGATCTTAGTTCCCGGATCAGTGATCGAACCCGTGCCCCCTGCAATGGAAGCGTGGAGTCCTAACCACTGGAGCGCCAGGGAAGTCCCAAACTTTGATTTTTAAAAATAAATTGGGAGCCCCGCAGCGCGGAGGTCGAAGAGGCCTGCGCCAGAGGTCGGCGATGCGGCGCGAGAGGCGGCGCGGGAGCGCGGCATCGAGGCCGCGCTCGCTCCATGATCCACTGGGTGAAGCTGGGCCGCGACAGCGCGGCCGACTTCTGGCGCTGTGAGGACCTGTGCCCGCTGCAGGACTCGGTGCCTCTGCTCGCGGTGCGCGCCTCCCTGCGGGAGGGCCTGCTGAACTTCAACGCCGACCGCCTCCGCGTGGTCGACTGGGCGCCGCCCCTGAGCACCCTCTGCCCCTGATCTGTATCCAGAGCTTCTTCCAGCCACGGCTTGGCGAGACAGTATCAGACTACCAGAAGGCATGAAGAAACCTGGGCTGAGAGTCTTCGTTACAGGAGACCTGATCTTGACTGTATGGCTGGTTTGAGGCGCATCACTCTGAACTGCAACACGCTCATTGGTGACCTGGGTGCAAGTGCTTTTGGAGAATCTCTTAGTGAGGATTTGTGGCTTGGAGCACTTGACCTGCAGCAGTGTGGCCTCACCAATGAAGGAGCAAAGGCTTTACGAAAGGCCCTTGAAACCAATAGAACTCTGCTCGTTCTGGATATAAGAAAAAATACACTTGTTAATCATTCTGTGATGAAAGCAGTTATCGAAAAAGGTCTCCAGAATGGAAGGAGTGCCAAGTCAGAGTACAAGTGGATAACTTCTCCATCGGTGAAGGAACCATCCAAAGCTGCTAGACAGAAAAAGAGAACTATAATTTTGGGAAGTGGTCAAAAAGGAAAAGCTACTATTAGAATTGATGTCCACTGGAGCCCCCAATAGAAGCAAGATGAATATTCCATTCCGCATTGGCAACACCAAAGGAGATGATGCTTTAGAAAAAAGATTTCTCGACAAAGCTCTTGAACTCAATATGATCTCCCTGAAAGGGCATAGGTGACATTTTTGTCACCCCAAAAGGAAACTCTGTACCCATTGAGAAGCTACTACTTCGCTCTCTCTACCAGGCCCTGGAGACCACCAATCTGCTTTCTTTCTCTAGGGATTTACTTATTCTGGATATTTCAGATAAATGGAATCATACAATGTGTGACCTTTGTGTCTGGCATCTTTCACTTAGCGTGATGTTTGTGAGAGTCATCCACACTGTAATATGTATTAGTATTTCATTGCTTAAAAAAATGTTTTTGGCCGTGTAATTGTTTGATATTTAATTGCTCCATTCCTTTTTACGACTGAATTACTACTCCACTGTAGGTATATACCACAATTTGTTTATTCACTCATCCATTGCTGGACATTTGGGTTATTTGCATGATTTTTCTATTGTGAATAGTGCTGCTATAAACATGTGTGTACGTAGGTTTGTTTGAGTGTTTGTTTTCAATGATTTAGGAGTGGAATTGCTGAGTCATACAGTAATTCTGTTTATCACCACCAATCTGCTTTCTTTCTCTAGAGATTTACTTATTCTGGATATTTCGGATACATGGAATCCTGGAAGGTGTGAGATTTGTGTCTGGCATCTTTCACGTAGCATGATGTTTGGGAGAGTCATTCACACTGTAATATGTATTAGTATTTCATTCCTTAAAAAATGTTTTTGGCCGTGTAATTGTTTGATATTTAATTGCTCCGTTCCTTTTTATGACTGAATTACTCTTCCACTGTAGGTATGTACCACAATTTGTTTATTCATTCATCTATTGCTGGACATTTGGGTTATTTCCATGATTTTTCTATTGTGAATAGTGCTGCTATAAACATGTGTGTACGTAGGTTTGTTTGAGTTTGTTTTCAATGATTTAGGAGTGGAATTGCTGAGTCATACAGTAATTGTATGTTTATCCCAAAAAACACACCCCAAGAAACTTCCTGAAAGTCTGTCCTTGTCTCAGAACCAGCTTTTCAGGGAACATGACCTGCAACAGTATGGACAGTGTCCCATGAGAGCTTATTTGTGATGCCTGGGGGTCTGGAGTTGGCAAGGGCTTCCCTTAGGAAGTGGCAGCTAAACTGAGAGCAAATTCAATGTTTTTTCCTTCCTTCCTTCCCTCCTTCCTTCCTTCCTTCCCTCCTTCTTTCCTTCAGAGGGATGACATAGATGTTTTACACAGTATATCCTTTTAAAACTTTTGCATTTGAACCCTGAACTTATTCATAAGACAAATAAATGATTATTTTAAGCAGGGTATTAGGGCTCAAATTATTAATATCATAGAACCATTGCAGTGACAACTTGAATTGGAAACAATTTATTAGGAAAAAATATGGAAGCTTTTTTATAACAATTTTGATAAATAAAAAAGTTGAGAAATACAAAAAATTGGGAGCTCTATCACACTGCTTACTGTAATTCTTTACTTGCATTGTGGACTCATGAATGGAGCAGAAGCCATGTGCTATAACTAAAAGCTTTTCTACACTTATTCCAGGAATAATATTTTTCAAAAATGTGTACAAAATAATAGAAGCTCTGGATGAATGATTTCTTGCCCTCTAAAATCCAAAACAGATTATAACCCAGGTGGGTTTTGTTATGTCAAACAAAAAATAAACTATAACCAAGGCTTTCCCACACACAAATAAGTAGACTTCCTTGTAAGCATAAAGTCTCTGGTGGATGTTTCACACAACTGAATGTTTTCTCACACTTATCTCAGGAATAGTTTCTTTTCTCAGTTTGGAGTTGCTGAGGTAAAATAAAGTCTGAGTTGTGACTGAAGGTTTTTCCACATTCAGTTCTTTTAAAACAAAGCTATTCGCAACAGGTAGAGCACATGGAAGGAGCCTCCGCTGTACCCATAGTGTGAAGGCTGAGCGCAAAAGAAAAGAGGGCTCTGGGCAGAAGGTTTGCAACCAGATTAGCAAAATGTTGAGCTGCTCCTTTACTTCTTTACTGCTGCACAGCATATTAGTAATATACATTTATAACTCACCTTCTAGCTCCAAGTCTAAACAAACAATTTTAACAGCATGCAAATAGAATATAAAGCAATTCAAGGAAAACCCACTTTCCCTATCTTGGGGCAAATATTGTTGATTAGTGAAGAAAAAGACAAATGAAATATGAGGCTAATAAAAAGTCTCTGCAACTTGAGGCAGTAAAAGGACACATGAAAAAAATATATTCAAGGGACCTCCCTGGTGGTCCAGTGCTTAAGACTTCGCCTTCTAATGCAGGGGCTGCGGGTTCAATCCCTGGTCGGGGAGCTAAGATCCCACATGACTCTCAGCCAAAAAACCAAAAATCATAAAACTGAAGCAATATTGTAACAGATTCAATAAAGACTTTAAAAATGGTCCACATCAAAAAAAAAAAAAACACCACAACTTAAAAAAACCCAAAAAACTTGACAATCATGAAAGGAAAACTGAAAGGAAACCAAAATGTAAAACGTTATGGATGGGGCTTCCCTGGTGGCACAGTAGTTGGGAGTCCGCCTGCCGGTGCAGGGGACACGGGTTCGAGCCCTGGTCCGGGAAGATCCCACATGCCGCTGAGCAACTAAGCCCATGCGCCACAACTACTGAGACTGCGCTCTAGAGCCCGCGAGCCACAACTACTGAAGCCTGAAGGCCTACAGCCCGTGCTCCGCAACAATAGAAGCCACTGCAGCGAAAGGCCTGCGCACTGCAGCAAGGAGTGGCCCCCGCTCGCCGCAACTAGAGAAAGCCCGCGCACAGCAAGGAAGACCCAATACAGCCTAAAAAATAAATAACTAAATAAAATCTATATAAAAAAAATTGTGGATGAAACACAGCTCTAACTACACATACAAAAGAGAGTAAAAGAACTTTACAGAATACTAGGTGCAGCTTTATGCCACCCTTTGACAGTCCAGTAGAAAGGATGATTTCCAGATACAGATCACCAAAATTTACACAGAGGTTGAAACTTAAAGAGGGCAGTAACTGAAGAAACCAAAATGTTGCTAAAGATTTATACTTCTCGGTAGGGCAGGACAAAAAAAAAAAAAAAAAAGACTTGTCCCTCTCAATTCCCTCATCCCCCAAAATGGATCAAGCCCAGTTATTTTTACTGTTCAAAGAATAATTCCCACATTATTCAAACTCTTCCAGAGTACTTAAAGAAAAACAAATACATTTTGCAAGGCAGGCAAAACCTTATTAGTAAATTCAATTTAGTTCTGTACTTAAAACATCATGAACAAATGGATTTTATTCCAGGAGTGCAAGGAAATTTCAATTATCTAGAAACTTGCTCCCCCTAAAATTACAAAAATAAAGGACATTATCCATAAAATTACATATTTTTTTAAAAAAAAACGTGGTAGAACTTAAAAACCATAACAAAAACTCAAAATACAAAACAATAATAATTATTATAGGGTATAGTATGTGCCAAGCACTGTTTTAAGTGCCTTACACTTATGAACTAATTTTACCCTCACAGCCCTGAGGTAGCTCCATTTTATACATGGAAGAGCTAGACACAAGGAAACAAAATGACTTACTCAGGATCACACACATAAGAAAGTAAGGAGTCAGGATTTGAACCTAGAGTACCAGGCACAAAAATCTATTCTCTTAACTACTGTATTATACTGTTGCTTCTAAAAATAGGAATAGGGACTTCCCTGGAGGTCCAGTGGTTTAGACTCTAAGCTTCAGATGCAGGGGATGTGGGTTTGATCCCTGGTCAGGGAACTAAGATGCCGCATGCTGTGCGGAATGGCCAAAACAAACAAACAAAAAAATAGGAAAAGAAGGAAACTTCCTAAACTGAATAGAAAATTTATCAGAAACCAACAATGAAGTAACAATAGTGAGACTTCCAGGGGTACACATAGAAGATATCAGTGAGGGCTTTATATGAGATATCCTATGAAGAGATGTCACTTCTATCTTTAGAAGCTTCTAGTCTGGTGGGGGATGGGGGGAGGGGAGATTGTGTCCAATTTAAGGATGATTCAATTACAGAGCTGTTTTCAAAAGGTATTTATTAAACAACTACCATATGAAAATTATTATCTATATACTAAAAGAAATAGATACTATACCCAACCTCAAAGAGCCTATAATAAGTTGGTATGAACACATATGCATTAAATTGAGAATAATTTACAACGCAATTTAACAACAGTTGTACACATAGCACCAGCTAACTCAGAGCACTGAGGTCCAATGAATAGCAGTTTAAGATGAATGAAGACGTACTTGAAGAAGAAAGTCTTTCAGAGATGAGTTGGATCTGGCAGGTTCTGAGGGACACAGATTAGCAAAAGAAAAGACAAAAGATTTTCTAGACAGGGAACATAAGTGATGAGGGACTATATTAGAGTAGAAATTCAAAAAGTAGATAAGCAGAGGGTGTGGAGAAAAGGGAACACTCTTGCACTGCTGGTGGGAATGTGAATTGGTACAGCCACTATGGAGAACAGAATGGAATATTACTCAGCCATAAAAAGAAACGAAACTGAGTTATTTGTAGTGAGGTGGATGGACCTGGAGTCTGTCATACAGAGTGAAGTAAGTCAGAAAGAGAAAGACAAATACCGTATGCTAACACATATATATGGAACCTAAGAAAAAAAAATGTCATGAAGTACCTAGGGGTAAGACGGGAATAAAGACACATACCGACTAGAGAATGGACTTGAGGATATGGGGAGGGGGAAGGGTAAGCTGGGACAAAGAGATCAGCTCGGTGCTTTGTGACCACCTAGAGGGGTGGGATAGGGAGGGTGGGAGGGAGGGAGACGCAAGAGGGAAGAGATATGGGAACATATGTATAACTGATTCACTTTGTTATAAAGCAGAAACTAACACACTATTGTAAAGAAATTTTACTCCAATAAAGATGTTTAAAAAAAAAAAAGTAGATAAGGAGGGCCACAGCCAAGAGAAGGAAAGAATGAATCAGTACCTTGGAGAACGACTTTATATAAATGGTAAAATGGAGGAAGTGGAACAGAATAAGGAAATACCTCTCTTTGGGAAGTACACATTCTGATTTTGGGATGCCTAAGTAAGAAATGAGATAGATTTTAAACAGATGAAAAAAAAAGGAAGAAGGAAAGAAATCTACAAGCACATGAAATGTGTAGTCCTTAGTGGGGAAGGACCATACTGTTACTCCCACTCTCCCACCTTTGTGACCACCAGAGTTTAGGGAATGATCCACTTTGATTAGTGGTTCCAAGAGGAGACCAGGGTGAGCATACTTCTTATATAGAAACCTTAACTCAGAGTTCCTTGCTGTCTTAGAGAATCACGTCTTAAAAAACAGACCGAGCCAGACCTGAGTGCTTTTCTCCAGTGTGAGTTCGCTGGTGGTGATTGAAAGTAGAACGCTGACTGAAGGCTTTCCCACACTCAATACACTCATAGGGTTTCTCTCCAGTGTGAACTCTCTGATGCACAATGAGCTGTGAGCTGTCACTAAAAGCCTTCTCACAATCTTTGCACTTATAGGGTTTCTCCCCAGTATGAGTTCTCTGATGTACCATAAGACTGGAGCTGTAACTGAAGACCTTCCCACATTCAATACATTCATAAGGTTTCTCACCAGTGTGAATTCTCTGGTGTATAATAAGATGTGAGTTTTGATTGAAGGATTTTCCACACTCTTTGCATTTATAGGGCTTTTCACCCGTGTGAAGTCTCTGATGTCGAATGAGACATTTACTCAGACTGAATGCCTTACCACACTCATTACATTCAAAAGGTTTTTCTCCAGTATGAATTCGCTCATGGTCAACAAGTTGAGAGTTCTGATTGAAGGCTTTCCCACACTCACTGCATTTGAATGGTTTTTCCCCAGTGTGGAGGCTCTGATGTCGAATAAGACATTTACTTCGACTAAAGGCCTTGCCACATTCATTACACTCATAAGGCTTCTCCCCAGTGTGGATTCTCTGATGGTCAATAAGATTTCTGTTGGAACAGAAAGCTTTCCCACACTCATTACACTTGTAAGGTTTCTCACCACTGTGAAGTACCTGATGGCGGACTAGGCTTTTATTCCGAATGAAGGCCTCCCCACACTCATTGCATTCATAGGGTTTCTCCCCAGTATGGGTTCTCTGGTGGTCAATGAGTTGGGAACTCTGAGTGAAAGCTTCTGCACATTCGTTACATTTATATGATTTCTCCCCATTATGGAGTCTCTGGTGTTGAATGAGATGGGAGCTGTGGCGATAGGTCTTTCCACAATCACTGCATTCATAGGGCTTTTCCCCTGTGTGGATTCTGAGATGGACTACGAGCTGAGAGGTCTGCCTGAAGGTTTTGCCACACTCATTGCACTCATACGGTTTCTCTTCAGTGTGGATTCTCTGATGCCCAAGGAGGTGAGAACTCCGATTAAAAGCTTTGCCACATTCATCACAGTGATAGAATTTCTGTCCCTTCAGAATTCCCTGATGTTCTGCAGGATTTGAGGACAGATCTGGATGTTCCTCAAGTTCCTTATATTCATCACATTCATCTTCTGTGCATTTATTTTTATCCTCTTGTGTTAATTCCAAGAAATCACTCTTCAGTCTTCTCCCTTGTTCACCTGAGGGTTGAACTTCTAGCTTCTCTAAAGCCTCTTCACAGGCATCTCCAGCTTCTGGTCCTCCAGGAATCACTCCATAGAGTATTCCTGAGGTCCTATCAGATGACACTGATTCTTCAGAAATTTTCTGCTTTGGAGGCAACTCTGAACTCTCCATCCTGTTCTCACCTGCTGCCAAAAGAAAGAAGAAAACAACTGTTACCCACTCTTACCCTACTGAGGAAATGAACTCTCAGGAGCCTATGTACCTAAAAAAAAAATTCATATTATGGGTAAGGAATGAGGAGACACATTGAGAACAGGAGAGAAAATGAGAAAACAGCTCAAATTTCTCTTCATGGACAGAAAAACAATAAGGGGAAGCTGGTCAGTGGAGGAAGGCAGAAGAAGAGCTATCAGGACAGAGGGATGCTGAGCCAGCAAAGCCAGGTGAACAGGCCAGTTGAAAGGCAAGAGACCAGACTGTAAAGCATGGTGTGATCTTCCAGAAGTCACTTAGATGCGACGTCTCCTTAGTAAAATGATGAACTCTAAGATCCTTTCCAACCATGATATTGTATGGTTCCACAGTTCTCAGCAAAGATGTTGGGGAGAGAGAGTGGTGGCAAATACCTCAAATCAAATATGAGAAACAATGTGGGCAAACCTGAGAGTAGAAGGGAAATTTATATTATGAGGATATGATGAGAAAAAAGTGTATATAAAGGAGTGATTCTGGTATAACAGGACAGTGACAAGATTTGGAGAAGCCATGGGTAGAGAAATACTGGGGAAAAGTATTGAAGGGGAAAGCAAAGCTATAAAATTGGGCATCCCCTAGTCCCTGGATCACTGGACTGGTAAGTACAATACTGCATGCCTATAAAAACTAGGAATGGGGCTTCCCTGGTGGCGCAGTGGTTAAGAATCCGCCTGCCAATGCAGGGGACACGGGTTCGAGCCCTGGTCCGGGAAGATCCCACATGCCGTGGAGCAGCTAAGCCCGTGCACCACAACTACTGAAGCCCACGTGCCGCAACTACTGAAGCCCGTGCACCTAGATCCCGTGATCCGTAACAAGAGAAGTCATCGCAATGAGAAGCCCGTGCACCACAACAAAGAGTAGCCCCCCCAAGCCGCAACTAGAGAATGCCCGCGCGCAGCAACTAAGACCCAAAATAAATAAATAAATAAATAAATAAAACTAATGGGGGACTTCCCTGGCAGTCCAGTGCTTAAGACTTCGCCTTCCAATGCAGGGGGTGTGGGTTTGATCCCTGGTTGGGGAACTAACATCCCACATGCCTCTAGGACAAAAAACCAAAACATAAAACAGAAGCAATATTGTAATAAATTCAATAAAGACTTTAAAAATGGTCCACATCAAGAAAAACCCGAAAAAACTAAGAATGGCATCAATAACTTGAAATATAAATCAAACATGTTTTTGTTATCTTGATAATCAGGAATCATAAGGAAAGTGAGCAGTTGAATATTTGCTTTTAAATTCTAGGATTTTTCAGTACAAAAACTGGGAGAAGGCAGAGCAATTATGGTTATAGCTTAACCAAAAAATGTTGGTTCCTTTCAATGACATCTACATCAGGGCTATAAACCTTCATGCTAATTTAGTGTGTGCAAGTTATAGATGTCTGAATCTCTCACTTCTAAGCCCACCCTCTCCAGAGTAGGCTACTGTCCTAGACCGGTCAACCCCAGAACCTGCCCTAACAGCTCCTTCCAGGAAGCAGCCCTACCCCAGTCTTTCTGAAGGAGAAGCTGGGGCAACCATGCTTTGTGCCAAACAACCCAGCTCATCCATGATGGACAACAGGTGACTGGAACAGGGCCAAGCACTAGACCCAAGTGTAGCTTATCTGTAGATTAATCATCCGCCTCTGTGCAGCCAGGACCAAAGTTCTGCTCAAACAAAGATGAGGGCTTCCCTGGTGGCGCAGTGGTTGCGCGTCCGCCTGCCGATGCAGGGGAGCCGG
>NC_041231.1:50961338-50964854 GCF_002837175.3 Physeter macrocephalus | reverse complement strand
GGGCTTCCCTGGTGGCGCGGTGGTTGCGCGTCCGCCTGCCGATGCAGGGGAACCGGGTTCGCGCCCCGGTCTTAGAGGATCCCGCATGCCGCGGAGCGGCTGGGCCCGTGAGCCATGGCCCCTGGGCCTGCGCGTCCGGAGCCTGTGCTCCGCAACGGGAGAGGCCGCAGCAGGGGGAGGCCCGCATACCACAAAAAAAAAAAAAAAAAAAAAACAAAGATGATATTTAATGGCTGAATCACCCTTGGAGTTCCTCTATACATAAATTCTGAACTGAAGGTAGGATAAGATGAAGGAAATTACAAGTAGAAGCCCAAGCTGAAATGATGCATGGAGAGAAGGCAAGCCATCGGGAGCCAAAGCAAGCAGAACGTGTGAGGAAACAGAAAGTCTAACTAAAAGGGAGCTCTGACAAAAGATTCAGAGTGAAGAGAATGGGTATCAGAGGGAGGAGAAAACAGATACACAGAGCACAGCTGTCTTACGACACTGGTGTAAAAATCCTTTCACTTTTGCTGCTGTGGCTCCCAGGCTCCCAGGTCCCTACAAGGCTTTGTTTCCTGAAGTCTGGTCTAGCTGGTCAGTTTGTTCTAGGTTTCCATTCCTTTAGCCTTATTGTAAGTAACTTAGCTCATTGCTTACAACAACTGAGTGGCTTTCTATTCCTTCCAACTACAGACTCTAACTAAACCAGCCCAGCTCAATTAATAAGAAAGTAAAAAGAATGTTAATAACTATTAAAGTGGATGATGATGTAGAGGGGTTCATTATACTATTCTCTCCACTTTGTCTCTTTATATTTTCATAATAAAATGTTAAAAAAAGAAAAAGAATATAGCAAAGAATATGTAAAGAAGGCAGACTCTAAGTTACTGGGTAACAGAGTCATTACCCAATGAAGCCAGGCTGCAGCAATTTTCTGGCATGATATTCCGGTACAGGGCTGCTTTCTGACTGAGTGCCGGACCTTTCCACTTCTTCTGAGTATAGTCCACAGACAGGAACTCGAACTCTGCAGCCTCCTGGAATGACAAGCTTCTACTGCTCAGGGACATTCCCAGCCTGGAAAGCAGTTATTAGAGGAACCAAGAGCACAGGGTCGGGGAACCTGGTGGTAAAATGGGCGGGGTAGGGGGAGGGAGGCAATCTGGGAAAGAGATTAAAAGGACAAGTCCAGGGAATTCCCTGGTGGTCCAGTGGTTAAGACTCAAGTGCTTTCACTACCATAGGCCCAGGTTCGATCCCTGGTCGGGGAACTATTATAAGATCCCACAAGCCGTGGTGTGTGGCAAAAAAAAAAAAAAAAAGGACAAATCTAGGACAGGACCAGCTCCAGGGAAGCCATAGGAGCAGACTCAGAATGGGCCAGAGGCCTGGAGATGAGCTCTAGCTATTCCTGGGCCACAGACTTGGAACTCAGGAAGCTCACCTGGGGCCTGACCATCCGGAGCACAGTTGCCGCTGCTTGGTCTCCTACGTCCCCCACTTGGGGAAGGGCAGGCACTGGGGAAGCATGCTGAGCTGAGGGAGGAAAGAAAGCTCTGAGTGGGACCAGCCCTGCTCTTGGCTCCAATGAGGTCTGTATCCCAGCAAGTGGATTCAAGAGAACCCAGGTGGCTCCACACACACAGACCCTCATCCCTGTTGCATAAAGGCATTATACTTTGTGAACTGTGAATTTTTCCTGGAGGCACAGAAGGTCCCTGTTCAAACCGAACTGGCGGCTCCTTCCAGCCCTCTCTCTCCCACTCTCAGAAGGAAGCTACACTTCTGACCACCTTCTGTCTCCCGTGGCTTCCCCAGCAGCAGCCTGCCTGGCCTCCCCCTCACCTCTCGGCCCCTCATTCCCTGGCTTCTCTTCCTGCACCTGCTCTCTCATCACGGACACTGCAGGCGTTCAGGCCTCAGAGCTTCCCCTTTCCCTCTCTGAGATCTCACGACTCCCATTCTCTGCTCTTAAGCTGTCAGTTCTCTCTGAGACCCCTATCACAAGCCTCCAGGTGCCTATTGGACATTTCACTTGGGTGTCCCACAACACCTGAAATTCAGTGTCTAAAGTGCATGTTTCCATCTCCCTTTCCCGACTTCCCAAGTTTTCTCAGTGATTCCAAACATCGGCCAAAACCCGCTAATTCTCCCTCCTCTCCATTGTCCCATGGAATCTTCACTCAAATGTGTGTCACATCTATCACTTTCCATTCCACTCAAACCCACTCAGGCAATTACTGCCTCACATCTGTTCTCCTACACTAGCCTCCTAGTGAGGCTCCTGGTCACTGGTCTCCACACTCAACCCATAGTGCTCATGTGCCACAGTAATCCTTCTGAAATAGTTTCTAACGCTTCAATCCCCTGCCCCCAAAATCTTCCTGGCCTCCATCCAAAGGCCCTGCACAAGCAGACCCCAGGCTCCCAAATAAGTCCTTCCTGACCCGACCTCAATGGGGTCCAAGGAACTCCCACTTAGCAAGTGTCTTTGCTCCCGCCCTCCATGATCTCGCTCACCGTTTACAGTGTCCACATGGCTCATTCGTGATGGCATCAAATGCCTGTGGACAGATATCACTCACATATATCTTATGAGGTTGCCTCTTCTTGCACTTAGGACTGACTCTCTGCCAACTAGATAACAAGCTCTTTGGAAGCAGTGCCGGCGTACTACATCTCTCTGGTCCTCAACAGTGCCTTTGCCAGGAAACGTGCTTGACAAAAATGCGCTAAATACACGAATGATTGGAGAATAAGCAAAAGGAACAAACAAAGTCACTAGGGAAGGAAGACACAAGCGGGGCAATAAGGGACTCCAATGGGGTGGGAGATGGGGAGATGAAGGAAAGGAAACTCCGAAAGAGAGAAAGGAGGAATAACTTAAGGCAAAAGCGGGGGAGGTGAGTACCAGAGTGCCCACTGGGGAGGTGCTGGTGTGCCCCAGGGTCACCAGGAGGCTCCAGGTGGGCTCTGGGTGCCGAACCCTCACTGAGAAGTGAGGTAGGAGGAGATTCCTCTGTTGCACCCAAGGCTGTCATCTCCTCTGAATGCATTTCCTGTTCCTGTGCCGGAGGTGAAACCTAGAGACAAGGAAATAAAATTGGGTCCAGAAGAGCATCCTTGAAGGTACAGAATCCAAAACCTCTAAGAAGCACCCCCAGGAGAGGAAGCCAGGGAAAGAAGAGCCAGAGGGTCCTTCTAGCCCCACCAGTACAGCTAACTGGGGCAAAAATGTCAAAGTAGGATCTACAGCTTACAATCCTATTTGCCATCCCTCTGTTGACCCTTTCGGTAGGAGCTTCAAGACCAGATTATATAACCATTTCCACTCTGTGTCAGGGCTTCAGACACACATTTGCTTATGAAGAACCCCCTGGAAAAAGGAGTCAGGAAAATAATTCAGTACACTCCCTCGGGCCTTAGCCTACAGAATAGATCAATCAGAAGTACCAAGGAGAGCTTCCCTGGTGGCGCAGTGGTTGAGAGTCCACCTGCCGATGCAGGGGACACAGGTTCGTGCCCCGGTCC
>NC_041231.1:50949171-50961216 GCF_002837175.3 Physeter macrocephalus | reverse complement strand
GCTCCGCAACGGGAGAGGCCACAGCAGTGAGAGGCCCGCGTACCGCAAAAAAAAAAAAAAAAAAAAAAGAAGTACCAAGAAAGTAAAAAGTGACAGGTGTATGTACCCTTTATGTGCACAAATAATGCTACTGAGGCCAACAGCTGGAGCAATACCCCAGAACAGCAGCTGACAAACCTCAGCTTTTCCAACTTCTCTCAGCAAAAGTGTCTCCTCTTCAGAGAAGCCATCCCTGACCACATTGACAAGGCAAGGATAGTCACACTCTCTCAAATTACCTGGTTATGTTTTCTAGAGCGTACATTAATCTTCAAATTATCTTATTTATACCTTTATTGTCTATTTCTCTGCCAATGAAGTATAAGCGTTTTGAGGGTGAACACTCTCCCTTGGTCGCTAGCTCCTAGAACAATGCTTAGCCCGATGGTGGTGTTCAACTAATATTTGCTGACTGACTTCCTCTCGATATTTTCCTAAGAGTTATCTGAAAACTTGGTTTTCAATATGTACTACCTCTCCCCCAAAATTTATACAAAAAGTCAAATAGAAAAAAAAAATTTAAAAAAAAAAGTCAAATAGGATCACATAACACCAATCTTTAGAGACCTCGAGAATATCTCAGAGCATAGACCTTTTATTTTCTAACCCTTGCTTGTTGTCATCAAAACAGTTCCTCACAATCTCATGGTTACTACTTGTACCAGCATTTGGAGCAGAAAACCTAAAACATTATCTAAATAAATCACTTTTAAAAAATTGAAATATAGTTGATTTACAATGTTGTGTTAGTTTCAGGTGTACAGCAAAGCGATACAGTTATACATACACATATATTCATTCTTTTCCAGATTCTTTTCCCTTATAGGTTATTAAAGAATATTGAGCAGAGTTCCCTGTCCTATACAGTAGGTCCTTGTTGATTATCTTAAATCACATTTATAAGCTCACTCACTCTGGCATGTACATAGCACAGCATAAGGTGAAAATAACTTCTCCTTCAACAAAACACATGGATTTGCCCTACTGGGTTACATCTGCTGAGAAGTTAGGGGGCTCTCTCCTTTAGTGTATATCTCTCCAATGGAATGGTAGGTCCAAGAGGCTCCCTGAAGTCTGGGGCTCCCCAGCTCTCCCCTGGATGGTTCTTATAAATGGGACTTAGAGCTCTTAAATACAGCAGCTGTGGGTACTGGCAGAAGATAGAACTTAACTGCACTGTGATAACACAACCTTGTAATTCACTGACAATTAAATCCTGATAAAGTTCCTATTCATAACCTAGGACTCATACGTGTCCTCTCCTCGCAGGCCATGAAAACCCCATTCCAATTTTCATTCCAAGATGGCATTCCACAGCAAGACATTAGGGAAAAGGTAGTGGCTTAGAATCTACGGAGCTGGAAAATCCTGGTTCCCACACACATGGACAAAGGGACTGCTTACTAGCTCTGTCACCTTAGATGAGCCAATTAACTTCTCCGCGTTTGCATCGCTTGTCAAATGGAGATAATGATTACTATTTGCATACCTTGTAAGCCTGCTAGGAGCTCAAGTTTTAAAAGATCTAAAAGCGTTCTGTAAATTCTGCAGCCCAGTAGGGATGCCTCTACCACTCTCTCCAGCCCCAATGTGCACACATGTGCATGCTCACTCCTGCTGATCAGAATGACATTCCTTCATCTCCTCCTGGCAAACTCCCATGAAAAAGCCTGTTTTTTCATTTAGTCATAAAAACATTTCCTGAATCCAGGCTAGGTGAGATAGTCCTGTTCTCATGTCCTTATGTCAGAAAACTTAAGCTGGTGACAGTGGCAGAGTAAGAAATGGAGTCCAAAGATCCCACTTCTAGGCTAGAGCCACGAGTGTTCAGCTGCCCTGTCAACTGTTAGTCACTCTCTTGGGTTTGTGACTCAGTCACCTTTCTTCTGAGGCTCCCTGGATAAAAGACAGTTTTAATGGAGGCTACATTCTCTTCTGCTTAAGCAAAAGAAGGCGGGAGATAGGGAAATTTTCCTTCTACTCTCCTCACTAAATAGCACTCTAAACATTTCTTCAACCACTTGTCCTTGCCTACGGTTGGGCCTAGCTGCTCTCTAGACCCTACTGATAGTTGATTTATCCCTGTTTACTTGTTTAAACAAGGAAATAATGATTGACAATGGATCTGATACTGTCAGAAGGTACTGGCTATTACCCTGGAAAAAGTCTAGCCCTAGGACTCCAATCAATTGGAATTCATTCCCTAGGCCTAGATATGTAATCATTTTTGAAAAAGCGCTGAATAAAAATGATGTACTGGGTACTAAGGAAATTTCACTGGTACTGGTTTTCCCTGGTAAAGCACAAAGGAGGAAAAGTAGAGGGGACCCTAATCCATCCTGCTCAGTTACAAGGGAGCAATTGGAGACTCATCAGGAAGAACTGACTCATCCACGGTGTGATGGTCTTTTGATGTCAGTTTAGCTCTAATCTAGGTGTTGCTGTGATGGTACGGTGTACAAGTGATTAAAATTCATAATCAGTTTAAGTAAGGGAGGTTATCTCAGATAATCTGGATGGGCCTGATTCAATCAGTTGCAAGGCCTTAAAATCAGAGCTGAAGTATCCATGAAGAAGGAATTCTCTTTGTGGACAGCAGCTTCAGCCTATGCCTGAGAGTTCTAGCCTGAACTTTCTGACGGCCTACCTTACAAATTTCTGACTTGACTTGTCAACTCCCACAATGACATGTCACTTTCTAGCAATATATATATATGTATGTATATATATCATTTCCTACTGGTTTTGCTTCTGTGGCTGAACCCTGACTAATACACATAGTCACTGAACTAGTTAGCTCTGTTATCCTAGGAGCCAGATTTCCCACTGTAATGACACTGCTGACTCTCCAACTTTTCCTTTTGAGTTACCCTGGCTTAAAATTTGAGACAACCCCAGAAAGTAGAGAAAATCAAAAATAGAATTAAAGAAGCAAAAAGATCCCAGTTGGGTTTGGAAAGCTAGAAAAGAACAAAATGATGATGAGGCCCAGAACTGTTACATCTCATAAGGAACCTAAAAGGCAGGAAAACAGCACAGTATCTTGGAGAAATCCGAGGAAGTAATGAGAACTTCTCAAATGAGGGCCCATGTTATCAGCATACCCTAAGGGCTACTTCTCCCTGACATGCTTCCCTATTCTAACCAGTGTGCAGATCCTCTGCCTGTCAGGAGCACTGTGTGGAGCTCCAGGCTGCAGCTAGGTTCACGACACAGTACTTCACAAAGTAATTCACAGAGTGTGGCTGGAATCTGCATTTTTGTTTAAGGCTAGGAGCACAAAACTCTTTCCCCTTTATACGTGGCACTGGTTCAGGAGTCGCAAAGGCAAACCAGCTTAGAGCCTAGGGAATGGAGAATGTCTATTCTCAGGCTACCCCAAGCAGTATAGAATGGTTCCAGATGCCATTCTAGACTCGGCCGCTCACCTCTCCTGGTCCACTAACGTGTCTCTGGAAATCCTCCACCACAGCCACAGCCTCCTCACCACTCTCAGGGTGATGCAGCTGCACCCAGGTCCGCAGTTCCCCTGGCAGGATGCTCAGGAACTGCTCCAGGACCAGCAGCTCCAGGATCTGCTCCTTGGTGTGCACCTCCGGCATCAGCCACCAGCGGCAGAGCTCCCGGAGCCGGCTCAGTGCCTCCTGCGGCCCAGACATCTCGTGATAACATAACTGCCTGAAGTGCAGCCGGAAAATTTCACAGACAGGAGGGTGATTCTTTTGGAGACTGCAGCCCTGCCTCCAGCTCTGGCTCTCTGGCTCCTGTTTCACGGTCAAGCGCCCCTCCTGCCTCTGGAGAACAGCACCCCTGGGGATGAGGCCTGAAGTTCCCCTGCCTTGGGCGGCCATCGTGACACCAAAGAGAAGCTTGTTTCAGTTGTGGTTTGTCCGATTAAAATGATGGTCTGTAATTCAGGTCTCAGAAGCTGTTGTCAAGAGTTGAGGATGTGGGGTGATGGGAACGTCACCTACAGAAACATCAAGAGAGAAATCAGAGTCCCCAGAGTGCTCAGCCCCAGGCGGATGACAGACCCTCCACAGTTAAAAAGCAAAGCTCTAGAAAAAAGAAAAAAGAGCACAACCAGGGCAGTCTCTCTAAGCATCTCTCCAAGTAACTTCCTTAAAGTTTCAGTGGCTCCCATCACCTACAGGATAAAACCTAAATGTCTATGCCTAGCATCCGCAACCTGGCCTGAGGCCTCTGTTCTAGCCACACCCCCTACCACTTTCCCCAGGTACCCACCAGGCTAGAAAGACTGCAATGATCTCCAAATGTGGGATATGCAAGATAATCCAAAAGGTGGATAAAGAAATACTAAGTTGTTATTTAATTATTTAGTGGATGTTTTATAATGTACACTGAAATTTGTACAACAGTACATACCTTTAACTCACAAATAAACCTATGTCGGAAATGCATGCTCAAAACTCTTCTACTCTACTCTTTTGTAATAGAGATGCACAATAAAGAAAGTTAGCAACTAAAGCTCTAAAGACACAGCTAGAAGCCACACACTCTTTCTCTGGATTTTTCTGCTTCCGAAACTTTTGACAAACACCTACTCACCTGTCAAGACCCAGAACAAATGCCATTTTTCTCTTGAAGGCATTCCTGATTGCCCCATGCAGGAAGGGGAACTGGTCACCTCCCTCTCGTACTTCTCAGTGTAACATTGTATTTTAACTAATTTATGCACAACTCATCACTCACACCCTCCAAACTGCTGGATGGCCACAAAAGAAAAGGAACCCAATGGAGTAAGAAATGCCAGACACTTTTCTACTCAACCCACTTCCCCTAGAAAGCCTTGCTGATCTCTCCAGGCTTAAGTGTGGTTACTGCCTCAGTGAACCCACAGTACCTTTTTCATTCAAACCTCTGCTAGAGCACTTCTCACACTGTGGGACTTACAAGACTGCCTCCTCCACTTTATGGGAGGACTCAAAGGGCAGAGCTGGTTCCCAGTCATCTTTGTACGTGTGTGTGTACTTGGCATACAGAGGCACATATCTGGGAAGGGAACGAATGATACTGAAGTTGTGGCGACTTTTATCCAGTTTACATACTGTAAAACCCTGAAAATTAGCACCTTAGTGGTAACTAGGGCATCTGTGCTATGCTTCCAACTCACATGCATCTTGGTACCTTGGGTAAGCTACTCTCTCCAGGGCTCAATTTCTTTAAAAAGACAAAGATAGACTTAAAAATCTGTGACTCTGCTCTGAAATACATAGAAAGTTCAGGCCATTTTCCTAACTCCCTTACTGCTCCGAATGCTCAGCCCCTCATCTCATCTGGATTTTTGGCTCTCCAAGCTATACTTCACGTCTGAAATTCTGACTGGGTCTGACCCACTTCTGACGCTTCGTACTGTCTTCCAGCGCAAGGCTGGGAAAACGTCTATCTACATTTCGCGTTCGACCAGGCTTCTGCGGCGCCGCTCACCTGGCCACATCTGCCCTGCTCATCGCTGTACCCGCAGATCCTGGGCTCTGTGCCAGGCACGGCTGGTCAGGGCACTGGGACAAAGAGGCGGCTCTACATCTGGCGGCTTCTGAGCGTCACGGGGACCGCGCCGCCAGCCGCGGGGGCGAAGAGTGGGTCGGGCCGGCGTAGCCGACCTGGGCTGTGGGCGGCCGCAGCTCCACCCTAGCGGCCCCGGGCCCCAGCAATACTTCTCTCCCCGCCCCGGGCCTGCTGACCGGGGCACCGCGCCCGCGACCCCCGAACACCAGACGCCGCCGCTGCCGGAATAAGCGAAAACAATGGCCGGGCCGGAAGCGAGAAAGGCCCGCTTCCGGCCCCTCCAGGATCCCGGAAGTCTCGGTTGAGAAAGTGGGCGCCCTCGCCCCCGTAGCCACACAGCTGGTGACACCTGGGGCGCGGAGACCACCCCCTCCGGGCCTGGCTGGGGCACAGCGGCGGCAGCGGGGAGGGGTTCTCAACTGAGGCCTCAGGCTGCACACGTGCCGCTCTCAGACCATTCTAGGTCTGGGCGACCCTGCCGCACCCCAGCTTTGCCCCTTCCCCTCCTGGTGGCCTTGGGAAAGAAAATCTAACCTCTGAGCCTGTTTTTTCATCTGAAGAATGCAGAGCACAGCGTGCACCTGACAGGGCTGTGAGAGCTGAAAGGGGTAACATAAGGACACTACACAGCAAAAGACCTGACATATCCTGAGCACGCAGTCAGATATTATTATACTGTATGTGATGCCCAGGGCATTTTCACCCAATGTGAGTCTTAATGAAATGAGCAACATGTATCTCCATCTTACTAAAGAAGAAATGAGCCCAGAGATTGTGATATTTTGGCTGGCAGGTGTGGTTAATCTTTCCTAAAACAGAACAAGCACTCTGGTGTCCAAGGAGAGGCCCCCTAGGGAGGGCCAAGGAGATGATAAAAAGTGGGAAGTTATGGGGACAACATAATCTAGATGCAATTGTCTAGTCTAAAGCTGGGAGGCAGGTGTTACCCAGGTGGACTTCACCTGGAAGAATGGTTTGCATACAGAAGCATGTGAACAGGTCCCTGCTGCTAACATGATTGAGGAGGCTCTGAAGGCACAACCTCCAAAAACGAATGATATATGGGGCTAACGAAAAGCCTCTGCAACTTGAGGCAGTAAAAGGACATATGAAAAAAATATATTCAAGAAAAACTTGAGTTCCAAAGAGAAACAAAAGGCAAAGGATAACACCAGCCACATTTCCAATGGAGTTAACTATGTATCTCATGCATGGGGTTGGCCAAAAGTTTCGCTCGGGTTTTTCCGTAACATCTTACGGAAAAACCCTGATGAACTTTTTGGCCAACCCAATATCTTGTTGTAGCCCAGCAAGTAGTTTCTTTACAGGGTCCGAAGTAACAGTAACTTGTGCTGTCCAGGCCATCAGCAATATCCCAAGGGTGTCCTGGGTCTACCTCTGGACCTGACATGTGTCCATCACATCTCTGCATAAGCCAGGACAGAAACGAAGGCATAAGAAGACCTACTGCAGGGTTTTTACAGTCTTTAAAGAGGTCTCTTAGAGCAGTCTTTGCCCACTGAGCCTGATGAATGGCCTTCTGATATCAAGGTCACCCTCTACATTTGGAAACCTCACAGGGAGGTCTTGGCTCTCTGGTCCTAGCTTCTGCCTGACATTGGCACTGCGTGTGGCCCACCGGCCCATTAAGGCCTCAGAGACTCAGGGATATCGAGCAGGAAGTCTCTTAAGGCCAGGCCAGATGCTGTCAGCTCTTTTTCAGGTTTCCCTGATGATGCGTTGTCCTGCAGTTTTGGCTGCCTGGTATGTAGGAGACTTGGGGAACTGGAAAACAAGATTAAGTTTTTTCATAACTCAGAGCTGTTTCATGCCCAGGTGGTTGGCTTTCATTGTCTGTGAGAGCCAGCTTCATCTGGGAAGCGTGTCCAGACTTCATAGGTTCCTCTGTGGCCAGCACTGTGGGTCTAACCTACCATGACTGGATTGGGTTCCAGTGGAGGAGACATGCTCCATGATGCCCCTCATATAGCACCTTGGGAAACCTATATTTGGGCCAAAGACAGTCCCAGAATACCTGAGGGAAGGAACACCACCCCTGACCTCTCTGGGAAACTATCACACTAGCTTTGGTATGAGAGCTAATAGAACAAGTAACCCAGTTCTATGTGCCTGAAGCAGAACTCACCATCTACCCCCCAACCCTGAAGCTCCACTCATCTTCACATCACTATAAAGGGCACTATCATTCATCCAAGAGTCCAAACTAGAACCCTGGATGTCATACCATGGGCTGGGTGACCATAGGAGAGCTACTTAGCCTCTCTGTGCTACAGCTTCCTCATCTATAAAATAAGGAGAATAATAATAATGATACCTAAATCATAGAGTTGATATGAGGATTGGATGAGATTATATATATATATATATATATATATATATATAATTTAGAATGTGCCTGGCACATTGTAGGTATTATAGGTGTTTTCTAGTATCATGTTTACTCACACTTCTTTATACCCTGTATCCAGATTATTGCTGAGTCTTTGCCCCATTTGTATGTAATAACAATAATAATGACAACAAAACACAATAGAAAATACCTATACCACTTACTATGCTGCTCTGCATCATTGCCACTGTTCACTTCCTTGTGTTAAGTCCTGCCTGGTGTGAGGGCAGCTGTGAGAAGGATGTTCCTAGGGACGTTTGGGATTTAAGGAGACCACAAAGAGAGGAGCATGGTCAGGTCTGGAGATTCTTTGTCCCCAAACTGCTTATACCTTCTGACATCATCTGTGTGGACAGTCCCCTTTTCAACAGCCAGGACACTCTTACACACCCTGAAAATAAGATGGGGGTCCTAGAACTGCCCCCTGTGGGGGGATAGTTGTAATATGGGCAGGAGACCCCAGCTACTATGCTTGAATGGGAATGTATGAGGCCCAAGCTCTAGCCAAGAGAGCAAAGAGACTGTCCTATCACCTTGAAAACTTCTCCTTGTCCTTCAAGAATTAGCTGAGAAACTCCATTCTCCAGGAGGACGTCCCGGGACCCCATCTCCCCACCTGGATTAGGTGCCCCTTCCTTTGTGCTCCTGTGGTGGCCTGCCATGTGCTTGTCACGGCCCTTATTTGTCACACCAGTTTAACACTGTTTACTTGTCAGCTTCCCCCATGCACAGTAAGCCCTATGTGGGCTGCCACCATGTCTCTCTGGTTCACAGTTGGGTCCCAAGGCACAAACTCTAAGCCTGGCTGGCCTGAATATCTGTCTTGGCCGGAAGACAAGGTCAGTCTACCTTTATTTCCCTGGTGTCCAGTACAGAGCCTGGCCTAACCTCTAAGAAATGTGTCCTTGATCCAGGCTGCTGTGCAAGGCTTTTTAAGCAGGTAAGGAATCTGTTCAGTCTGGGCTTTGATTGCCAGCTATACTGAGGGGCTTGGAGGGAAAGAGATTGAGACATCCATTGTATCTGCTTATCTGCTTTGCCACCCCAGTGCCTCTGTAAGACAGAATCATTAGTTTACAGGTGAGGATTCTGAGCCTCAGCAAATGTCCTGCTTCCTGGGTAACATTTTACTGGCTGAAAAGGGCACGTAAGGCTTTGAATTCAGGTCTATAGACCACCCCCCCTCCTCTTTTTTTTTCTGTTTCAGGATCCTATCTCTAACCCTCATTCATTCCTCATTCTTTAATTACTCTCAGATTTCTTCCTGCTGGTGGTGTGTCAACGATGATCACTGAACATGGCCTTGTGGTAGACTCGGGAAAGGCAGCGATTCTCTAGGTCTTCTGGCCTCAGGGATCCCGCGAGGAGCCAACCCCTGGCGCGGAGACCAACGAGATAAGAAGGCCTCCGAGCTTCCTAGACAGAACCGGAAGTGGCTCCAGGGGCCCGACGATCGGAGAGGAATTTGCTTCCGGCGCATCTTTTGTTCAGGAATCGTTGGAAGCTACTGCTGGTGGGGAGGCTATCGGGCTAGTTGTGGAGCCTTCTCAGGTTGCCAGGAGTGGGAGCCGCAGTCCCGGGCTGTTCCTGCCAGCTGTTGGCGCTGGTATTGACCCTACCCCGTGACACACGTGATGAGACAGGCCCAGAGGGCAGCAGGAAACTTCCGGGTATACCAGCGCATCCCCGACGGGGTTTGGTGGGAAGGCGGGACTGTCTCCCCGCCTAATACCGCTCGACTCTCCGTGCTTCATTCCCGGGGTTTACCCCGGAGGTCTTCGGAAAAGCGGGGCACTGTATTCCGTGGTCTTTGTTCTAGCTTAATCCCCGTCCCGAAAGCCCGCAACCCGACCCTCAGCTCAGCCTCTGGCCCACCGAACTGCAGATTTGCCAAGTGGAAGGAGCGTTTTCAGTCTGTCCTACCCACAGCTCCCACAGACACCAGTGATGTTATTAGCAAAGACTCGTGGATTGCACAAAGGATCCTTGGAGCCGCTGGTCCAGCCACCACCTTCCTACCTGTTATGGGTGGGGAAACAGGACCATGGAGGGATTTGAGCTAAGACTTTCTGCCTCCCATTCCAGAGACCTTGTCTCTTTTTCTGAGCCAATGTCTGTGACCTTGAGTCTCCTAAACCACAGTTTTGGTCTTGGAAATAATAAACTTGATACTATTGGCTGTCATCTTTCAGTTTCTGTGTATTGTTGGGCCTTAGATTTGAAATCCAAATGCTTCCAGAAGCATCTCAAACATATATTGGAATTTCTTTCCAGCCTGTGAGTATGGCAGACCTCAACTTTGCCACTTACAATCGGGGATTGCAATTTTGGGCAAGTTATATATCCACTGAGTCTTAAGCTTCTTCATGTGTGAAATGGAAAAAACCAATCCATGCCTGCTTATCCCTCAGAGTTGGGAGGATTGAGTGAGATAAGTTGTGAGTTTTGACATGTCCTGTTAAGCACCATTCAAAGATTAACAAAAACACCTACACAAGAAACTTCGGGTTCAAGGAGGGAGATGGAAATGACTGGACCTTGGAAACATGAAGGACAAGGGGCAGGCAGACACTGGTGACTTACAAAAGGCAGTATCTGATAACAACGTAAGAGAAGTTCAGAGAGCCAAGGAAGGGATTGATCTTGAAAGGGATCAGAAGCAGCCTGAGAGGGAAGAACATTGAGTTGAGCCTTGAAGCAGGATTTAGGGAGTTTTGGGAGGGAGAGGGAACAATATGATGAAATGTTGAGAGATACACATTTCTGGGGGGGGTCATTATTTCAGTCCAGTATTATAAGCTGTAGGGAATTTAAAAACGGTGATGAGACCTCTAGATGTATAAAATCTATGTGCTCCCTAAGCCACCATAATGTCTCCTGATGATCCTGTTCTTCCACCACTTTAGAGGACAGGTGATATTGTACTTCCATTCCTTATTGTTAGTTGAACAATCGGGAGAAAGCCAAGAAGAAGCTGAGCCCTGATACTCCAGGGAAATTGTACATTCTGTTCCCATATTAGGCCTCCAGGATGTCTCCATCTGCACTTGGAGGGCTTTCATGACTAAGCCTAATCTTTTCTAAGAGTATCTAGCAGATTACCCTGTGCCCCAATAACACCAGTGTTCCATACACTAATGTTTCTATAGAGTAAGCATGCATAACTTGCTAAGTGAGTGGATGTTTTCTGCTTCCTCAGAGAAGGCATTCCAGAGGGCCAGGTTGGTTCTCCCAGGAGGTGGACAGGAGTATTGTTCTCTCTTTCTCTCTTTCCTAGCAATGTCTGGAACAAGGCTATCTCCAAGCGTTGCTCACCTGAAATATATTGAGCCTGTTGCCCTGTCATCCTAAATCCCTGTCATTTCTGGCTTCCTTCCATTGCCCAGAAGCTGGTGGAGCCTGGGAAGAGGATAACAGTGAAGAAAAGTCTGATATCTCTCTAAGTACCATTTAGGGTAGAAAGGGCTTGTCATTGGCATCAAGTTCACTGATAAGGGATGCACAGTAAAGTTCGGAGAGTAAAGCTCTAGTGAAAACTTCTCAATGTGAAAAGGTCAGTTGTGTATTGGAATTTAGCTGTGTTTGCTCTTTGCTTCTTGGACTATGATAAGTGCTACAACTCTTCTCTGGAAGAAGCACTTCCCTCCCCAAAGTTTTAATGTATCTTTTCTTTTAGGACTTTTCTAGCCCTCATGCCAGAATTTTGTTTCATTTCATTAATCCTAATCTCACACCTTTGTTCCAAACAGTTTCACTCTGCTGTGATGCCCTCCAATTTCAAAACTCATAGCAAATACTAACCATTAAAAATTCGTGGTAACACTGAAAAATGAACTTCTAGCTGGCTTCTGCATTTGTCTTTTTTTGATATCTATTAAACTTTTTTATACAACTATATTTTATTCCAGTGATCTATGTGTCATAAAGTTTGTGTCTGATTTTCCCCTTTCTTTTTTTTTATTGAATAAAAGATTCTTTAAATTCTTTTTTTTTTTTTTTTTTTTTTTTTGTGGTACGTGGACCTCTCACTGTTGTGGTCTCTCCCATTGCGGAGCACAGGCTCTGGA
>NC_041231.1:50947172-50949020 GCF_002837175.3 Physeter macrocephalus | reverse complement strand
TGCGGCATGTGGGATCTTCCCGGCCCGGGGCACGAACCCGTGTCCCCTGCATTGGCAGGCGGATTCTCAACCACTGCGCCACGAGGAAGCCCGATTCTTTAAATTCTATAGTGCTTTACAGTTTTTAAAACTTTCACACATGTGATTTCATACAATACCATAATAACTCATTTTTTAATCCCCTACCCCTATATTGCCCTCCCCACTTCCCTCTCCCCACTGGTACTAGTTTGTTCTCAGTATCTGTGAGTCTGCTTCTCTTTTGTTTTATTCATTAGTTTGTTGTAATTTTTAGATTCCACGTGTAAGTGATATCATACAGTATTTGTCTTTCTGTGACTTATTTCCCTTAGCCTAATGCTCCTCCAATTTTTAAATTAATTTATCTTTTTATTTTTGGCTGCGTTGGGTCTTCATTGCTGCACATGGGCTTTCTCTAGTTGCGGCGAGTGGGAGCTGGTGGCTTCTCTTGTTGCAGAGCACAGGCTCTGGACGCGCGGGCTTTTTTAGTTGTGGCACGTGGGCTCAGTAGTGGTGGCTCGCAGGCTCTAGAGCGCAGGCTTAGTAGTTGTGGCTCACAGGTTTAGTTGCTCTGCAGCATGCGGGATCTTCCCGGACCAGGGATCGAATTCGTGTCCCCTGCATTGGCAGGCGGATTCTTAACCACTGTGCCACCAGGGAAGTCCCTGTGTCGTATTTTAGATTCCACATATAAGTGATATCATATGGTATTTGTCTTTCTCTTTCTGATTTACTTCACTTACTATGATAATCTCTAGGTCATCCATGTTGTTGCAAATGGCATTACAGCATTTCATTCTTTACATTTATTTATTTGTTTGTTTCTTTGTTTATTGGCCGCACTGCACAGCGCGGCATGCGGGATCTTAGTTCCCAAAACAGGGATCCAACCCATGCTCCCTGCCGTGGAAGCCTGGAGTGTTAACCACTGGACCGCCAGGGAAGTCCCTATTTCATTCTTTTTAGTGTCTGAGTAGTATTCTAATTGTGTGTATGTATATATACCACGTTTTCTTTATACATTCATTAGATTGTTTCCATGTCTCGGCTGTTGTAAACAGTGCTGCTGTGAACATTGGGGTGCATGTATCTTCTCGAATTATAGTTTTGTCTGGGTATATGCCAAGGAGTAGGATTGCTGGATCATATGACAACTCTATTTTTCATTTTTAAAGGAACCTCCATACTGTTTTCCACAGTGGCTACATCAATTTACACTCCCACCAACAGTGTAAGAGGGGGTTGGGACTTCCCTGGCGGCCCAGTGGTTAAGACTCCAGGCGTCCACTGCAGGGAGCATGGGTTCAATCCCTGCTTGGGGAACTAAGATCCCACATGTCGCATGGCGCAGCTAAAAAGAAAAACAGTGTAAGAGGGTTCCCTTTTCTCCTCACCCTCTCCAGCATTTATTATTTATAGACTTTAAAAAAATAAATTTATTTATTTATGGCTGCATTGGGTCCTCGTTGCTGCACGCGGGCTTTCTTTTAGTTGCGGCGAGCAGGGGCTACTCTTCGTTGTGGTGCACGGGCTTCTCACTGCGGTGGCTTCTCTTGCTGTGGAGCACGGGCTCTAGGCGCGTGGGCTTCAGTAGTTGTGGCACATGGGCTCAGTAGTTGTGGCTCACGGGTTCTAGAGCACAGGCTCATGGGCTCTAGAGCACAGGCTCAGTAGTTGTGGCGCACGGGCTTAGTTGCTCCGCGGCATGTGGGATCTTCCCAGACCCGTACTCGAACCCGTGTCCCCTGCATTGGCAGGTGGATTCTTAACCACTGTGCCACCAGGGAAGCCCTATTTGTAGACCTTTTTTTTTTTTTTTTTTTTTTT
>NC_041231.1:50887783-50946931 GCF_002837175.3 Physeter macrocephalus | reverse complement strand
CGGCATGTGGGATCTTCCTGGACCGGGGCACGAACCCGTGTCCCCTGCATCAGCAGGCGGACTCTCAACCACTGCGCCACCAGGGAAGCCCATGTAGACTTTTTAATGATGGCCATTCTGACTGGTGTGAGGTGGTACCTCATTGTAATTTTCATTTGCTTTTCTCTGATTAGCGATGATGAGCAACTTTTCATGTTCCTATTGGCCATCCGTATGTCTTCTTTGTGGTATGAGGGCCTCCCTCTGCTGTGGTCTCTCCCGTTGCGGAGGACAGGCTCCGGACGCGCAGGCTCAGCGGCCATGGCTCACGGGCCCAGCCGCTCCGCGGCACGCGGGATCCTCCCAGACCGGGGCGCGAACCCGGTTCCCCTGCATCGGCAGGCGGACGCGCAACCGCTGCGCCACCAGGGAAGCCCCGTGTGTCTTCTTTGAAGAAATGTCTATTTAGGCCTTCTGGCAAGTGGCAAAACTTCATTCTTTTTTATCCACCTATGTCTTTTAATTCCTTTCTCCAGTCTACATTACTTCAAGCAGTTTCTGGAAAGTCAGCTTCATTTAGTTCAGACTGTCATTACATATACATATCTGTTACATCCCAACAGATTGAATTCAGAAGCAGATATGAGAATCCAGCCATCTTCTGTTAAAAATCTTTAGTCAACAAATCCGTTTACCACTTCAGTCCACTCAGTGCCCTCTGATAAGTGCACCTAGAGCAGTAAATTCAGTCCAATCTAAAATTATGGTCGGGGCTTCCCTGGTGGTGCAGTGGTTGCGCGTCCGCCTGCCGATGCAGGGGAACCGGGTTCGCGCCCCGGTCTGGGAGGATCCCATATGCCGCGGAGCGGCTGGGCCCGTGAGCCATGGCCGCTGAGCCTGCACGTCTGGAGCCTGTGCTCCGCAAAGGGAGAGGCCGCAGCAGTGAGAGGCCCGTGTACCACACACACACAAAAAAAAACAAACAAAACAAAAAAAATAAAAATAAAAAATAAAATTATGGTCTTCTCTCTCAAATCCCCCCATATCTATTACTATACATATTCTTTGTATCTAATTTATGGGATTCTCACAAAACCCCAGGCAGATAATACCCTCTTAGGAAAGCTGTATTCTCTTCAATATCTACTTTCATAATTCTCTTGTAGGCTCTGCTGAATGCGGCAAGAAGTAAAGAGCACACACCAAAATTCTGAGACTTTCTTGCCATTTCCTCTAACATTACAGCTTTAGTGGGCATATGGTCTGCATTGCAATGGACAACACGTAACTGAACCAGTGCTTTTCCACTGCATAACCAGGTTCATCAGCAGCATCCTACTGCAACAGGGTTTCTCAATCCCAACCGTTTTGAATCAGACAATTCTTTGTTGATGCATGTAGGATGTTTAGCAGCATCCCTGGCCTCTAACTATAAGATGCCAGTAGCACCCTACCTCTAGCTGTGACAGTCAAAAATGTCTACAGATGTCCCTTGGGGAGCACTTCATGTTCCAAATTCTGTATCAATGAATAATTCTTTGAACAGTAACAGAAATCGGAAAAACAGCAGCTTAAGCAAATAAGAAGTTTATTTTTCTCAGTACCAGCAGGCATTGCATCTGTATTGTAAGCAGGACTGAGGAGGAAGGTGAAGACTTCTCACCAGAGGGCTTTAAAAAAATTATGTGGGGGCTTCCCTGGTGGCGCAGTGGTTGAGAGTCCGCCTGCCGATGGAGGGAACACGGGTTCGTGCCCCGGTCCGTCCGGGAAGATCCCACATGCTGCGGAGCGGCTGGGCCCGTGAGCTCTGGCCTCTGAGCCTGCGCGTCCAGAGCCTGTGGTCCGCAACGGGAGAGGCCACGACAGTGAGAGGCCCACGTACAGCAAAAAAAAAAAAAAAAAAAAAAAAATTATGTGGTAAGAGACACCCCCACCAAAGACTTTCTTTTAAATGCTAGAACTGTGCATATGGCCCCCCTTAGTTCTAAGACAACCTAGAAGACTGATTATTTGAGGTTTCTAGCCTCTGCAGCAGCTCTGTCAAAAGGTTCTCTGATGATGGAAATGTTCCATGTTTGCTCTAATAATATGATAGCCACAAGCCACATGTGGTAAATGAATACTTGACGTGTAGCTAGGATGACTGAAGAAATGAATTTCGAATTCAGTTTAATTTAATTTAAATAGCCATATGTGACTAGAGACTACCATATTGGCATATGGTAGTCTAAAATAAAGCTCTAAAATAAAGGAGAACAAGGAGAAAAGGGGTTGGAAAGATGCTGGGTAAGCCAACCTAGAGTATCTGCCACAGGACTACTCGTACTTTCTTGAACTTCCCTTCTACCTTGAATTCAGGGAAACATACTATCTCAGTTCTACTTCTTTGACACACCCTTTCTAGTATAAAGCATCACGCAACTATGGGGCTCTCAATGTGGACCAAGCTCTTCCTCCATCCACCCCTTGAATGTCAGTGTTCCTCAAGGTTTTCCAGACCTTTTTATCTCACTTTTCACACTTTCCCTCTCTGGGTAAGTTCATCGACTGATTGTTTCACTCACCTCCCACAAGTTGATAACTTCCAAATCTAAATATCTGCTAGAGTGAACTCCAGCTTCATACATATGTCTCCTTACTTGTCTCTACCTAGATGTTTGGTAGGCACCACAAAACTCAGTATGTCTCACATGGAATAGTTACTGATGGAACAAATATTTGTTTGGCACCAACTGAATGTCAGACAGTGGGTTAGATGTGAGGAATAAAGATACGAATAGGCTAGCTGTGGATCCTTTTGGTTCTTATAGTTTAGCAGATGGAGTAGATAGGCTCGCTGTACTCAGCTGTCTTCATTTGGTTCCTTTTGTTCTCAACCAAGGGCAGGGGTTTTCTCCTTTCACAATGCCATCCTTCTAGATCAGCAGTTCTCAAACTCTGTAGTCTCAGGAAACTTTGAAACTCTTAAGAATTGTTCAGGACCCCAGAGGGATTTGTTTGTGTGGTTATATCCCTTGAGATTTAGTTATTAGAAAACTGAGATAAAATATGTATTAATTTATTTAGAAACAATAATAATAAACCCATTACATGTTAATATTTATATCATTTACAACCTATTTTTATGAAAAATAACTATATTTTCTAAAAAAAAGTTACAAGAATGTTTTATATTTTTGCAACTCTCTTTGAAGACTGGCTTGACAGAAGTTGGCTAGATTCTCATATCTGCTCCTGCACTCAGTCTGTTGCACTAAGACAGATATGTAGCCTCTGTATACTCCATGGTACACTCATGACAGAATGAGAGTAAAAGGCAATGACATTTGATTATTATGAAAATAACTTGGACTTCATGGACCCCCTGAAGGTGTCCCAGGGATCCCAGGTGTCCCCAGGCCATACTTTGAGAACTGCTCTTGTTCTCTGGACCACCAGAGTAATTCTCTTGTTTTAGAAGGCTTACAAATGTCCCAGGCTATTGAAAAGGTGGTTTGGGTGAGCTGTGTGTGCCTCAGGTCATGTGCCCCCTGCTGGTTGACCAAGGATAGTCTGCAGGCAGCTGCTGAAGAAAGACCCTGAACAGATGGCTCCTGGCACAGCAATGGGCACTTGAATTTCGTGGGGTGGTCTTGAGTCTCTGGCACAAGAACGTGGTCTGGTAATAATGACGCGGGCACAAGTGGAAGCTGGGCTCACTCCACATATGTGTTCGCCTCCTCTCCTCGTGATTTCCCCGGTTCCAGAAGGCCCCACCAAGCTCCTCCCTCTTCATGCTTCTTCATTTCTCTTGTGGCCCTAGGTTTTTCCCCTGTCCCAGCCCTAATATCCTCCTATGTTACCTTTTAATTCAATCTATCATTTATGAAAAACCATTGTCCCTTGTTCCTTTGATTGGCTCATATTAATCAACATCTTAGTTTTCAAAATTGTCTCTGATGGGCAGTTTCAGTCATCTGATTTGGATGTCAAAGCTAAATATTATCTCATTCTCTTTGCATTTCTGTTGCAACAACCCTAAATTCTCCCTGAACTGCCTCTGACTGACGAGGGGAGGGACACCTACATGGTAGAATGGGGGGAAAATCAAGTCAATCAACATTCCAAAAGATTACCCTGCCAAACAGGGAGTTGCCTACCTCAGCTCCCTGTCCCCATAAACCCGCTCCTCTTGGAGGAGCAGTAGCGTAGACGTGAGACAGTTACTGCCTGAACCGCGGTGGTGAGAAGCAAAGGGAGGATGTGAGAGACATTCTCAAGGAATAACCTAGGGGAGGGAGAGGGAGAACCACAGCTATGGGAGGTAGCCATGAGGATGCTGACATCTGAACTGCGGCTTGAGGAAAGAGAGTTGGTTTTATAGGAAGAGATGAATTTTAGACATGGAGTTTACAGTGCTGAGGAACGTACAAGTGAAATGTACAGTGAGCAGGAGGAAGCGTGGGGGAGGCTTTGGGAGAGAGTCTGGGCTCCCGTTTTTTCAGAGGCCCATGGTAGTCTATAGACAATGTCTCACTTTACCACATCCCAAGTCCACCAAAAATGAAATCAGCCAGCAAAAATATTTTTACCTAGCCAGGTTAAATATCAAAAATATGCCAAACATTATATTACAAGAGATACAAGAGCAGCTGAAGCCCTGTACCTGGTAAGAACAGAAGAACAGGTGATGAATTGCCATAGCTTTATTCACAGGATGGGCCAGGGGCCCGTCCTTGCTATGAATTTGCCATTTTTGCCATTCTTGTCATTTTGCAAACATTTTGAGAGAAGGTGTCTCTTTTTCTCTGACCATTTATAGTGGGCATGTGAATCAAATGCTTTTAGAATAGAACTGAAATGTTTAAAGAACTCTTTTCAATTCATTTTTCACCCACAATGATCCCAATCCTCAGTTCTCTGTTTTCATCAAATCTCAACATTTCATCGACGAATCTTAATAGTCCAGAACCTTCAGCAGTTGATTTATAAAGTTAACACATAGGTTGGAAGACAAATACAGTACTTCTTATCCTCCTGTATCAACAGTGTACCATTAAAACCTTTTTATTTTGAAATAATTTAAGACTTATAGGAAGTTATAGGGACTTCCCTGGTGGCACAGGTGTTAAGACTTCTCGCTCACAAGGTAGCAGGTCCAGGTTCGATCCCTGGAGCCCACATGCATGCCACAAGTAAGAACCCACCTGTCACAACTAAGGAGCCCTCCTGCCGCAACTAAGACCCAACACAACCAAATTAATTAATTAATTTAAAAAAGTTATAAAAATAGTACAGAGAGATCTTATAACCCTTCAGCCAGCTTCCTCTAATGATAACTACTTATATAACTAGAGTATACTGTCAAAACCAGAAGTTGACATTGGTACACTACTATTAACTAAATCACAGACCTTATTTGGATTTTGCCAGTTTTTACGTGCAATCTTTTCATGGTGGCAGTGGGGGGAGGTGTAAGCTGAATAATGGCTCCCCTAAAGATATCCACCTCCTGATCCCTGGGGCCTGTATTATCTTATATGGCAAAAAAAAAAAAAGGATTTTGCAAATGTGATTAAATTAAGTATCTTGCGATGGAGAGATTATCCTGGATCATTCAGGTGGATCCTACGTACAATCACATGTATCCTTGTAAGTGAAAGACACAGAGATGAGGAGAAGGCAGTGTAACCATAGAGGCAGAGATTGGAGTGGTGCAGCCACAAATAAAGGATAATGGCAGCCACCAGAAGCTGGAAGAGGCAAGAAACAGATTCTCCCCTAGAGTCTCTGGAGACAGTGTGGCTCTGCTGACACCTTGATTTTGGTCCAATGAAACTGATTTTGGACTTCTGGCCTGCTGAAGTGTGAAAAGATAAATTTCTGTTGTTTTAAGGCACTAAATTTATAGTAATTTGTTACAGTAGCCATAGGAAACTAATAGAAGGTGTATAGTATTATGAAATGTTATCACATGTATAGATTCATATAACCACCACCACAATCAGGATATGAAACTGTTTCATCACTACAAAGAAACTCTCTCGTGCTACCCCTTCATACTCACGACCACTGTCCCCTCAGCCCTAACCTCTGGCAACCACGATATGTTCTCCATCTCTATAAACTTCTTACTTCAAGAGTTCCACGGGTGCCTTTACAATTACTTGTCAACAACCACAAAAAAAGCAGAGACCATACAAAACATAACAAAAGCAACCCAGCATTCATCAGAAAGTTGCACCTAAACTGAGTGTCCATAAACAGGTATCTCCAACAGAGACTAAACCCGAGATACTCACCCAATTCTGAGGGAAACCCCCTAAGGGTATCGTCACAGGGGGGCTGGCCTCAATTTCTTTCCCAGAAACTGGGCTCCTGGTGCCCCCTGAGTTTTTCCTTTCCCTGTTTCCCTGCCTCACACTCATTCCCTGCAACTGTCAGGGACATGTAACCAGCATGCCACCACCCATCCCAGCACAGCTAACTCTTCCAACTCTCAAGTTTCCCAGGAAAGCCAGGATATGTTATCTCAGGATTTGGTGGCTTTTGAAGACATGGCCTCCTTCTTCACTCAGAAGGAGTGAGATGGACTGGCCCCTGCTCAGAGGATCCTACCTGTACAGGGATGTGGTGCTAGAGAATTATGGGGACGTGCCCTCCCTGTGGTAGGCCCTAGGTGGTCCTGGGAATGAGATTCTGCCCTTTAGGGCTCCCTGACTTTTCTCTAGAGGCCCTAGAATCTCAGATGATTCTAGCATAGAAATAATCACCCTCTGCCCTGCCCCCTCAGGTTGCTTGTCACCCAGCTCTCTGTTTGGGGCTGCCTTGGGACCTGATGCAGCTGAATTGGTTATGGTGAAAAGGAAAGCGAGCTGACCCTTCTTTGACCCGAGGACTGGCCCTTCTGGGATCAGGATTCAGAGCTCATTTCCTGACCTCCCTGAACCTTCCTCACTCTCCCTCCTGGGCATTTCATTTTTTGTTGTTCCACCAACCCCCACATGAATGAACCTGGAAAGAGATCTGGGAGTAGCTCTCTGACACTTCACTCATCTTTTTTTGTCTCATTTCATTTCTTTGAGTAGCGTGTCGATTCCCAAACCCTGTTCTTTTATCCAAACTGGAAGAAGAAATGAACCATGGAGTCCTGATCCTTAGAAAGATCTGGGTGGAGAAGATTCTCGCAACCTGAGGAGAGGCAAGTGATGGAGAATGTTCTTCTTTTGTTGTTGTTCTTTTTTCTTTCTTTTTTGGCTGTGCCAGGTGGCTTGCAGGATCTTAGTTCCCCGACCAGAGATTGAACCCATACCCTTGGCAGTGAAAATGTGGAGTCTTAGTCACTGGACTGCCAGGGAATTCCCTGGAGAATATTCTATTCTTTCCTATGACAGTTTCTTTTCCAGTCTCCTTACATATTTAGGGCTTCTCTGTGGTGTTGATTTCCTGATGCCTCGGAAGATATGAGCAATGGCCAAAGGCCAAGGCCATGAGGTATCAGCAGACACCAGAATTGCTCTGTTGCCCAGAATTAGTCTAGGAGGGCCTGACTAATATCTGGCTGGAAATGCCTTCTTGGAAAAGACATGCCAAAACCATGCTTTGGAGGTTTCCCACTTTTTTTTTTTTGTTTGTTTGTTTGTTTTTGCCAAATGGGGATGTGGTCTCTTCACTATAAAGACTGGTGGTTATGCTGGCTGAAGGAAGGAATTTTGATCACATAAAGAGCATATAGCTCTTTCTCCATTTTCCAGAAATTGCTTAAATGCTAGTAATGAAAAGGCTTTGCGATTTGGGGCTGCTATAACAAAAATACCATAGACCTGGTAGCTTATAAACAACAGAAATTTGTTTTTCACTGTTCTGGAGGCTGGGAAGTCCAAAATCAAGTCACCAGCAGATTCAGTATCTGGTGAGAGCCTCTTCCTAGACAGCAGTCTTTTCACTGTGTGCTCACATGGTAGAAGGGTAGGGGGTCTCGAAGGGGTCTCTTTTATGGGCACTAATCCCATTCATGAAGGCTCCACCTTCATGATCTAATCACCCCCCAAAGGCCCCACCTCCTAATACCATTACCATGGCGGTTAGGATTTCAACAAGTGAATTTTTGGTTGGACACATATATTCAGACCATAGCAGGACCCAAATACAGCATGCAGCTCAGAGCTGACCATGGATATACTATTTAAAAAAAAAAAAAAAAGCTTGCCCACTCCAAGCTCTAAGCTCACTCATGATTTTCTGTCACAAACAGGAAAGTTCAGAACCCTCAGACATGACACCAAAGCCCTCCTCCACTCAGGTTCATGCCTTACTTTCTAGCTTCATATATCCCTCCTTCTCCCCCATCATCCTCAGAGCAAACCCCACCCCATGCAGAGTGGCATCCTGCCAGGAGGCTCCTGATTTAATCACTAATCATGCATCCCTCACCCCTGTGCAACCAAGGTCTCACTTAGGGGAAAGCGGCAATCACTTTTTCTCTACCTTGGGCTTCCTTTATAGGGCCCGGTTCTTATATATTCTCTGGTTCCTAACAATCCTTAATGTTAACAAGGAAAGAAGTGTTGAAATAAATTGACTGCCAGATATTTCTCCAGCAAAGATGGGTGTACTCAGGATCAGCAAAGAATTGCAATTCAATGTCTGCAGTCGTGGCAAGCCACATGCAGTTTCCTCGTATGGCAAGGGAAGGAGAACACTTTTATAGAGAGGAAAAGGAAATTGGGATGGCTTTTCATTGGTTGGGTCCTTGCCAGGAAAGAAGTCCTTCTTCTTTCTGTTGGGCCCTGCTATCATCACATATGGTGAGAACTCCCCCTTCTAGTCTCCCAGCTCTATTTAACTGAGGTTTCTGTTTATTAATTTTTTTTTACATTTCCCCCTTTTGATCAATATCTTTCTCTGAAAGCATCACTGGTTGAGTCAGTTTTTCTAGTTTCAGTGGCTTTTTGTCCCTCAATATCAAGAAGGATTTTTTTCTGGGGGTAGTGTCTCATGTCAGAGAGAAAGTACACAGATTGGAAACCTATCCAAGTAACAAGGAGGGGTAAGAGGGAGAACTCTCAGGTGCTCTTTTTCTAAAGTTCATATGTTATCAAGATCATAGAAATTTTTTTTTGAGATCTGAAGCATTATATCATCAAAGGTTTGACAACAAACTTCCAACAGGCCTGGTCATCTTGGGAAAGCTATCTCATCAGATGTCATCTGCCTCAATTTGGGGAAATATTTACTTTCAGGTCACCAGATGATGTGTAGGTCCAGTCAGGATCCAGTGCTTTCTTTAGATGTGTCATGTGAATCCAAGAATTCCTTGGGGTTTGGTGGCACAAGGGTTTGGTTAGCAGTACTTGATAGGGGCCTTTCCAGTGATGCTGTAGAGAGTTCTTCTGAAAGTGACTTTTCCAGTCGACAGAAATCTCTAGTTTGCAAGGTGTGATGCTTAAGGTCTTCATCTCCTGAGGGTGCACTATGAAAAGATTGCCCTACTAAAGCACGGTTATTTTTAATAGAAGCAATTAGGCCTTTATGGTATTGAAGTATCTCTGTTTTTATCAGCTGTGGGTCAAAAGAAGTAGGAGCCAAGTGCATTTGGCAACCTATGACTATCTCAAAGAATGAGAGTTTGAGTTCCAAAAGCGGTGGATCTGAGATTTAGAAGGACCAGTGGCAATGCTTTTGTCCAAGGTATTTGGAGGGCCTCTACAAATTTTGCCAACTGAGTCTTAATAATATTGTTGTGTATTGACTAAAGGATTGAAGATGGTAAGTACAGTGAAAGTGCTGTAAAACCAGCTGAACAGCACAAACTTCTTGAAACACCTGGCCTGTGAAATGGGTTACTTGATTACTACAACGTTTGAGAGGAGTTCCCCAGATAGGGATAATCTTTTCCAAAAGGACTTTAGTCACATAAGAGGCAGTAGGCTGTCTGCAAGGGAAGGCTTCAGTCCGGTGTGAAAAAGTACAGACCGTGACTAAAACATATTTATATCCAAGAGACAAAGGAAGTTGTATGAAATCCATTTGCCAGACCTCGAATGGTCCATTTGGCAGTTTAAAATGTCCGGGAGCAGTATGAACAGGCTTCCCTGGGTTGTATTTTGACAAGTGGGACAAGTGAGGTAAGCGCTTTTTGCAAATTTGTTAATGTTTCCCCAGCAATATTGATTCATGAAGGCTATCATTTTTTCAGTAGATCAATGGTTTAATGCATGTACAGTGGTGAGGAGTGGGAATTTTAGAGCCTCCAGTAGGACTGGATTGTTATTTGGTACAAACCAGAGCTTTCTCTTTTGATCAAACCAACAGTTGTTGAATTTCCAATCTTGTTTTTCCTTTTTATGAGGCCAAATGTTGGGCTTCTACAGCCGGTTTTTCTAAATTATCCTTTGGTGAACTAATCTCTTTGGACCATGACAGAGGTTTGGCTGCTGTTGGTCTCTTTAAGGGCAGCATTCCTTGCAAAAATTTCAGAGGTGATTTCCCTTAGCTTCCAGAGAGTCAGGTTTAGAATGCCCCAGAATCTTAATAATAGCTAAAGCAGCAGGTAAAGTGTTACATTCAATAATTCCCAAACATAGGACCATTTAAAATTTTATTTCTGCTGGAAATAAGGAAACCACGTTGCTTCCACAACATTCCAGTCATGAGCTACTCTGAAAGCATATCTACTATCAGTATAAATATTGGCAGTTTTGTCCTTGGCTAAAGCACAAGCCTGTGTAAGAGTGTATAATTCAGTATGTTGGGCTGAAGTAGCCATTGTTAAAGATGCTACCTCAGCAACATCAAAAGGAGTTGCAATAGCATACCCAGCACAATATTTGCCATTGTCACCTTTTTTTTTGGCTGCACTGCATGGCATGTGAGATCTTACTTCCCTGACCAGGGATCAAACCCATGCCCCCTGCAGTGGAAGTGCGGAGTCCTAAACACTGGACCATCAGGGAATTCCCCATTGTCACCTTTCAAATAAGAAACATCGGTGAACCATGAGAAGTCAACGTTACCCAGTGGAATTTCCTGTGGATCATTACAGGAGGTGGTCCATCAGTGTTATGCACTTGTGAGGTACTTGATTAGTGACAAGGGGAGAAGAGTAGCCGGGTTAAGGTTAACACCAGGTAAAAGAGTTATGTGAGGAGCAGTTAACAAAAGGACTTCGTAGGAGGTGGGGTGGCTGACAGAAATGTTGAGTATGATGAGAATTCTCCTTTAAGGCCTTGAAGGCTATGTTGTCCAATTCTTCCCATTAAGTTGGGTTGGATTCTTACTGTTAAGTAAAACATACAGAGATTTGGCCATAAGAGAGAAATTTGGAATCCAATTTCATCAATAACCAACTAGCCCAAGCAAACCTCACAGTTAGCATTTGGTTTTGGTTTGGGGAAACTTACAACATCATGAAGTCTATTTGGTTCTAGGTATAGCTCTTGTTCTGATATCAGATGCCCTAAATGTTTTTAAAATTTATTTATTTATTTATTTATTTTTGGCTGTGTTGGGTCTTTGTTGCTGCGTGTGGGCTTTCTCTAGTTGCAGCGAGTGGAGGCTACTCTTCGTTGTGGTGCGTAGGCTTCTCACTGCAGTGGCTTCTCTTGTTGCAAAGCATGGGCTCTAGGTGCATGGGCTTCAGTAGTTGTGGCTCACGGGCTGTAGAGAGCAGGCTCAGTAGTTGTGGTGCATGGGCTCTGTGGCATGTGGGATCTTCCTGGACCAGGGCTTGAACCCGTGTCCCCTGCACTGGCAGGTGGATTGTTAACCACTGCGCCACCAGGGAAGTCCAAGATGCCCTAAATATCGAACCCGGGTTTCAGCAAACTGAAATTTTTCTTTGGGGACCTAATGTACTTTTAAAAAAAGCTTTAGTAAGTGTATGCTGTCTTCCTGTGAGGAGGCTCCGGAAGGAAAGCAAAGAAGCAGATCATCCACATATTGCAACAAAGTAGAACCTCTAGGGAGGTTTATGTCATACAGATCAGCCTTCAGGATTTGTGAGAAATAAGGACTCTCAATATAAAACTGAGACATTATTGTTCAGGTGAATTGTTTTTCTTTCCAAGTGAAGGCAAAAGGTATTGGCTAGCTTCATCAACTAGAATACTAAATAATGCATTAATCAGTTACAGTAAACAATTTACTTCCAGTGGGAATGGATGTTAATAACTTATGAGAGTTAGGAACAACAGTGTGTTGAGGGATAACAACGTTGTTTATTTGCTCTGAGGTCGGAGACAAACCCCCATCCTTGGCCCTTAGGTCTTCTCGCTGATAAAATGGGAGTATTACAGGTGCTAGTACAAGGGATAATGAGGTCTAACCCTTGTAATCTATTATGGGCTTTATGCCTGGAAGGGCTTTTTTATTTATAGGGTATTGATTAATTCTGGGAAGAAGTTTTGAGGGGGCTATTTGAATCTTGATGGAAGGTGTGCTGTGAATTTTGCCAACATCAATTGGAGATTTTACCCAAAAGGAAAGTGGTAGCTGATTCAATAGGAACTAATGATCAGCATTTCCAGAATCAGCTTTAGTACAGTCAGAGACAGAAAAAATAAAAATGTCAAAGAGTTATTCAATTCATGTGTTGGTTACTCTAATGGCTACTGTCAATTTCTAGAATTATTTCAATTTTGGGGGAGAAATTCCATCATAATACTTCTCTAATAATAAATAAATGGATGGGCTGGAGGAACTAAGGAGAAAAGGGTGTATATCTCTCAAAGAGCCTAAACAAAAGGGAATAGGTTCAGAGAAAGGAACCTCTTAGAGATCCCTACTATTTGAACTCTTTTAGTACTCCAAGCGGGGGGCTGTTCCATAGTGGTGGGGGTGAGCACCAAGTGTGGGGCTCTGGTGTCAATTAGGACTGGAAGAGATTCATCCCCAATCTGGAGAAATGTTTCTCCAACCAGTTAAGAGGGAGGATTAGAAAGAGCCCCCTGTAGTTCCTCAGAACGCCATCTTTGAAAATAGGGAAGATGTTGGAAAGGCTGGTTCGAGGGCTGAAGGTGCCTAAAGTGCTTAAATTTGTAACAGTCTCTTTTCCAATGTCCTGGCTATTTGCAATAATAGCAGAAACTAGGAGGGTTTTGGTTTCATTTCTGAGCCTTCATTTGTTGAAGATTAAGAATTTTGGCAGTCTTCCTTGGAGGTGACTCATCTAGAGTACAAGAGAGCTGGCTTGCCAGATTAACTAAATCTGGAGTGGACCTAGTTTCCCATTCCATCCTGGTCCTTTTTACTAGAAGGGAATAGTCTCAGTTCAGCCCATTAATAGACACAGTTAAAAGCTACTTGGATGGAATCAATATCTGAAGGAAGACCAGAATTTCCTTTAAAATCAGCCTGAAGTTGATTGTAATAATCATGAACAGGTTTGTCAGATTTGTGTGTAAGCCTGAATTTTGTTCTAATCAACAGGCCTTGGAAAGGCCCCAGGAATTGCTTGATGAAGTTACCTAGCGATAGCCCGAGCCTGATCATGTAAGTTAGGTGGCTGGTCTACCAGTTGTAATTCTAGAGACCTTTCAGGACTTTCCTAATTGGTGGTTTTCATCCAAAGCTGGGTCTGGCCTTCACCAACAAGCATATGAACTAGACGATATAAGTCAGAGAATCCAGGCTGACAAGTCAGAATGGCTATATTAAATTCCCCATCAAATCTGTGAGGAACTTCAATTACTTTGGGAAAATTTTTGACTATGGCTCGCAGTTCAGCTTTACTCCAGAGATTATAAGAAATTAAGGGTTTAGCTTCTGGAACCTTAGAAGGCTTAATTTTAAAGGGACAGCTTCTGACAAGTTCAGAGGAAAAGGGAGCCGGGAGAGTTTCAGAGAAAAGGGGAAGTATGGTGGGAGAATTACTAAGGGGGAACTGAGGGTATAGAGGAGGCGTAGGCAGCATAGATTGCAGAAAGACAAGATGGTGCCCGAGGCAGAGCCTGAGGCAAAGAGGCCAAGGGAGAAGAGCCTGAGGCTTTGGGAACTATTTCATCTTTCTTTAATTGTTTGTTTGCCTCAGTTGATATCAGAATCTTACTTTGCAGAGAGGCAATTTAGACTCTTGATAATGTTGGAAAGCCTTAAAATATCAATTGAAATAAACATTCCACTCAGTTCTGGAAATTTTTGAGCTCTTGTAGTCCATTTCAGTTTTAAGGAAATTAAGTTTGGGGATTTCAAAAGTTCCCCATAATGGCCATTGATATTACAAGTTGCTTTTTTTTTTTTTTTTTTTTTTTTTTGCGGTACGCGGGCCTCTCACTGTTGGGGCCTCTCCCATTGCGGAGCACAGGCTCCGGACGCGCAGGCTCAGCGGCCATGGCTCACGGGCCCAGCCGCTCCGCGGCATGTGGGATCTTCCCGGACCGGGGCACGAACCCATGTCTCCTGCATCGGCAGGCGGACTCTCAACCAGTGCGCCACCAGGGAAGCCCTACAAGTTGCTTTTAGTCAGGTCAGTCCATTTAGTTAAAAATGCACATAAGAGGACTTCCCTGGTGGCGCAGTAGTTAAGAATCAGCCTGCCAATGCCGGGGACACGGGTTCGACCCCTGCGCCAGGAAGATCCCATATGCCGCAGAGCAACTAAGCCTGTGCCACAACTACTGAGCCTGCGCTCTAGAGCCTGCGAGCCACAACTACTGAGCCTGTGCACCACAACTACTGAAGCCTGCGGGCCTAGACCCTGTGCCCCTCAACAAGAGAAGCCACTGCAATGAGAAGCTCGTGCACAACAGCGAAGAGTAGCCCCCGCTCTCCACAACTAGAGAAAGCCCGCGCAGCAACAAAGACCCAACACAGCCAAAAGGTAAATAAATAAATAAATTTATTTTTAAAAAATCCCACAGCATTGTAAATCAAATATATTTCAAGAAAAATTATTTTTTAAAAATGCACATGAGGAAGCCATAATACATAAAAACATAAAATTGGCCCGAGTCCCTGTAGGCACCCTCAAAATATTTAGATAACTGAGATCCCATTTCTCAGAGGTTTTTCTCTAGAGTAAAGAACAATTTTCAAACAGCTCCAAGAGCGTGCAGCACAAACAGCTCAATTTAAATAGCTTGCAAGCCTGAATACCAGCCAGTCCTAAGGAGATAGCTTGGTCTCGGAGAAGCCAGGTGGAAAGGCTTTTTCAGCCAGTTTCCAGAGAATGGCCCTTTCCAAAGGAATAAGCCAAAGACTGAAAAACCAGCACAGTTTCAGAGAAGCAGCCCCTGTTTCTGAAGGAATCAGCCAAAGGCCTTTTCAGCCAGCTTTGGTTGACAGTCTGACTTCAAAATCAGACCAAAGTGCCAAACACATACAAAACAAGGCTTCAGCCAGAAAGATGAAACCTTTAAGTAGATCCCAAATAAACCCTGTGGAGCTTCAAACACAAAGAGGGCATGAGCTCAGATCCAGGAGAAAGACGTGCCTTCAAACTCCAGGGTCAGCAAGAAAGCAGTGAGCTAGAAAGCTCAATAGGCTAAATTGTGGTTACCACACCTGTTTGCTCACCAGCGCGGAAGCCATGGGAGGATCTTCAATGGTCCCTATGTGGGCTACCAAAATTTTGACCTGAAACAAATAGACAGCCAGATATTTCTCCAGCAAAGGTGGGTTTATTCAGGATCAGCAGAGATTTTCAACTTGAGGTCTGTAACCATGGCAAACCACATGCAAGTTCCTGAACGACAAGGGAAGGAGAACCCTTTCATAAAGGAAAAGGAAGTAGGGTGGGTATATTAAACAAAGAACCCATGACTTTTCATTGGCTGAGTCCTTGCCAGGATATAAGAAGAGTATTTCTTCTTCCTTTTGGGCTTTGCTATGGTCACAGGGCGTGAGAGCTCTGTGTTCTGGTCTCCCAACTCTATTTAACTGAGTTTTCTGTTTATTAATTTTTTTTTTTTTTTGCGGTACGCGGGCCTCTCACTGTTGTGGCCTCTCCCGTTGCGGAGCACAGGCTCCGGACGCGCAGGCTCAGCGGCCATGGCTCACGGGCCCAGCCGCTCCGCGGCATGTGGGATCTTCCCGGACTGGGGCACGAACCCGTGTCCCCTGCATCGGCAGGCGGACTCCCAACCACTGCGCCACCAGGGAAGCCCCCACCCTCCAATTAGACAAACAGAGGAGGTTCCTATCACTTTTTCTTAAGAAATCCATGTGGAGCTTTTCCCCAGGAAACAAAACAAATTTAGGGCAGTGCTTCTCAACTCTAATGCACAGAAGAAACTTTTTAGAGCTTTGTAGAAATCCAATGCCTGGGCCCTGCCCATGGGATTCTGGTTGAATTGGTTTGAGGTGGGGTGGAGGGCTGAATTTTAAAAAATTCTCCTGATAGTCTAATGTGCAACTAAAGTTGAACTGCCAACTTAGAGGGTTTCCATTAAGATAGTGGGTTTCCAAATGTGGTGCCTCAAACCGCTGCATGAACATCACCCAGGAACTTGCTACAAAGGCAAATTCTCAGGTCCCACTCTAGACCTACTCAATTATAAACACTGGAGTAGGGCCCAGCAAACAGGGCCTCCAGGTGAGGCTGATATGTTTCAGAACCACATCATAAAGGCAAAAGAAACAGCACAGGATGCAAGCTGACAGTCCCTTTTGTGGATCTTTCTAATAAACTACAAGTTCCAAAAACTTAAAGGGCTTAATCCATATTCCTAGTTATTTAATGTCATGGCCAGCAAGCTTCATAGGGGATTGAGTCTGCCTTGGAAAGCTGTCATAGTGCCTGTTCTTGAAGGGGTTCCAAACAAGTCCCCCAAAAGATGCCACTTTAGCATGAGGATTATTTTGCTTAGAGGTCAGTCAGGACCCAACAGACTCAGGAAAAGCTCTTTACCTCCCCCTTAACTGCCTAAAAGAAGCAATCAGTTCCTCCATTTGTGGGGATGTTACCGAGCAAAGGGCTTGCTTTCTAATGGGCTTGGAAGCCAATACTATAGCACCAGCTTTTAGGCTCTCAATCTGCCTCCCCCATCCAGTGTTTGGGGCAAAATTTAAAAGGTAGGGGAATTTCAAACTTGGGAGCTGGTTGGCTAGCCCTGAATTAGTCCAGATAAGCTACTTGTGCTGCTGGAAGCCAGATTTTTTTTTATTAAAGGACTTCTCGCTTCCTAAAGGGCTTCAGTGGCAAGACTGAAGATTCTTGGTTCCAGGGTCATCGTGGAGACCTGGGTCCCTGCCTTACACACGTGTGGTGCTGTCTCTGTAAAATAACTCAAGGTTTGATTAATTAACCACCTATTTAAAGAGGCAAAACCAGTTTAAGCTGGTGCTGTTTCACTTTGATTACAGGATTAAGAAAGGAATGTTATCTCCTAAGGAGTTATCTTGCTGGCTTCAGGAGAAAACTGCTCTTTTCCGTCAAGCAGTCATCACTGAATCTTCTAAGGAGGTCTGGTTAATGTATAATGTAGATGCACAATGCACACTTAAAGGAGTTTTCCAGAAAGTAGAAAAAGAAAACCAGCACTGAGATAAGCAGTGACTGACAAAGTATAATTTTAAAGTAAAAGATAAATTTGCACAGCAACGAAGACCCAATGCCGCCCAAAAAAAAGAAAAAAAATTTAATTAAAATAAAGAAATTAAAATAAATAAAATAAAGCATAAGAACTATCTAAAAGAAAAAAGATAAATTTGTATTACTCTAATCTTGCCCTAAACATATCTTTAATATGAAAAAGGTAGCTTTCGGTATGAAAATTTAAGGCATTTTTATGACTAAATCAAGCTTTTCTAACTTCTCTGCTCTTATGCCCAAGAAAGATCCTCTGTAAAGATCTCACTCATGAACAGTTCCTGGACTTGGAGAAGCCATGATTGATTTCAGTTCGGGCAATGTGGAATTTTGCCTGAGCCCTATGATCCTGGTAAACAGTGAAGGTTAAGAAATCCCCTCACACTTTTGTGTTCCAGAAAACAGCTTACTGCACAGAACCACCCTCCCATATATGACTCAGTTAAGACTCACAGACACCCTCCTTGGTACTTAAGACAAAGCCAGATACAGACTGGCCAAATTCCCATTCTTTGTCTCATTAGCTGAGCTGCTTGTCCCCACTGATCAATCAGAGCAAAATGCTTGCTAGCCAGACTTCAGTCAGGCTTCTCTTTCTTCCAGGCCCCTGACCTCTGCTGTCCCCCAAGGCTGAGCAAGCACAGAAAAGTGGAACATGCCCCCTTATCAGCTTCTCCCGGGAATCGGGAGTAGGACCCCAGGGAGATACTTTTCTGTCAGACCCCACTAGTCATTTCACCTTGCTCGTCCAGCTTTCCCCCCAAAGATTCTGTTTATCTTTGCTTTCTCTTTACCCTATAAAAGAAAAACCATCTTCTGTTTGATTGGAGACACTTGCAGACCCCAGGGTCACGATCTCCGTCTTGCAATAGTCCCCCTTTCCCTCTTGCATTAATTCTTTTGAATACAAGTCTCTATTTACTAAGTCTGGATTGGTTTTTCTCTGGCAGTTTCCTACCATACTGGCCATCTTTCAGTTTGTAAACACACCAAGCTTGTGACTACCTTGGGGCCTTTGCATGCTGCTCTCTCATCTGGTACATCCCTTCCCACCTTCTCTGACTGGCTTCACAGCCCTCCTGCCTGTCCTGACCCTGGCCCTGCTCACTGTATACCAGAGCCTAGGGTCATAGCCCTATTCTGCACATTTGATATAAGTGGAATCATATAATATGTGGTCTTTTGTGACTGGCTTCTCTCACTTAGTATATATTTTCAAGGTTCATCCATGTTGGAGCATCTATCACTACTTCATTTTATTGTCAAATAATGTTGCATTGTATGGATATACCCCATTTTGTTTAATCATTTCCAGTTGATTCCCAATTTGGGTTGTTTCCACTTTGGGGCTATCACATGAATGCTGCCACAAACATCCATGTACAATTTCTGTGTGGACACATGTTTCCATTTTTCTTTGGTATTCTATTAGGAAAACCACCAGTTTTCTCCTCCTGAGTAGGGAAAAACCCATTTCTTCCCTAATGTGTCTTTCTTTCCTGTGTGTCTCCTTTACTACTCACACAAAACACTTAACTTCTGATACTTTTGGTCACCAAATGCGTGAGGTTTCTCCCCACACCAAGCAATTCTCTGAGACACCAGCTGGGTGTCCTACAACTTAATTCTTACACTATGTACCCAGAGGTAGTGTCAGATCCCACAGATTAAGAGCTCAGTCCCACAAGACTGCCCCACCCCACTTCAGATGCCGATCACAAGTAGTAGGTCCCCAGGTTACCCACAACTTCTGTCTGCATTGTCTACAAATCAGAGGTTCCCATGACCCCCTCCTTGGGTTGGATTAATTTGCTAAAGCCACTCACAGAACTCAGAAAACACCTACTTATATTTACCAGTTTATTAAAGGATATGATAAAGGATACAGATGAACAGTCAGATGAAGAGATAACATAGGGTGAGGCCTGGGAGGGTCCAGAGGGCAGGAGCTTCTGTTCCTGTGGATTTGGGGTGCATCACCTTCCCAGTATGTGGATGTATTCACCAACTTGGAAACTCTCTGAACTCCATACTCTTGGGATTTTATAGAGGCTTCCTCACGTAGGTATGATCAATTATTAACTCCATTTCCAGCCCCTCTCCCCTCTCTGGAGGATGGGGGGCAGGGCTGAAAATTCTAAGCTGCTAATCATGGCTTTTACTTTCCAGTGACCAGCCCTCCTCCAGGAGCCCATTCGGAGTCACCTCATTAAAACTGAAGATGCTCCTAGTGCTCTTCTTATTACTTAGGAAATTACAAGCGTTTTATGAACCCTGTGTCAGGGATCAGGGACAGAGAACAATATATATATTTTCATATAGTAACACTATGTTTAACATTTTAAGGTATTGCCAAACTGTTTTCTGAAGTGGCTGCAACATTTTACATTCCTACCAGCAATGTATGAGGGTTCCAATATCTCCACATTTTTGACAACATTTGCTATTATCTAACAGTCATCCTAGTGGGCGTGAAGTGGTATCTAATTATGGTTTTCATTTACATTTCCCTAATGATTAATGGTAATGAACATCCTTTTTATGTGCTTATTGGCCATTTGTATATATATATATATATATATCTTCTTTGGAGAAATGTCTATTCAGATCCTTTGCCCATTTTTTCAACTGGATTATTTGCCTTTTTACTGTTGAGTTGTAAAGAGTTCTACGTATATTCTGGATATAAATCCTTTATCAGAAATATATTTTGCAAATATTTTCTTGGGATTTTCCCTCATTCTTGAATGATAGCTTAGCTGGGTATTGAATTATAGGTTGTAGCCATCTTCCAATGCAGGAATCAGAAAACTTTCTCTGTAAAGGCCCAGATAGTAAATATTTTCAGCTTTGAGGGTCATATAGTCTCAGTCATAACCACTCAACTCTGCCACTGTAGCAGGAACACAGCCACAAATAATACATAAATCAATGGGCATGACTGTATTTCAATAAAACTTTACTTATAAAAACAGGCAGCAGGCTTGATTTGGGCCATGGGCTGTCATGCAGCCATTCTGCCAAATTTGGCATGTATGTTGAGATTAGTGATACCACACATTCATCAAGGGTTATTACTCACATAATGAGGAATTCTGGGAGAGTAGGCTGCAAAAGCCCGCAAGCAGCAACAAAGGCCCAACACAGCCAAACAAACAAACAAACAAACAAACAAACAAAAAGGCTTGAGAGAGCAGGGAAAGGAAATTGGTCTGAGGTTTTTATGGTGTTTCAGGATTGGGGCCAAGGTAGGGTTCTCACAGATGGGCAGAACCTGGATGGTTTGAATTTCCTACTGGTGTCAACGGAGGAAACACCTGGGATTTCTTACCAGCTTGCTCAGATGTAGGAGAGAAGTGGAAGAGGAGAGTTAGGCTTAAAAGATGTCAGTTGTCAAACATAGAAAAAGATTAAGCAGACTCTATTACAGGCTGTAGTTGGCTGACCCCATATTCAAGGTTTTTGAAGATACCACATTATCTTCTGACTTCTATTGTCTTGTTGAGAAATCTGTTGTCAGTTTAATTGTAGTTTCTTTGTAGGAAGTCCTTTTTAATCTTTGGTTGATTATACGATCTCTTTATAGCCTTTGATGCCCTGCAATTTCATTACAATGTGTGTAGGTGTAGATTTGTATTTATTTATCCCATTTGGGATCTGTTAAGTCTAGGGATTTCTGAATCTAAAGATTCAGCCCTTTAAACAATTTTGGAAAATTATCGGCTATTCTATCATTGAACATGCCCAGATATTTTTTATTCTTTTCTGAATTCCTAATTGATGTAGATGAGACCTAATTCCTTCCCCTAAGTCTCTTAGTATCTCTTTCACATTTTCAATCTCTTTCATATTTTCAATCTCTACATCTCTGTGCAGGAGGGCTTGTTTTCAGGTTATCTAATATGCAAAATTACTTGAAACAGAAATCCTGTCCCACCACTGTTGACTGATTGATCTCAGAATGAACATGCAGCCTCAACCTGGATGTTCCTGAGTTTTCTGTTTCTAAGATTTATTTTTTATTTATTTAATTTATTTTTCACTGCATCGGGTCTTAGTTGCGGCATGTGGGATCTTTCCCTGCGGTGCACGGGCTTCTCTCTAGTTGTGGCGTGCGGGTTTTCTCTTCTCTAGTTGAGGCGCAAGAGCTCAGTAGTTGTGGCACGTGGGCTTAGTTGCCCCGCAGCATGTGGGATCTTAGTTCCCTGACCAGAGATCAAACCCCCGTCCCCTGCATTGTAAGGTGGATTCTTTACCACTGGACCACCGGGGAAGTCCTCTAAGTTTTTAAATTGCAACTGAGAACAGAGCTATTTGGTATGTCTGACAGACTTTCTGGTATTTTTCCAGTGTCTGTGAAGACCCAGCTGCACCTCTGTTGTTCAAGTGTTTATTTAAGTTCTTTTCAGTAATATTCCGTTTTGCTCAAACTATTTTGATCTGTGTCTCTTATGTGTGATGAAGAAAGTCCTAACTAGTGCAGCAGACTATCTCAAAATTTCCAAGTACCATTTCAGAGAGGGAGTCAGGAACTGCAGACCAAGGACAATGTGAGAAATTTGAGAGTTCTTAAAAACATTGTGTATTCATTATCTATTGCTACATAACAAATTACCCCCAAACTTGTTATTAAACAACAATTTTATTATCTCACAGTTTCTGCATTCAGAAGCAGCTTAGCTAGGTTGTTCTGGTTTAGGTTCTCTCCTGAGACTGAAGTCATGATATTGGTTAGGGTTGAAGTCACGGGCCTTCCATAATGCTGCTCAAATTTTCTCAAGTTATGGAAGCTAGCTTACCTCAATGTGAGTCATCTCAGAAGGACAGAGAGCAGAGAGGTAGCCTCAAGACCTTTTTACGACCTAGTCTTAGAAGTGACACATCATCACTCTGCCTTATTCTATTTGTTAGAAGCAAGTCACTAAATCCAACCCACACTCAAGGGGAGGGGAATTACGCTCCATCTCTTGAAGGTAGGAGTAGCAAAAAATTGTGGACATATTTGAGAAACACTACACTTTGTCATTCCTCCATGGGTTATAAAGGTGACACTACCTCCACAGCTCCAACTAGACCATTATTCCATCTGAATTTACAGGCTCTCTTCTTTTGAAGTTCTTGATGCCAGATTTAGCACCCACTACGCCTCATGTCAGGAATTAAAACCCATGTTTTGCCACTCATGAAACCTGCATCTTAGCCATGGTAAGCCTGGGAGGCCCGAGGGAATGTAACAGTTATTCCAGACCCCCAAAACCCTCAGATGGGTTACTCCAGACCTCATCACTGACCTACATCCCTCACAGGGTGGCAGTAGATAGTACTGACACACTTCACGCGAGTTCCCTGTCCACATCAGTGCTGGCCTACCTGTTCATCAAGGAGGTACCCTGCTCCTATGACTCCCTAACCACTTAATTTCTGAATACTGTCTCCAGTCTGTCTCCTGATTTTGGAAGGAACAGTTGAGGCATTTTGACTCTGTATTTACCCATTCCCTGCCCAGTTTCTACTGACTGAGGACCACACATGAAGTGTCAACTGTGTGCTCAAGAACATCTTCCTCATAACTCTCCTGGTTCTCTCATCTTGCTGCCTACAAGACAGCATCCAACTTGTACTCCATCATTCCCAACAGAACAATTATGGCCTCTACAGCTCCCTGCTCTCTATACCCCTAACCCCACTGACACCCTGGCAGTCAGGTCACACAAGGGAATCTATAACTTCTGCTTGTCTGGAAAGTAAGGTAACCAGAGCCAGGCCATGTGGGAGGCCATGAGCATGGAACACATCCGTCTCTCTTTCTAGCAGGCACTCCCACATCTTCCACCCATGCAGTGAATAATTATCCAGGCTTGTGTAGAATGGATGAGGTCCTTAACCCCATGGCCCTATGATACCAGCTCTCCCTACCTTCCTTTTCTTTCTTTTTTTAAAAATATTTATTTATTTGGCTGCACTGGGTCTTAGTTGTGGCACGCGAACTCTTTTTTTTTTTTTTAAGATTTTTAAAATTTATTATTTATTTATTTATGGCTGTGTTGGGTCTTTGTTTCTGTGCGAGGGCTTTCTCTAGTTGTGGCAGGCGGGGGCCACTCTTCATTGCGGTGTGCAGGCCTCTCGCTATCGCGGCCTCTCTTGTTGCGGAGCACAGGCTCCAGATGCGCAGGCTCAGTAGTTGTGGCTCACGGGCCCTGTTGCTCCGCGGCATGTGGGATCTTCCCAGACCAGGGCTCGAACCCGTGTCCCCTGCATTGGCAGACAGATTCTCAACCACTGCACCACCAGGGAAGCCCCTGGCACGTGAACTGTTAATTGTGGCATGTGGGATCTAGTTCCCTGACCAGAGATCGAACACGGGCCCCCGGCATTGGGAGTGCAGAGTCTCAGACACTGGACCACCAGGGAAGTCCTCTCTCCCAACGTTCTTAATCTACTCCATCTTTCATTGCTCTACAATCATGCTAACCCTGATCATCCATATGATCCAGTAACTAAGGAGTTAATTAGGAGATGCTCTTCTGCGGAAGGAAAATAAAAATGGAGTCTGTATTGCCAAGAGAGCTTTCTAACAAGCTATTGAGGAAGCGTGACTTATGCACGTCTTAGCCTGTGGAACCTGACCTTTTGACCTAATGAAGTCATCCAGAACATCTGCCAGAAACAACATATCTACTTACTGACACCCTAAAAAAACTTGTGATTCCTGAGGACAAATATTTTCCGATCATGTCAGTGCCAACCACAGTTCTTGCCAGGCAACTTTTAAGAGCCTCGTGCCTTTGTCTTTTTTTTAATAATTTTTTAAAAACCACATTTATTTATTTATTTATGGCTGCGTTGAGTCTTCGTTGCTGCGTGCAGTCTTGCCCTAGTTGTGGCGAGCGGGGGCTACTCTTTGTTGCAGTGCACGAGCTTCTCATTGTGGTGGCTTCTCTTGTTGCAGAGCTCGGGCTCTAGGCGCCCGGGCTTCAGTAGTTGTGGCACGCAGGCTCAGTAGTTGTGGCTCACAGGCTCTAGAGTGCAGGCTCAGTAGTTCTGGCGCACAGGCTTCGTTGCTCCGTGGCATGTGGGATCTTCCTGGATCAGGGCTCGAACCTGTGTCCCCTGCATTGGCAGGCAGACTCTTAACCACTGTGCCACCAGGGATGTCCCAGCCTCGTGGCTTTTTGTCTTTATAAGTCCCTGTTTCTCTTCCCCATCAGGGAATACTCTTTTAAGAGTTACCTGAATCTGTGTCTCCCAAACTACAGTTATTGCAATTGCAATAAGATCCCAAATAAACATTTTTTTTCATCCTCCTACATTATTTTTTTGGTTGACACTTCCTACCTGGTCTCATTCTACCTGTGAGGAGGAGTTCCAGGTAGGGAGGGATATTAGGCCCCTTCAAAGACTCCAGTCCACAGACAGAACTGAAAGTGCTACTTAGGTCTCTTTCTCACTTAGGGGTAATATTTAAATTATTAACAATTTACTAGCCTAAATGGATCAAAGCAGATCTGAAGGGTCCTTGATGGGATAGGCATTAACTCTTCAATTGTTGTATCTCATGAGTGATCCGTGAGGGGCTGGTTGCTGGGGGAGCTCCTGTGGGGTTCAGCGTGTGTTTAAATAGTTCAGCCACTATTTACTAACTGGAACATGGGAACTTTCAAAAATGATAAGAAAAAAATGGTTGGAATCAGAATAGCTATAACCATATGTACAAACTAAAATTTGTACTGCTTTGTACCTGCTTCTCCAGCTGATAATGCCACAAAGTCTCTTCCAGTTATAGCCTAGGAACCAGCCTGCTCTGACTTTATGATGTGAGTTTTGACTTCCATCCTTGACTGTTTTTCTTGATATGCTATTGGCCTCAATATTTTGAATCATCCCTGCTTCTCTGGGTGGTGCCCATTCTTGGACAGGGACTTTAGTTTTCATTGGAAACTTGTCCTTGAGCCTAACTAGCCCTTCTCACTACCCTACCCACAAACCCCTTTCCGTAGCTTCTGGGATCCCAGGTCAGAGCCATGCCATCCCCTGCTCTTCCTCTAGATGGAGATGGGACAAGATATGATGGAAAGCTGTAGTGAAAAGACGAAGGATTTGTCCTGGGTGGCTATTCCACTTATCCTACTTCCTAGGGCAACCCAAACCAGTCTATGGCAGGCAGTGTGCTAGGAGTTGCAGGAATTGTGAGGTGATTAAGAAAATATTCAGGCATGGTAATCAGTCACTCTCAAATAGCCCTGTTACTTTATTTCTTTTTTTTTGGCCACACTGCTCGGCTTGCGGTATCTTAGTTCTGCGAACAAGGATTGAACCCGCGCGCTCAGCAGTGAAATCGCAGAGTCCTAGCCAGTGGACCAGCAGGGAATTCCCTACATTTTTTAACTTAGCATTTGTAAATATTTGACGTGAAGTTATTAGTGAAGTGGCTTATCAATTTTCCACACTGGACCACTGGCTCTTTTCATAGTAGGTACTTGACTGCCTTATGTCTTCAAAGAAAGGGCCCATGGGCTTCCCTGGTGGCGCAGTGGTTGAGAGTCCGCCCGCTAATGCAGGGGACATGGGTTCGTGCCCCGGTCCGGGAGGATCCCACATGCCGCGGAGCGGCTGGGCCCGTGAGCCACGGCCGCTGGGCCTGCGCGTCCGGAGCCTGCGCTCCGCAACGGGAGAGTCCACAACAGTGAGAAGCCCGCGTACCGCAAAAAAAAAAAAAAACAAAGACAGGGCCCAGATTTGTGGCTAGAAAAAGGGTGAAAATCCCAGCAGGACATTTTACTTTCTGTCACTTGGCCACAGCTGATTCTCAGGCTTACATTCTGATCTATTTTCTCTGGCCACAGTCCTGACCACATTCCCACTCCCCATACCCAAACTTCAAATAGGAGGGAAAAAATTAAGCGGAAGCTTTTCCCGTTCTTTTTAGAGGCAAAAAGCTGATGCACATTTTAAATTTGAAAACACGCAAATGAACAAAACCCTTCAGCCTGTGGCTTTTGCATGCTGCAGGGAATCAGGGTAAAAGGAAGGATCCTGCGCTTCCAGGTTGTCAACTTTGGCTACATGTTGGGATCATCTGGGGAGTTAAAGAAGTAGGAACACTTGGGCCCCATCCACAAAGCTTTGCGCTTAACTGATGTGCAATGTAAACGCTTTAAGAGCTCCCCAGGGGATTATACTGTGCAGCAGAATTAAGAGCCGGTGATTTACATTCACAGTTCTCTGCTACTCAAAGCCTGGTACAGGAACACAACATGCTCACACCTGTGAGTTTGTCAGACATAGTCTTTGCCCCCTCACACGCCTCCCAAATTAGAATCTGCAGTTTAACCAGTTAAACCTGTTTAACCTCAAGTGATTTGCATTCCTATGCACATTAAAGTTGGAGAAGCTCTGCCCAGGGCTCCTGCCAAGCAAACTGGCCCAATGTGGAAGGAGGTAAAGCATTCAGGAAACAGAGCTCCAAGAATAGGCCCCCAACCAGAGGACGGAAGAGACCTCCTTGCTACAGGCTCTTGTGTTGTGGCTCTCAGAGAAATCAGGTAGTGGCCGAGGTGGGCTGAGCCTCACGGAGCTGGGCAGGACTTCAAAACAGAGCTGCTCTCTGAGCAGAGCAAACAGAGCAAAGAGACTGCTTCTGCAGCGGTGCAAACGCTGGAGGGGCCGACCTGCTGGATCTGTTTGACCACACCAGTCTGGGTGCTGTCCATGTTAGCTGCTGTCCCATTGCATAAGCACACCCCAAACACAGAACCTGCTCGAGCTCCTCTGTGATGGGAACACTGTGCTCTCAAACAGACTGTAAAACAAAAAATGTTGCTCACCATCCAGTTTTACAAGGATTAAGTCATTTGCCAATGCAGCTGCTGACCGACAGTGCACCCTAGGAGGAATTCAGGATGAAAACCAGGATGAGGCGCTCTGTGCTTTGGAAAAACAGGCCCCTTAGACAGTTAGATGTATATCTCAGGAAGAATTTTAATGAGTCTGGATTCTTGCATTTTCCCAAACATAGAAAAAGCACTAAAATAATTAACTGAGATATCTATTCCTTGTGACCTTTCACTGAGATGTAGCTTGACAGCATGTATTCCCTAGACAAAATCATATGTGAACTGGCTTCTCCTCTATCTCTGTGGAGCAGCCCTCTCAGAGCTACCGAGAGGATGTCTTCTGGGCTATAGTCCTCAGTAAAACCCAATCTACCAGCTCTTATGTTGTGTGTTTTTCTTTCAGTTGACGAGACAAAACTCAAAACTCTTTCCTGTGTGTGGTTGCAGATGTTCAATCCCTTACCCATTCACCTACTCCTTGGAGACAAGTTACGAAGAACATTATTTCAGAAGGAAAACTGTATAGACGAGCAGTTCCCTCTTTCCTTTTTAGGTGTGTTGGATATTTTCCAGTTCTCCCCCATATTCACTCTCAATCTTTCTCAACGCTGTCCTGAGACCTGAGAAGCTGACCTTCCACCAGCTTCCTGTTGAGTCATGTTGACTTAAAGAAAAACACACAACATAAGAGGTGTGAGTCTACATTTTGTTCAGGGTCTTGCTGAGGACTAGAGACCAGGAGACAGCCTCTCAGTAGCTCTGATGATCTTCTCTGAAGAGGTGGGGGGAACCAGTTCATATATCGTTCTTGCCTTTTCTTTTGGCTAGGAAATACATGTAGCCAAGCATACATCATGGTGAAAGACTACTGCTAATCACAAAGAACAGATATCTCAAGTTAATAATTTCATTGCTTTTCTATGTAGGAGAAGATGCAAGAATCTGGGGTCATTGAAATTCTTCCTGAGATATACATTTAACTATCTAGGGGTCTGTTTATCCAAAGCACAGAGTGCCTTATCCTTTTTTCATCCTGAATTCCTCTCAGGGTGCAGAGTGCAGTGGGTTGCAACTTAACCCTTATATAATTGGGTGATGAGAGATGCTCTCTGTTCACAGTTGGGCCAGTGGCAGGCCCTGGCAGGAGATCAAAGGGAGAGTCAGGAAATTTATTACCCCAGCTCACTGTGTGCTGGACCATGGGGTTGGGCGTGTCCCTGAACTGAAGGCCACAGCTTCTGTCAGGTAGCCTGCTCCTAGGGGTGGTAATAGTTTCCAAATATCGCTAGCCCTGGGGTTTTGTACCACCCCATGTTGTGTTTTCTTAACAATTACACTTTTTTTTTTTTTTTTTTTGCCGTATGCGGGCCTCTCACTGCTGTGGTCTCTCCCGTTGCGGAGCACAGGCTCCGGACGCGCAGGCCCAGCGGCCATGGCTCACGGGCCCAGCCGCTCCGCGGCATGTGGGATCCTCCCAGACCGGGGCACGAACCCGTATCCCCTGCATCGGCAGGCGGACTCTCAACCACCGCGCCACCAGGGAAGCCCAACAATTACACTTTTTTGTGTGGATGTGGGTGGGCGCGCCACGAGGCATATGGGATCTTAGTTCCATGACCAGGGATCAAACCCGCACCCCCTGCAGTGAAAGAGCGGAGCCTTAACCACTGGACCACCAGGGAAGTCCCCAATTACACTTTTTATATGTTGCCGCTTGAACCCTCCTCATTTATGCTGTGCCGTTGGTTTCTCTTCCATCTCATCAATAGCTCTCTGATGCCAGGATCCATTCTCTCTTTCCATCCTTGGTGGCTGGGGCATTGACAAAGAACCTGGGGTGGTTCAGACGACTGGAACAGAGCCTCAGCGCTTGGATGAGCATCCCTCCTACTGAAACATCAGTTGGCAACATGCTGAGGCCTGGCACTAGGATGCATGTACCAGAGGGCAACCAGGACAGCTACCTGGCCCCTTGACCCAGCAGCTCGCACGTGTCCTCCAATGGCAGCAGGTGGTCTTTACGGCATTGGCTCCACACCCTCCAGGTTCTCTGATGCTGTTGATAGAAGACATTTGCTCCTACAGGGACTGGGCAGTCTCCTGATGTGACTTCAGCCCTTCTTCAAGCAGCCTCTCTACCCGCAAACTTACCCCTCCAGAATTCTACATACTGGCAGATAGTACCATTGTTCACCCACTAGGTGAGCCTTGTTAGAAATCACCCATAAGATAAAAGAGCTGGAAGCTGTGGGACGGTAGAGTTTTGTGTGCCTGTGGGCTGGGAATAAGCAAGTACCCCTGGTTGTGGTGGTGATGGGGGAAGAGACTGTCCTGGAACAGAGCCTCCCTGAGGACCTGGTTCCCCTTGTTGAAAGGGGCCCCAGGGAGTAATGAGTGGTCCCCTTAACAGCTCCTTCTGGCCAGCCTGGTCGCTATTTTGACTCCTGGCTTTGTCACCAGAAAGAGACCCACACCTGTACAGAGGCTAACCTACTTTCTCTTTTTGTTCCCACGCCACAATTTGCTAACCTATGCCACAGCAGTGCTTCCTTAATAGAAAGGAAGGCAGAAGGCCACAAAAGCAAAACCGAAGAACTGGCCCTAGCCAGAAAGGCCCAAGATGGCAAAAGTCAACTCTCCTGAACCGGTTCTAGCCTGATCACGAGGGCAACACCTGTGCAGATGAGATGGAAGTGTATGAAAGTTGCCTTTGCTTCATTACCAGCTAGGATCGCTGCCCAAAGTGGAGACTTGCACTTTGCTAGGCACAACTAGTGCTGAGTGCAAGGGAGCCCAGAGGAATGCTCTTGCTCCTGCTGTTTCTGGAACTCTCCACCTCTTCCCCCAAATTCTGATGTCACACCCACCTCTTACCCCTTAAAAGTTGCAGGCTTCCCTCCCTCAAGGGGAAGGGGGGCTTCAGAACAGGAGCTCTCCCCTCCTCATTCCTTAATCAACAAATAAAGTTTCTGCTCTGCTGAACCTGGTCTCATTCTATTGAGCCAGTAGCACCTAGCAAGGAAAGACCCAGTTGGGGTCCACCCAAGCAGCTGGGGATAAGAAACAGCTTTGATATCATTCTTCTCTGGGGGGAGGGAGCCCTGGAGGGAAACCCTGCACACACATGGGGAGGGGTGTAGGAAAACAGGACAAGACTGATAGAGATCTGGGGTACGAACAGAAGGCAGGCGTCCAGCGGGTTAGGTTAGGTGGGGAGTGTGGGGGACAAGCCTACGGGATGGGCTCAGAAAGGAACTAGGGCCCGGGAGAAGCCGAGACGTTGGCCCTCCCTGCTTCCTAGAGAGGCCTAGAGGCCCGGAGCGGCATGCGCGTGCGCGATACGGGCCGGCGGAGAGCCCGGAAAGGAGGCTGGCGTGGGGCAGGTGGTGCAGTCCGGGGAAGGAGAGTCTCGCAACCGCGGGCGTCGGTGAGCGGGGCAACAGGGGGCGTCGAGGGCTGCCGTGCGGGCGCGGGGTTCCCGGGGGGGCGGCGGGTGAAGCTTGGCCTGGAGGCTGCGCCCGGGCGGGGGGCTGGCCTGGGAGCCCGACCCGCCCCGGTGAGGGCGTATCTGCCTGCGCTTCGCTGCCCGGGGCGCGAATTTGGAGTAATGGTTTTTCTGTGTTTTATCACTTCTCCCAATTATGCAAACAAAGCGTATTCATTACAGGTAGTTAGATGACGCGGGTGAGCGTAAGAAAAGTAAAAGTAACTGCAATCCGTTAATGTTTTTGTCTGGAGGCTTCCTGACCTTTTAAAATTTGTGCATGATTATGCAAACTCATACGTATATGTAAAATTTTAACTACGAAACAGGATCCTCCTATTGCTTAAAAATTTTCTAGTATTGTAATAAGACAGTATTGTGATAATATATGCCTTACATTTACCGTATGATACATAAAAATTTACCATTTTAACTATTTAAAGTGTATAATTCAGTAGCATTAAGTACATTCATACTGTTGCTTCTTGAAAATTATATCTTCAACTTCCGGAATGTATTTGTTCCTTTATTGGTTAAAATTGATGCCAGCATTATGACACCACTGAGATATATATTTGCAAGTATAATTAAAACATTTTGTTTGCAGTTTATTTCGTATAATACACATTACATGAAGTTGTAAATGCTGAGCAAGTGACGTTTGTGCAGAAAAATAGCAAATTCTTTATTAGGGTGATTATTTCTGTTTTCAAAATAAAAGAGTAGTGTCTATAAAATGCAGTTTAAAAAATTTTTTTTAAATTTATTTTTAGCTGTGTTGAGTCTTCATTGTGGTGCACGGGCTTCTCATTGCAGTGGCTTCTCTTGTTGCAGAGCACGGGCTCTAGGCGCGTGGGCTTCGGTAGTTGTGGCATGCAGGCTCAGTAGTTGTGCCTCGTGGGCTCTAGAGCACATGCTCAGTAGTTGTGGCACATAGGCTTAGTTGCTCTGCGGCATGTGGGATCCTCCCGGACCAGGGCTCGAACCCGTGTCCCCTGCATTGGCAGGCGGATTCTCAACCCCTGGGCCACCAGGGAAGTACCTAAAATGCAGTTTTTAAACACAAGTAACAGCACTAACCTAAAACCACTCTACTGTCGTCTGACATATAGGCTTAAGAAATAAGAAAATGGTCTCCTTCCTAAGTTAAGAGTGGTGGCAAGGAAAAGAACACCATTCTCTTTCAAACTGTTTGCGGGTCTGTCACCAACCAGGGTTCTTGGCCTCTTTAATCAATAGAAATTGAGAAGAGGCCTGACAAGAAATTGAGGCAAGGCAGCAGGAGGGAGCGAAAACAAGTAACACGTTCCCTTGCTTGCTCCCTGAAGGGGGGAGGTGTTCTTAATTCGGGTGCGGGTAGGGGTAGGTCTGGGGGTCCCAGATGAGGGGTGGCTTCGGTGGTCTACCCACCCTTGGTGGTGCTGTGTGCAGGGTACATGGGCTATACTCTGCTTTTGCTCCCAGCACCTCAGAAGTGGCAGTTGGATTTTTGGTCTTTTTGTATCTTGTTGTTCATAATTTGCCCCAGCTGCGCCGGGAAGCAGTTATTTTTAGCCCCTTATAGTTTCTTTGTGTTTTGTTGGTGGAGGAGATGTTTGTCCAGGTGCAGGCACTGCAGCGAAGGGTCCCAGGTCCCAGCCTGTCTCACTTCCAAACTGAAAACTCCTTAATGTTAGGTCGCTTATTTTGCAAGGAAGTAATTTGCTTAGGGATTTCAGGGAGTTTCCATTTGTTATATTCATGTGTATATGTGTGCATTTTCAGGGACTGACAAATGAGGCTGCTCTTGCATGTTGTTCTCAATGCTGAAGAAAGGCAGACAAATTTTGGTTTAAAAGTAAGCCAAAAAGATGGGATTGTTTTGAAGATAAACCTCTATATGTACTTATAAGGAAGGAAAACTGACAAAAACATGAAAAACAGTAACTATGCCAAGGTTAAGTTTTCTGTGGCTCTGGTATCCAGGAAGTATTAGTGCATGAGCGTTCTATGCTGTCATTCTCCAGAGCAAAAATACAGAGAATGTAGTAAAATATAAGTCATTTTACTTTGCAATCTTCAGCATTTTTAATATCAGAAACTGTCTGAAAGAGGTCCCTCAGGTGTGTCATTATGTGCTCTAGACTGAATTTTTGAGCTTATTCTTTTTTAACCCTGATTTTAGACCTCTTATCCTACTTCCTTGTTTTATTATACTACATAAGACCTGTTGCTGTCTTTATTTCACTGTCTGTCTTCTCATAAGCTACTCAAGGCCATGCTTTTTGTCTGCTTTATTCACTGCAGAGACCTTAGTGCCTGGGACATAGTAGGTGCTCAGTAAATATTTGTTAAATTAATGAAAGAAAGAATACAAATTGGAGATGATAAGCATTGACAGTATTCAGTGCCCTTATTGCCAAGTTAATCCATAATATCTAGACATTAATATTTCTAGATAGAAACAAGCAGTGACATCTCAGACTTCTTCAGTTTAAAAACCTTTTTATTTTGGGACTTCCCTGGTGGTCCAGTGATTAAGACTCAGTGCTCCAATGCGGGGGGCACGGGTTCAATCCCTGGACAGGGAACTAAGATCCTGCATGCTGCGTGGTGTGGCCAAAAAAAAACAAAACACCTTTTTATTTTCACTAATTGTAGACTCACAGAGGGTGTCCGAACTTTACAGAGTTCCCTTATATCTTTACCTGTTTTACCTAAAGGTAGTATCTTGCATAGCCATAGTATAGTCATCAAACTTAAGAAATTTACAGGGGTCCAATACTGTTAATTAAACTGCTGATTTATTTAGAGTTCATCACTGTCTCACTAATGTTCTTTTTCTGTTCCAGGATCCAATCTAGAATCCCTCATTTCATTTAATTGTCATGTCTTGTTCTCCTTCAGTCTGTGACAGTTCCTCAGTTTTACTTGTTTTTCACGATCTTGACACTTTTGAAGTATTTTATATTTGTAATTTTAGAATGACCCTCTCGATTTGGTTGTCAGATGTTCTCCTGCTTAGATTGAGGATGATGTCAATATGTCTTCTTATCAGTGATACTACTTTTGATCCAGTATTTCTGCCAAGTTTCATCACTGTAAAGTTTCTGTCTTTCCTTTGTAATTAGTAATTATTTTGAGGAAGACATTTTGAGACTTTGCATAGAAATATCCTTTCTCCTCAACTTACAGTCACTAATTAGCATTTCTTGGCGGATCTTGTCTGTAGCAGTTATTATTGTGATGTTCTTCAAGGTGCCTTTCCTTTCTATTTTTTCTTCTACATTTATTAACTGGAATTCTTTGTGAGGAAGAGTTGTGCCTTTTCTCCCTTTTGTTTATTTACTTAATTAATATCAGTTACATCAGTGTGTGATGTTCAGTGTTTATTTTGGGGGTTTATTGCATGTATTGTTATTTATTTTGTGGCTTAAGTTATTCTGATTTTGGCCATTGGGAGCTCTTTCAAGTTGGCTTCTGTTTCCCCTTACATGCTTCCATCCTGTTGTGTGTCTTTCTCTGATTTTCAGGCGCCACAAGTTACTCATCTTATATTTTTACCTCCCCCAGCCCTGGAATCAACCATTTCTGCAAGGATTCCTGGTTTCATTCATTGTAGAGTGGTACTTAGAACCCAAATTTTGGGCACTAGGTTGAGCTCATTTTTTAATTGGCAAATTGGTATAAATATTATTTTAACATTTTGAATGTGTACTAGAAGCAATCTTTCTTTAAAAATTTTTTTTTAATTGAAGTATAGTTGATTTACAATGTTGCACCAATCTCTGCTGTACAGCAGAGTGACTCAGTTAAACACATATAGACTTCTCTTTTAAAATATTCTTTTCCATTGTGGTTCTTCACAGGATATTGAATATATTTCCCTCTGCTATACAGTGGGACCTTGTTGTTTATCCATCCTATATATAATGGTTTACATCTGCTAATCCCAAACTCCCAGTCCTTCCCTCCCCCAACCCCTCCCCCTTGGCAACCACAAACCTGTTCTCTATGTCTGTGAGTCTGTTTCTGTTTTGTAGATAGGTTCATTTGTGCCATATATTAGATTCCACATATAAGTGATATCATATGATATTTGTTTCTCTTTCTGACTTACTTGACTTAGTATGATAATCTCTAGTTGCATCCATGTTGCTGCAAATGGCACTATTTCGTAGAAGCAATCTTCCTTTAGTGGCAATTGCCTTAGAAACTTATTTGCTTACTATCAGTGTATAAAGTAAACCTTATGTACACTCTCACTGGGCAGGAAAAACATGAGAACAAGAGACTACGTAATGAGAATTTTAAAAGGAAATCAAAATTACATTACATATAAGATGATAAAGCAAAATGACAGAAAGAAGCAAATGTCCCTGAAAAATGCCCACATGATGGTTTGGGATTTCCCCTGTTCTTTTGAAAGCCATTTTCATCTGGGAATTGAAACTGGGCAAAGAGATGAAGCTCTGGGGGAGAAGAGGCCTGCTCCATTCTCAGGTTGCCCTCCAGGCCTGGGGGCTCCCATTTGTGGTATAATCTTAACAAGTTGATGAATGAAGCTTTTCTTCTGTCTCAGAAGCTAATTGGCACCTGGAAGGAACCCTGAGGCATTAGGATACCTGAATTTAATTGGGCAGTTTCAGCTCACTGGCCCCATCTCTTTACTATGCTGTGGGGCTTTCATTCAGACTTTGAAAGGCCCAAGAGGTCATTAGCTTTTTTTTTTTTTTTTAAAGGAATGGTTTCCTGTTCTTTTTTTTTTTTTTTTTTTTTTTTTTTTTGGCTGTGTCGGGTCTTAGTTGCTACACGTGGGATCTTTCTCTCAGCATGTAGGAATTGTGGTGCACGGGCTTCTCTCTAGTTGTGGCGCTCGGGCTCCATGACACGTGGGCTCTCTAGTTGCGGTGTGTGGGCTTATTTGCCCCGCGGCATGTGGGATCTTAGTTCCTTGACCAGGGATTGAACCATCGTCCCCTTCATTGGAAGGCGGATTCTTTAACACTGGACCACCGGGGAAGTCCCAGGAAGTCACTAACTTTTATCCGTGTTCATGGTTGCAGGGGCTGGGCTCAGAGGGCTGGAATCTTTTGCCATATTCACAGGCAGTTGCCCTCATTTTTCTGTTGGTCCGTCTTCTCATCACCTCTTTACAGATACTTCACTGACCTCTTCGGACATTTCTGCAGCAGCTGCTTCAGAACAGGTCAGCTTGGAGGCTTATGTTTGGTGCTCATTTTTTCCCTGTGGGTCTCAATTTCCCGAGATAGTTCAGTGCCATTTACATTTCCCGCTGGGTGCGTTTCTTCAAAATATTTCTCTCTGGTGTCCAGTTCATTCTGTTGCGTCTCACTCCGGGATTTCCCTGCGCCTGAGTGTCTTTCTCTTCCCCAGTCTTTCTGCAAGTTGGGCTGGGAAAGTCTCTTGCCTATTTCTCTGACTCGCAGCTCCTGTTGGTGCTGCTGCGGCTCAGCAAGGCTGGAGCCTGCCCCGGAGGCACCTTTCCGCTTCAGCCTCTTGTTGTTGTGTCTTCAAGTCTCTTTTTATAGGCCTTCAGTTATGTACCTTATCACTTCTCAGATTTCCTTTGCTTTTGTTTTCTCTGTGTACTTATTTTCCTTACCCCACCCCCTTCTTTCGCAGCAAAGCTTCATTTCTCTGCCAGAACTTCAGCAGTTTCGTCGGCAAGCATGATCCCAAAGTCGTTCTTCAATTGATGCTCCATCCCCTTGTAGCAGCACTGCAGTTTCTTTTATCAGAGTGGTGACAGGCTTTCTGGTGTGAGCCTCTTCCCATCTCAGTTTACGGTTGTCTCTTTTTTGTCAGTCCTAGCAGTGCTCGCTGAGTCCAGGAGACATTGCCTAGGTATTGGTTTGTAGCAAATATAGGAGTTGATGGCCTCTGTTTTAATTGTGGATGAAGGTAGTGATTTTTTAAAAATTTGCTTAACCATGGTGGGAGACAGAGGGTTCTGTGCTCTCAGGGAAAGCTCGCCATCATCTGTGATTTGGGACACAGCAGTGGGGCCAGTTTGCAACAGGTGCCAAGGCCTGCTGTCCATATAATTTTCATATATAGTCTGAGGTATGGGTCTAACTTCATTCTTTCGTATGAGTATATCCAGTTGTCCCAGCACCATTTGTTGAAAAGTCTCTTTCCCCTTTGAGTGGTCTTGGGACTTCCATCAAAAATAAGTTGACTGTAGATGTATCGGTTTATTTCTGCACTCAGTCTATTTCACTGATACATGTCTATCCTTATGCCAGTGTCACACTGTCTTGACGAGTGCTGCTTTGTCAAATGTTTTGAAATTGTGAAGTGTGAATCCTTCAACTTTTTTTTTTTTTGGCTGCGCTGTGCAGCTTGTGGGATCTTATTTCCTTGACCAGGGATTGAACCCAGGCCATGGCAGTGAAAGTGCCAAGTCCTAACCACTGGACCTCCAGGGAATTCCCTCAGCTTATTTTTATTTTTCAAGTCTCTTTTGCCTTGTACTGGAACTCTTGAATTTCCAGTAAATTTTATTATCAGCTTGTCAATTTCTGCAAAGGAACCAGCTGGGTTTCTGAAAGGGATTGTGTTGAATCTGCATATCAATTTGGGGAATATCTGTTAGATGTGGGTTTAAAGAAAAGAGTGTAAATTAAAGGTTTTGACTGATGTCTGGAATCATTAACAAAATGTGGGAAGATAGGAAATGAAGATAGTAAGAAGATGCGTTTTTGACACTGAGTTTATGCTACTATGGAACACCAGGTGAAATGTTCAGTAGGCAATCAGAGCTTGTGTTAGATGTGGAGGAGAGAACAAGGAACTGTGAGAGCAGGATTAGAGAATGAGATCTCTGAGAGACGGAAAGGAGAACCTCTGAGACCTGAAGGCCTACAGTGTCCGTGATGAGAGGGCAGGTGCAGGAAGAGAAGCCAGGGAATGAGGGGCCGACAGGTGAGGGGGAGGCCAGGCAGGCTGCTGCTGGGGAAGCCACGGGAGACAGGAGGTGGTCAGAAGTGTAGCTTCTTTCCGAGAGTGGGAGAGAGAGGGCTGGAAGGAACCGCCAGTTCGGTTTGAACAGGGACCTTCTGTGCCTCCAGGAAAAGTTCACAGCTCACAAAGGATAATGCCTTTATGGAACAGGGATGAGGGTCCGTGTGTGTGGAGCCACCCGGGTTCTCTTGAATCCACTTGCTGGGATACAGACCTCATTGGAGCCAAGAGCAGGGCTGGTCCCACTCAGAGCTTTCTTTCCTCCCTCAGCTCAGCATGCTTCCCCGGTGCCTGCCCTTCCCCAAGTGGGGAACGTAGGAGACCAAGCAGCGGCAACTGTGCTCCGGATGGTCAGGCCCCAGGTCAGCTTCCTGAGTGCCAAGTCTGTGGCCCAGGAATAGCTAGAGCTCATCTCCGGGCCTCTGGCCCATTCTGAGTCTGCTCCTGTGGCTTCCCCGCCTAACTGCTTCCCCTGGAGCTGCTCCCGTCCACTGAGTTCATTGACTGTATCTTGCCCTGGACTTCTCCTTTTATTAATGTGTCCTTCCAGCTTCCCACCCTCCCCCTACCTCTTTTGCCACTAGGTCCCCGACCCTGTGCTCTCAGTGCCCCTAATGACTCTGCCCCTCAGACTGGGAATGTCCCTGAGCAGTAGAAACTTGTCATTCCAGGAGGCTGCAGTATTCGAGTTCCTGTCTGTGGACTATACTCAGCAAAAGTGGAAAGGTCCGGCACTCAGCCAGAGAGCCCTGTACTGGAACATCATGCTGGAAAATTACTGCAGCCTGGCCTCACTGGGTAATGACTCTATTCCCCGGTACTTAGAGTCTGTCTTCTTTACACTTTCTTTGGTATATTCGTTTTCTTTCTTAACTTTTTATTATGAAAATATAAAAAGACAAAGGGAGAGAATAGTATAATGAACCCCTCTCCATCATCACCCACTTTAATAGTTATTAACATTCTCCTTATTATTAACTGAGCTGGGCCAGTTTATTAGAGTTTGTAGTTGGAAGGAGTAGAGTGCCATTCAGTTAGTTATTGTAAGTGATGAGCTAAGTTGCTTACAGTAAGACTAAAGGAATGGAATCCCTAAACAGACTGACCAACTAGACCGGACTTCGGGAAACGAAGCCTTGTGGGGACCTGGGAACCTGGGAACCTCAGCAGTGGAAGTGAAAGGATTTTTACACCAGTGTCGTAAGACAGCTGTGCCCTGCGTATCTGTTTTCTCTTCCCACTGATACCCATTCTCTTTACTCTGAATCTTTTTTCCCCCTCCAAGCTCCTTCTTAATTAGACTTTGTGTCTCCTTCTATGTTCTGCTTGCTGTGGCTCCTGATGGTTGCCTTCTCTCCATGCATCATTTCAGCTTGAGCTCTTACTTGTAATTTCCTTAGTTTTTCCTACCTTCCATTCAGAATTTATGTAGAAAGGGACTCCAAGGGTGGTTCAGCCATTAAATATCATCTTTGTTTGAGCAGAACTTTGGCCCAGGCCACGCAGAGGCTGATGACTAATCTACAGATAAGCTACACCTTGGGTCTGGTGCTTGGCCCTGTTCCAGTCACCTCTTGTCCATCATGGGATGAGCTGGGTTGCTTGGCACAAAGCATGGTTGCCTCAGCTTCCCCTTCAGAAAGACTGGGGCAGGGCTGCTTCCTGGAAGGGGCTGTTGTCAGGGCAGGTTCTGGGGTTGACCGGTCTAGGACAATAGCCTACGCTGGAGAGGGTGAGCTAAGAATCAAGGAAACAAATGTCTTTAACTTTCCGTATGCTAAGGTGGTACGATGGCTTGTGGCCTTGGTTAAGATGTGATTGAAAGGAACCAATATTTTTGTGTTTAGCTATGACCGTGATTGCTCTGCCTTCTCCCAGCTTTTGTATTCAAAAATTCTAGAATTCAAAAGCAGATACTCAGCTGTTCAGTCTCATTATGATTCCAGATTATCAAGATACAAAATATGTATTTTGATTTACATTTCAAATTATAAAAATTAATTTTTATAGGAGTGCCTACTGGCGCCTACCAGTCCAGTGCTCCAGGGACTAGGGGGTGCCCAATTTTACAGCTTTGCTTTCCCCTTCAGTACGTTTCCCCAGTATTTCTCTACCCATGGCTTCTCCAAATCTTGTCACTGTCCTGTTATACCAGAATCACTTCTTTATGTACACTTTTTCCTAATCACATCCTCATAATATAAATTTCCTTTCTACTCTCAGGTTTGCCCACATTGTTTCTCATATTTGATTTGAGGTATTTGCCATCACTCTCTCTCCCCACCATCTTTGCTGAGAACTGTGGAACCATACACTGTCATGGTTGGAAAGGACCTTAGGGTTCCTCATTTTACTAAGGAGACGTTGCATCTAAGTGACTTCTGGAAGATCACACCATGCTTTACAGTCTGGTCTCTTGCCTTTCAGCTGGCCTATTCACCTGGCTGTGCTGGCTCAGCATCCCTCTGTCCTGAGGGCCGTTCTTCTGCCCTCCTCCACTGACCAGCTTCCCTTCTTTGTTTTTCTGTCCATGAAGAAAAATTTGAGCCATTTCCCATTTTCTCTCCTGTTCTTAATGTGTCTCCTCATTCCTTACCTGTAATGTGAAGTTTTTTCAAGTACATAGACTCCTGATGATTATCTTTCTTCAGTAGGACAAGAAATGAGTGAAAGTTGTTTTCTTCTTTCTTTTGGCAGCAGGTGAGAACAGGATGGAGAGTTCAGAGTTGCCTCCAAAGCAGGAAATTTCTAAAGTTTTGAAGTCATCTGATAGGACCTCAGTAGTACTCTGTGGAATGATTCCTGGAGGACCAGAAGCTGGAGATGCCTGTGAAGAGGCTTTAGAGAAGCTAGAAGTTCAACCCTCAGGTGAAGAAGGGACCAGACTGGAAAGTGATTTCTTGGAAATAACACAGGAAGATAAAAATAAATCCACCAAAGATGGGTGTGATGAATATAAGGAACTGGAGGAACATCCAGATCTGTCCTCAAGTCCTGCAGAACATCAGGGAGTTCTGAAGGGACAGAAATTCTATCAATGTGATGAATGTGGCAAAGCTTTTAATTGGAGTTCTCACCTCATTGGGCATCAGAGAATCCACACTGGGGAGAAACCCTATGAGTGCAATGAGTGTGGCAAGACCTTCAGGCAGACCTCTCAGCTCATAGTCCATCTCAGAATCCACACAGGGGAAAAGCCCTATGAATGCAGTGACTGTGGAAAGACCTATCGCCATAGCTCCCATCTCATTCAACACCAGAGACTCCATACTGGGGAGAAACCGTATAAATGTATTGAATGTGGAAAAGCTTTCAATGAGAGTTCCAAACTCTTTGACCATCAGAGAACCCATACTGGGGAGAAACCGTATGGATGCAATGAGTGTGGAGCGGTCTTTAGTCGGAGTAAAAGCCTTGTCCGCCATCAGGTACTTCACAGTGGTGAGAAACCTTACAAGTGTAATGAGTGTGGGAAGGCTTTCTGTTCCAACAGAAATCTTATTGACCATCAGAGAACCCACACTGGGGAGAAGCCTTACGAGTGTAATGAATGTGGCAAGGCCTTCAGTCGAAGTAAATGTCTTATTCGACATCAGAGCCTCCACACTGGGGAAAAACCATTCAAATGCAGTGAGTGTGGGAAAGCCTTTAATCAGATCTCTCAACTTGCTGACCATGAGCGAATTCATACTGGAGAAAAACCCTTTGAATGTAATGAGTGTGGTAAGGCATTCAGTCTGAGTAAATGTCTCATTCGACATCAGAGACTTCACACGGGTGAAAAGCCCTATAAATGCAATGAGTGTGGAAAATCCTTCAATCAAAACTCATACCTCATTATTCATCAGAGAATTCACACTGGTGAGAAACCTTATGAATGTAATGAATGTGGGAAGGTCTTCAGTCATAATTCTAGCCTTATGGTACATCAGAGAACCCATACTGGGGAGAAACCATATAAATGCAAAGATTGTGAGAAAGCCTTTCGTGACAGCTCACAACTCACTGTGCACCAAAGAGTTCACACTGGAGAGAAACCCTATGAATGTATTGAGTGTGGGAAAGCCTTCAGTCAGCGTTCTACTTTCAATCACCACCAGCGAACTCACACAGGAGAAAAGCACTCAGGTCTGGCTCGGTCTGGTTCCTAAGGCATGATTCTCTAGACAGCAAGGAACTCTGAGTTAAGGTTTCTATATAAGAAGTATGCTCACCCTGGTCTCTTGGAACCATTAATCAAAGTGGATCATTCCCAAAATGCTCTCTGGTGGTCAGGAAGGTCAGAGAGTGGTAGTAACAGTATGGTCCTTCCCCACTAAGGACTACACATTTCATGTGGTTGTAGGTTTCCTTTTTCTTTCACCTCTTTTTTTGGCCACCCCATGAGGCTTGCTGGGGAGCTTTCCCGACCAGGGATCAAACCCATGCCCTCAGCAGTGAAAGCAAGGAGTCCTAACCAGTGGACCACCAGGGAATTCCCTTCTTTCACTTTAAAAAAAAATTAAAATCTATCTTGTTTCTTAATTATTTGTCCCATAATTATATTCTTAAGGAAAGAGATATTTCCTTATTCTATTCCACCTTCTCCATTTTACCATTTATATAAAGTCATTCTCCAAGACTCTGAGTCATTCTTTCTACCTCTTGAATGTGGCCCTTTTAAAACTACTTTAATCTAGACTCTCATCACTTGTGTTCTCTACCTAGAAAAGCTTTTCTTCCTGTTTGCCAATCTGTGTCCCTTGAACCTTTAAGATCTAGGTCATCTCTGAAGGACTTTCTTCTTCAAATGCTCCTTTTTTCCTCCTAACCTGTTGATTGACCTCAGTGTTTTGAATTAACCTGTGCTATAATTTGCAATTGTTATATAATTGCCTTGTCAATTCTCAACCTAATGCCCCTTTGTGTCCTTTTATACTAACTTCATGTAGGCTTTGAGGTTGGGTATAGTATCTTATTTCTTCTGGCATATAGATAATACTTAACATATTCTAGTTGTTAAATAGCTTTTTAAAACAACTGAACCATGCTTAAAGTGGGCATGAACTCCACTTTCATCACCAGACCTAAAATTTCTAAAGATGGGTATCATAGGATATCACGTACAAAGGCCTCATTCATATCTTCTCCTTGTGTCCTTTAGAGTCTTACTACTGTTACCTCAGCCTCAGAGAGTTAATGGATTTGTGTTTGAGTGTGTGCAGGTGTGTGTGTGTATGTATGTATCTAGGTATTGGAGGCAGCTGTCATGTTCCAGTGATAATGTACTTTGCCATGAACACGGACTCCTGTACTAGCTTTCTCCACCCTGCTGTCTAAGTAAACAAGAACAGCATCAAAGTTTACTGCAAAGAAGACTCAACTTCCAAGGCAATTTCAGTTCCTAGCATTCTTGGATGATTGGAATGAATAGTAATGAAGTTTGTGACAAGATAATAGAGTCACACCATTCTGATTTCCTTACCAACTAGTTCTAGATGCCTGCAACTGTCATCTGATTTTTAGGTGAGAGGTGTACGCTTAATTATTGTGATTATCTTCTGGGCCAACTTTCATACCTCAAAGGCATAAGAAACAAAATCTTTTCAGGGGATTTCCTCTTCTACAGTCATGTATCAGACACAAGTTTTTCTTTCCATCCTTATAGTAGGGCCTCAATGCTAGGGGATCTTTGCCCCTGGTGGCTACCCTCTTCCTCTTAGCAATATGACAGGATCAGCAGTGTGGCAGAGGAGGAAGAGGTTAGAGGGGCAATGTCAGGCACATAACCTAGAGGAGAGAGATTTTTGTGAGCTGTGATTTATGTCTCCAAGACAGTGGAGAAGAAGGGGAAGAGAGTTGAGGCTCAAGAAAATAAGAATTGGATATGATTCTGGGTGAGGCATCTCAGAAAAGGTTAGAGTGTTTATTAGGAGCCTAAAAAATTACTGAACCGAGGACAGAACTGGAAATTTGCCATTTGTGAATATTTTAAATTTCTGTTATAGCTATATTTTTGGTATTTTCATTTTTTTTAAACTGATAGGACTTTCTTTTTGAAAGTGTTTTACTTTGGAAGCTCCCAGATTCCAGGGGAGAGCCTAACCCCATATGAACACACGGGTCCAGCCCTCTACTCTGATTTCAACATGACTGGTTATGTCTTTAGTAGAGAAGCCTCTGTCGAGTATTGTAATTTTTTATCTTCTGGTTCTGCTCATACCGTACCACACGAAGTCTCTGGAGAGAGGGATCCAGCACTGTTCATAACCCTGTTATCTGACCACCACCGGTCCCGGGTAGGTGCTAAGTAGCAGTGAATGTCCTCACTTGCTAGAAAAGCACTCAGGCTCTTGGTTGGAGGAAAAGGGGCTACATTTGAAAGCACACCTCAATTTCTACTGGTTATTGCTAGTATTTTAATAATTAGTGATTTTAAAAAAATTTACTTGGATCCAATTACCTTGCTAGATTAGTTTTTGTTTGAAGAGTTTTTCAGTTCCATTTCCTAGCTTCTCTAGGTATACAATAAATAACGATTAGTGTTCTCTTAATTCTAATCTGTATGCCACTTACGTCGTGCATGAGCACAAATATTTTAAAAATGTTGAATAGTGAGTAACAGGCGTTCAGTGTCTTGTTCCTAACTTTCAGGAGAAAGGTTTTTTAGGATTTCACAGTTTTATATGGTGTTCACGCTCATTGTTTCTGATAAATATTCTACTCTGTTTGGGAAGTTTTCTTCTATTCCTATTTTTAGAAGAAGCAATATGTTATAGTGGTAAAGAGCACAGATTTTGTGCCTGGAAGCCTAGGTTCAAATCCTGCCTCCACCACTTTCTTTAGGTGTGTGATCCTGGGCAAGTTGCTTTGCTTCCTTTTGTCTTCCATGTGTAACATGGAGCTACCTCGTAGGGCCTTGAGGATAAAATCAGTTCGTAAGTGATACGCACTTGAAACAATACTTGGCATGTAGTATACCCTATAGCGAATTATTATTATACTTAAGTTTTTATTAGGAATGGATGCTAGGTTCTGTCAGACTTCTAAAAATCTGTTGGTGTAATGTTATGGTTTTATCATTCTTTTCAGAATCGATTTTGCTGGCAAGTTTCCAAATGAAATTTCCTTGTGTTCCTGGAATAAAATCCATTTTTTTGGTGGTGATTTGATTTTATTTTTTAAGTACAGAACTAGATTCAGTTTGCTTTGTAAAATGAATTTGGAAGTTTTGTTTTTTTCTCTTTTATTACCTGGAAGAGTTTGCATAATGAGGGGATGATTCTTTGAAGCATAAAAATAACTGGGCCTGATCCCTTTTTGGGAGGAAGGGGATTGGGAGGGACATATCTTTAGCAGCTGTCTTAGTTTGGGTTGCTATAACAAAATACCATAGACTGGGTGGCTTAAACAACAGACATTTGTTCCTTACAGTTCTGGAGGCTGGGAAGTCCAAGATCAAGTTGCCAACATGGTCAGGTTCTGGTAAGGATCCTTTGAGTCTTGGCTGCCGTCACCTTCTTGCTATAGCCTCACATTGTAAAGAAAGAGAGCAGCTCTCTCTCTCTTCCTCTTCTAATAAGGACATTACTTCCATCATGAATGCCCTACCCACGTAAACTAATCTAACCCCAGTTACTTCCCAAAGACCCAACTCTACATACCATCACCCTGGGGATTAGGGCTTTAATATATGAATTTCAAGGAAACAAACATTTGGTCCATAAATTCTGAGTGTGGCTTCCCCAAATTCATGTCCTTCTCATTTGCAAAATAAGTTAATTCCATCCCAACAGCCCCAAAGTCTTAATTCAGCATTAACTCTGAAGTCCACAAAGTCTCATCTAAATCAGATATGGGTGAGATCTGAGCTACGATTCATCCTGAGGCAGAGTTCCTCTCCAGCTGTGAACCTGTGAAACCAGACAGGTTATGTGCTTCCAAAATACAGTGCTGGGACAGTTATAGGATCAACATTGTATGTTGAAAGAAACCTGCAGTTCTCCCTCCTGTGTCAACTTCACTACTCAGTACGTTTCAGTTCTTACTCTTGAGGTCACCAGATGTGTTGGTGTCTTCCCCCACACTAATTCTCTGCAACACCAGCTGGGTGCCCTACTATTTAACTCAATTCTGACACTACGTGGAAATAGATCGCACAGCTTAAGGGCTTAGTCTCATAAGACTCACACACACCTCATCCCCCCACCCCACCCCCACCAACTTTAGATACTAGTTCCAAGCCCAAGTTATCACCTGTGTTACTGACCAACCAGCTATAGATCAGAGGTTCCAACAACCCCCTCTTTGGGTTTAATTTGCTAGAGTGGCTCACAGAACTCAGGAAAACAGTTTACTTATATTTACCGGTTTATTATAAAGGGATATGCTAAAGGATACATATGAATAGCCAGATGAAGAGATACATAGGGTAAGGTCTGGGAAGGTCCTGAGCACAAGAGCTGTCCCTGTGGAGCCAGGATGTGTCACCCACTGGGGAGCTCTCTGAACCTGGTTCTATTGGGATTATTATGGAGGCTTCGTCGTGTAGGCATGGTCAGTCATTAAGTCCATTCCCAGCCCTTCTCTCTTATCAGGAGAATGGGACTGGGGGAAGGGGGCTGAAAATTCCGAGCTCTGAATCATGGCGTGGTCTTTCTGGTGACCAGCTCTCATCCAGGAGTTCACCCAGAGTTGCTTTATTAGAATAAAAGATGCTCCTCTCACTTAGGAAATTACAAAGGTTTCAGGACCCCTGTGTCAAGAACCAGGGTTAAAGACCAAATATTAGAACAAAAGATGCTCCTAGAGCTCTTATGACTTAGAAAATTACAAGGGTTTCAGGGGCTCTGTGCCAGGAACTGGGGGCAGAGACCATTGTAATCACACATTCCAATTCCAAAAAAGGAGAAATCAGAAGGAAGAAAGTGTGCTAGGGCCTGAGCAAGTCCAAAACTTAGCAAAGCAAGTTACATGAGATCTTAAGGCTCAAGAGTAACTTTTTGGTTGGTCCTCTGCCCTCCAGGACCACTGGGGTGATGGTCCCACCTTCTGGATACTCTGGGGAGCATCCAGAGCTCAGACGGAGTCAGAGCTCTGGGGGAGTCTATCCCAAGGCTCTGGGTGGCTCTGTCCCCATGGCTTCTGTGGAAGCTGTCTGGTCTGTTTGAAACCGAGGTGGTAAACCCTCATCATCTCTGAATCACCTTTAGGGTTATTCTTCCTTTGTCTTGAAGAATAAGCACACTTTTGCAATCTGTCTTCATTTCTCGTTTTAGGACTTCAGATGCAGTCAAATTGGAGGTTATGGCTTCAACATGTTAATTTAGGGGGGACACAGTTTAGTCCATAGCAATACCTCAATTCCCCTGCAATACACCGCCAGTGGTAGGCCTAGATCTGCAGCAAGCTCAGTTATCCCCAGAACTACTTTTCATCCACTGTGTTGACATCCTTATTGCTGGCCTGACCAAGAAACAAGTTGACCAGTCCGTACATAAGGTTGTAGATCTTATGACATGCAGGAAGGGCCGACAACACTGATGAGATGCAGGGACCTGCTCAAAAGTGCACTTTCTGGGAGCCACCTGCGCCAGTAATCAGAGGAGTATTCCTGATAAAGTCAGCTGAAAACTGCTGTCCTTGGCAGCCCCCGCCAACAAAAAAGAGCCTCCATAACTGGTAGGCCTTCTTGGCTATCAGAGGCAATATGTATCAAATCTGGGTATTCTTTTGGGCTCTTATGTCACGGTTACCCACAAGACAGCCATCCTTGGATGGGATCCCCAACAGCAGCAGACTCTAGAGGCTGTGCAAGATGCATTGGCATGGACCCCGTCATTGGGACCAATGGTGCTTGCCAGCCCTCTGGAGCGCCACATCTTGGCGATTTACTTGTGAGGATTGGAGCCTATGGCAACAAGAGACTGCTACTTGGGTACATAGGCCTCTTGGGTTTTGGACCAGTGAATACTGAAGAGAGCTGCCAGATACACCCCCTTCAAATGGCAACTCTGAGCTGGCTTTTGGCCCTAATGGAAACAGAGCTCCTGATCACCAAAGCCCTGTATGTGACCTTAAGACCTGAGCTGTCCATCCTCAAATGAGTCCTCACTTATCCTACTAATAAAATAGGACAGGCTCAGCAAAGTGCTATCATTAAATGGAAATATTACATCCAAGATCAAGCCTGAGTGGGATTCCAGGGCTTCAGCCAACTCCATGAAGTAGCTGCCTTTCCAGAAAAGGCTGAACAGGCTGTAGGCTCTCGCCACTCCCTTAGTGAAGTGCAGCCCATGGCTCAGAGATGTTCCAGCTGATGGTATGGTTTGTGTTTGCACTTTTTTTTTAATGAGTTGGTCAGTCAGATGCAGCCAAAAGAGGAGAGAGGAGAGGCACAGGAGAAAAAAAGACCCAAACTTTATTATACTCACTGATCCTAGAGACAGGAGGCATGGCATTCCACGCCGGACCACATGGGTAAGCCACCAGGGTGGTGAAGAGTCAGGGGTCAGGAGTGAGGGGAAGGTTTAGGCCATGGTCTTTACGGGGATTTTCAAGGGAAAGGCAAGGCAGGATTTGATGGGTTTGGGGCTGAAGGGGTGGTTCCTAGTTGCCTAGCACCTGGCCCTGGGATGATAAAGGCAGAGGAATATTGTCTCCTGGGGTGTATGGGCCAGTAGAGGTAGTGAGGCTCTGGACTGGTTAGTTTGCATATCAAAGACATGCCTCTGGCTGGGCCATTTGCTATCTCTAAGAATTGGCTAGCCCTAGGAAGGGCAGTCTCCCCAGCCAGAATGGTTTTTCTGGGGGGATGTCAAACATCATAGCATACAGAAAATTGAAAAAATATTCAGTACAATCAGTCCTCTGAAGTTTTGGCATCATGTTAACGAGAGTTTGGTGTGATGATAATGGAGATGTTTGGAGAGTAGGGCAAAGCTGCCCTAAACAGCATAGAAAAGATTTTATTATGAGAGTAGAATAGAGGAACATTCTATTCTAGAATGTAGAATTATAGGGAATTACAACGTAGAATTATAAGGAATCTCTGCAGGCCAGCCTATGACTAAGTTTCCCATTTTTATGGCATTAGCCAAGAAAAATAGATTTGAAATTTGGGGAGTCTAAGAGCCTCAAGGTTAAGAAAAACAACCAATCACAAACAAGTCACTGGGTTTTCCCAAATAAATGCAACCACTTCAGCTATAGCCAGTCAAGCAATTTCCTTGCTTTTCTTCCTTGTCCTCTCTGTAAAAACCTTGCATCTAGCTCCTGTTGGTGGAGTGCTCCTAACTACTTCCAGGTTGGTGCTGATTTGAATTGATGTTTGCTCAATTAAACTCTTAAAAATTTTAATGTCTCAATTTATCTTTTAACAGTACCAACTGTTGGTGATGTTAAAGGGACATAGAAATTGTCATGACTCCTAGTGGAAATAGACTGAGTTTTTTTGTTTGTTTTGTTCTGTTTTGTTTTTCTGGCCACACCTTGTGGCTTGTGAGATCTTAGTTCTCTGACCGGGGATTGAACCCGGGCCCTCGGCAATGAAAGCATGGAGTCTTAACCACTGGACTGCCAGGGAAGTCCCAAGGCTGAGTATTTTAGTGAGAAATCTTGTATTGCTTGGAGAACAGTGTGAACACTCAATTTGGACATGTAAAGATAAAACTCAGAATTGGTCCCTTCCATCCAGGAGCTCTCAAGCCAGCAAGGGGCATAAGATCTATAAAAACATAAATATGGCATAGGCTGAACATAAGAAGTGTCACAAGAGAAAAGACCTGGCTTAGATTTAGAGAATGTTCATTTATTTATTCAACAAGTGTTTACTGAGCATCTGCTACGTACCAAGTGCTATTCTAAGTATTTGCTGTGTGGCTGAAGCACGGACTCTAGTTTGTCAGCTCCATTTTAGGCCTGCAATCCCCTTTCTGCATGACGGAGCTTTAGCCTACCCACAAGAAATGCGCCCAAGACAGATATGTTCCCTATCAATTCTTTTTTCTTATTTTTAAAAATTTATTTGGTTGTACCGGTCTTAGTTGCAGCACGTGGGCCCCTTAGTTGTGGCAGGCGGGCTCCTCAGTTGCCGCTCGACAGCTCCTTTTTTGTCACACACGGGCTCCTTAGTTGTGGCATGCATGTGGGATCTAGTTCCCTGACCAGGGATGGAACCCGGGCCCCCTGCATTGGGAGCATGGAGTTTTATCCACTGCACCACCAGGGAAGTCCCTCCCTATCAATTCTTACCTTTGCCTTCCTCTGATGCTAGAACTGGAATAATGTCTTTTGCTGATACAGATGGTTAATGGTCCCTGAGGAATAATGGTCATGAGTCCCCCAGGGGGAGGAGAGACCTCCGGTTCCGGTTGATATGAATGTGCTTCTTCATTAGTGGTCAGATTCTATCTTTGGCTTTGGCTCAATGTTTTACCAAGGCTCTTGCCCCAGAATCATACTCCTGCCCCTTCCTTGAATAGAAAGCAATTATCTCAGTTTCAGAAGGAAGCTGCAAAGAGAAAAAAAAACACGGACTTCTTAGAACCACCTAGGCCCAAGATGGTGGAAGATTTGACTTCCAGTAGATCTTGAGCCTCATTATACACTCATTGTAATACATTAGGATGCTAAAAGACACACCCACCAGCACCGTGACAGTTGACAATTGCCATGACAACAACCGGAAGAACCCATTCAAGGACTGAAAAGGCATGTTGCATCAGTTCCGCATCCAAACCACACCCCTGTTCTTAGATAAGTCATAAATATTCCTCCCATTCTTTCCAATTCCCTACCTTTAACCTCGACCCTCCTATGTATTTGGTGTCTCTGCCCGAACTGGGTTGAGAAGTTGATTTGTGAACTAGGTTTCTGGTTCTCCATTCTTTGGCCATTGAATAAAGCTTGTGCTGTTCCAGTCTCAGCATCGGTTTCATAATTGGCTGCGTGAATCTAATCGGGAAAAGAACCTCCCTGGCTGAGACAAAAGGTCGCGGGTCCAGTCAACCAATTTGGTAATACTTTGAATCCCCCTGTACCTCTTTCAGCGGCTCTGAGTACAGCTGCTAATGCCTCTGGATGGTCATCTGCCTGATCCTTCCTGTATGCAAATTACCTACAACATACTTCATAATTGCACTTTATGGAGTTGCCTGCTTCATTTCTTTGGTCTCAAAGTTCCTTCTCAGTTCAGAGGTTATTGTGGAGCTTAACAATAGAACAGCCATCTTAGGCTGGGGAGGTCATTTCAAGATAAGACAATTGCACCCTCCCCCAATGGAAAGTTACCAGCAGTCACAAGCAGTTGGTGGTCCTGGAAGATGGAGCAACGACACACCCAGCCCTAACCACCACATGGGTGGAACATTAATCTGAGGGTGACCAGAAGGGACCATAAAAGAAGTCCAGTTTCTCTCCCCTGGGGGCAGACCTCCTCTTGGTCTCACCCGCTGTGCCCTTGCAGTGTACTCAGTAAATCTCACTTTCTACCCTTGCTTCTGACTCGGTAAATTCTTTTACAGCTTGAGTTGCTGGCCCCATCACTGCACCCTGCGGCGGTTATCGTTACATATCCCTGCCGTCCAACACTTGGAATACAGCAATAAACAAAAACAGATTCCATAGTCTTTCTTCCCCATGTCTATGGCCTGACACAAAGATGGACAGATCCCTTACCCATTACCAATAGAGTTTCAACTCCCCATGAGAGCCTTCCTGATCCTGTCTCTACCCCTGCATCCAGAGGCATACCATAATCTTTTTTGGAGGAAGATAGGGGAGGGCTTAACGAGGGGTAAGGGATGGGGGAAGGATGTGTGTGAATTCCTGGTAAGGGAAGGAGGGCTGAATTCCATTTTAAATCCTTTTTAGTACTACTTAAAGTATCAGTATTTCTTTGATATAAGTTAGAAAGTAGTTAAAAAATTCATTTACAAACATCACTTCGTAAAAGAGAACACATTTTTTGATTTCCTGTTTTTCCTCACAAAGAGGGGCTCAGGGTTTGTGACCAGAAGGAGTGAAAATCCCACAGGACAATTTTCTTTCTGTCACTTGGCTACAGCTGATTCTCAGTTGTACATTCTGATCTTTCTTTGGCCACAGTCCAGACCCCCATCCTCACTCACCATACCCAAACTTATCTCTTCACATTTCAAAATAGGAGGTAAAGGAAATTCCCTGGCAGTCCAGTGGTTAGGACTCCAAGCTTCCACTGTTGCGAGCCTGGGTTCGATCCCTGGTCAGGGAATTAAGAACCCCACAAGTCGCGTGGTGCAGCCAAAAATAAAAAAATAAAATAGAGGGTAAAAATTAAGGGGGATCTTTCCTCCTTCTTTTTCAAAGTCAGAAAGCTGATGCATTTTAAATTTGAAAACACGCAAATGAACAAACCCCTTCAGCCTGTGGCTTTTGCATGCTGCAGGGAATCAGGGTAAAAGGAAAGATCCTGCGCTTCCAGGTTGTCAACTTTGGCTACATGTTGGGATCACCTGGGGTGTTAAAGAAGTAGGAACACTTGGGCCCCATCCACAAAGCTTTGGGCTTAACTGATGTGCAATGTAAACGCTTTAAGAGCTCCCCAGGGGATTATACTGTGCAGCAGAATTAAGAGCCGGTGATTTACATTCACAGTTCTCTGCTACTCAAAGCCTGGTACAGGAACACAACATGCTCACACCTGTGAGTTTGTCAGACATAGTCTTTGCCCCCTCACACGCCTCCCAAATTAGAATCTGCAGTTTAACCAGTTAAACCTGTTTAACCTCAAGTGATTTGCATTCCTATGCACATTAAAGTTGGAGAAGCTCTGCCCAGGGCTCCTGCCAAGCAAACTGGCCCAATGTGGAAGGAGGTAAAGCATTCAGGAAACAGAGCTCCAAGAATAGGCCCCCAACCAGAGGACGGAAGAGACCTCCTTGCTACAGGCTCTTGTGTTGTGGCTCTCAGAGAAATCAGGTAGTGGCCGAGGTGGGCTGAGCCTCACGGAGCTGGGCAGGACTTCAAAACAGAGCTGCTCTCTGAGCAGAGCAAACAGAGCAAAGAGACTGCTTCTGCAGCGGTGCAAACGCTGGAGGGGCCGATCTGCTGGATCTGTTTGACCACACCAGTCTGGGTGCTGTCCATGTTAGCTGCTGTCCCATTGCATAAGCACACCCCAAACACAGAACCTGCTCGAGCTCCTCTGTGATGGGAACATTGTGTTCTCAAACAGACAAAACAAACAACTCTTTCCTTTGGGTGGTTATGAATTTTCATTTCCTACCCCCCCACCCCCTTCAGCCCCACCCCTATGGAGACAAGTTATCAGGAACATTATTTGTCGAACAATAATTGGTATCAAGGCCGCAAAGAACTGTTGACTTACAGAAAGACACAAAGTTAGTGTTTGAGTTAGTTAGTTTGAGTTTTATCTGGGGTCTTGCTGAGGACTAAAGCCTAGGAGAGAGCCACTCAGCTCTGATGAACTGCTCTGAAGAGGTAGGCGAGAAGCCAGTTTATATACGATTTTTTGCTAGGAAATATGTGTAGTCAAGCATACATCTTGGTACAGAATTTCAGATGCGTGCATCAAAAGAAAAAGATACTGCACATCATAAAGAACAGACGTCTCAAGTTAATAGTTTTAGTGCTTTTCTATGTATGGGAAGTTTCAGAAATCCAGGGCCATTAAAACTTTTCCTGAGATATACATCTAACTATCTATGGGCCTGCCTGTTCATGTGTATCCAAAGCACAAGGTGCCTCATCCTTTTTTCTTTAAATTCCTCTTGGAGTGCAACTGTCAGGACAGCAACTGCAGCGGGTTATGACTTAACCCTTGCAGAATTGGGTGGTGAGCAACACTCTTTGGCTTAGCAATCCTAATTTTTCTGTGTCCATAGAACAAAGAGCTTTATTTGGCGTCTTGGGAATTGCAGACTGGGAGACACAGATTTGGGTAAAACCGAAAGCGTGTTCTGAAGAAGAGAAAGAAGCAGGGGCTTATAAAGGCAAAAGCCACAAGATTGTTAAAGTTGTCTTGCAAGAATTATGATTGGCTCTAATGCAAAAAGGAAATATTTGCCCTTAAGAGATAGGCTGTCATGAGTTATTTAGGGCAAGGGTCTGTTAAGTATCTTAAGTTTCTGGAACATTGTGTAGATGCCTGCCTTTATAAGTCAATAAGTGGTCAATGGTTCAGATTCCATCCTGGGTGAGATGTGTATAAGTCCCACTTCCTCAGTTACGTCCTGGCTCCATTTGAGTGAGCTCTCTTAGCAATACTGACTCCATTTTTATTTTCCTTTCACATAGTTCAAAAGGAAATTCATGGACACATTAGGCATAGAGGAGCAGTCCCCATTTTTCTTTTTGGGTATGTTGGATATTTTCCAGTTGCACCTCTCCTCATCCCCCTATATTAACTCTTGGTTCTTCTCAACCCTGCCTTAAGACTTGGAAAGCTGACCTTCTTGGACTGCCTTCCAGCTTCCAGTTGGGTTGGACCAGTGGCAGGCCCTGGCAGAAGGTCAGAGGGAGAGTCAGTTTCAGGCACTTATTCCCCCAGCTCACTTTGTATTGGACCATGGGTTGAGTATGTCCCTAAACTGAAGCCCACAGCTTCTGTCAGGTAGCCTGCTCCTATAGGTGGTAATAGCTTCCTATTAAAAAATGAAATTCAACTGAGCAAATTTTAAAGATCTTGTTGGCCTTATTCAGCAATTCATGAATCAGGCAGCATCCAACCTAGCAGATAGAAAGGAGCTCTGAGGAGCTTTGCAAAATGAAAGACTTTTATAGGCAGAAGGGAGCAGGAACAACGAAGTTATACAAGGCAAAAAAGCGGGTTGGTTATAAGGTTACTTTCCTTTACTAGGGAATGGCAGGGGTCTATCAGGCAGATTACCTAACTAGTGCTGATCAGGAAATTCCTGATGGACTGGAGCTGGTTTAAAATTCCACTTCTGGAGGAGCCAAAACTTTTAAAAAAATTTTATTTATTTATTTTGTCTGCAGCAGGTGTTAGTTGCGGTATGCGGGCTCTTCATTGCAGCACGTGGGCTCTTCGTTGCGGCATGCATGTGGGATCTAGTTTCCCGATTAGGGATCGAACCTGGGCCCCCTGCATTGGGAGCACGGAGTCTTACCCACTGGAGCACCAGGAAATTCCCCCAAAACTTTTAGTTAAGTTTTATTTTGGTGGCTTGGCCCTTAGCATGAGCTACTCCATTTTGGGCCTGTTGCTTTGTTTTTATCATTTCAAATATTGCTAGCCTTGGTGTTTTTTGTTTTTTTTTTTTTCTTTTGCGGTACACAGGCCTCTCCTGTTGTGGCCTCTCCCGTTGCGGAGCACAGGCTCCGGACGTGCAGGCTCAGCAGCCATGGCTCATGGGCCTAGCTGCTCCGCGGCATGTGGGATCTTCCCGGACCGGGGCACGAACCCGTGTCCCCTGCATCAGCAGGCGGACTCTCAACCACTGCGGCAACCAGGGAAGCCTAAGCCTTGGCGTTTTGTACCAGCTCATGGCCCATTTCCTAAACAGTTACAATTTTATATGTCACCCCTTGAACTCTCCTCAGTTATTCAGTTTTCATGTGCCGTTGGTTTCTCTTCCATCTCATCAATAGCTCTCTGGTGCCAGGATCCATTCTCTTTCCATCCTTGGTGGCTGGGGCATTGACAAAGAACCTGGGGTGGTTCAGATGACTGGAACAGAGGCTCAGCGCTTGGATGAGCATCCCTCCTACTGAAACATCAGTTGGCAACATGCTGAGGCCTGGCACTAGGATGCATGTACCAGAGGGCAACCAGGACAGCTACCTGGCCCCTTGACCCAGCAGCTCGCACGTGTCCTCCAATGGCAGCAGGTGGTCTTTACGGCATTGGCTCCACACCCTCCAGGTTCTCTGATGCTGTCGATAGAAGACATTTGCTCCTACAGGGACTGGGCAGTCTCCTGATGTGACTTCAGCCCTTCTTCAAGCAGCCTCTCTACCCGCAAACTTACCCCTCCAGAATTCTACATACTGGCAGATAGCACCATTGTTCACCCACTAAGTGAGCCCTGTTAGAACTCACCTATAGGAGTTTTAAAGATGAGACAACAGGCCCAAAATGGAGTAGCTCATGCTAAGCCCCACGTGACCAAAATCAAACTTAATGTAAAGTTTTGGCTCTGCCAGAAATGGAATTTTAAACCAGTCCCAGTCCCTCAGGAATTTCCTGATCAGCACTAGATAGGTAATCTGCCTGATAGAGCCCTGCCATTCCCTTGTAAAGGAGAGTAACCTTGCAACGACCAATATCCTTTTTGTCTAGTATAACTTCCTTTTTCCTGCTCCCTTCTGCCTATGAAATCTCTTGCATTGCATAGCTCTTTGGAGCTCATGCCTATCTCCTAAATTGTGTGCTGTCTGATTCATGAGTTGCTGAATTAAGGCCAATAAGATCTTTATTTATTTTTTTAATTTTTAAAATATTTTTTTGGCTGTGTTGGGTCTTCTTTGCTGCGCTCGAGCTTTCTCTAGTTGCGGCGAGTGGGGGCTACTCTTCGTTGCGGTGCGTGGGCTTCTCATTGCGGTGGCTTCTCTTGTTGCAGAGCACGGGCTCTAGGTGTGCAGGCTTCAGTAGTTGTGGCGTGAGGGCTCAGTAATTGTAGCTCGTGGGCTCTAGAGTGCAGGCTCAGAATTGTGATGCACGGGCTCAGTTGCTCCACAGCATGTGGGATCTTCCCAGACCAGGGATCGAACCCATGTCCCCTGCAGTGGCAGGCAGATTCTTAACCACTGCGCCACCAGGGAAGTCCCAAGGCCAATAAAATTAATTTACTTCATTGAATTTTGTTCTTTAACAGTTTTGGTGATGACAGTGGGATCCAAGGGAGTCTACTAACATCCTCAAGGACAATGGGAAACACAGGCATTGGCACCTGCTGAACCCTTTTGTTCTCTTTCTTGCTGCTTCTGAAGGCCATGGGTAAGTTTCTCTTGGATCTGAGCTCTGCTCCCTTTGCATCTGAGCTTGCTGCTCTCATTGGTTTTCCAATCCAGGGTTAACAGGGCAGTCTGGACTGACAGGAGGCTCTAACAGAGCACCAGTCTCTAGCTCCTGGTCAGTCCACAATACCATTTCTTTGGTTACTGCTGACATCCACAGGTCTATTTCCTCCTCAGTTATTATTGGTTTCTGCTGATATACACATAAGGTAAAAGAATGATTGATCTATTGTTAATGGGAATCTTGCAAGGCAAAGTTGCAAAAGATGGGTTCAGGTTGAGCACCTAAAAGCTGTTTGAGCTCACCATCTAATCTAAGACCCCCATTCTAGGATAAATTGGTTAGGGAATGGGTTAGATCAGTACTAGGTCACCTGCCAACCTCAAGAAAATTTTTGTGCAATGAGATGCCCTGTAAAACATAAAACATCACAGAATCTCCAACCCAGTGACACATTCCTGCTAGGGATGAATTTGGTTCCAAGAGACCAAAGGCTTCACTGAAGAAATAGGGTCCTCAAGTTCCAAAGAACTGAGTGTTCTATCTTCTGGCACACCTGCTTATTTTACGTCTAAGAACTATGGTCCTGGAAGCTATAGATACATACAAAAATGTCAAAATCTTACTAAAGACAACCTAGATTTACAATGACCATTATGGGGAACATTCCAGTTAGACAAGGCCATTCATTCAAAAAGTACAATTGTAATCAAGTGTTCCCAAGTCAAACCAACAGAATGGGATACCTATTATTTTAACTGATATGCAGAAGCCTCCAAAAGGCTTCAAGATTCCAAAATAGCTTCATTGAAAGATTCATTGCAAAATGCTAATGAAGGGACTTCCCTGGAGGTCCAGTGGTTAAGACTCTAAGCTGCCAATGCAGAGGACATGGGTTCGATCCCTGGTCGGGGAACTAAGATCCCACATACCGCAGGGCCAAAAAATTTTTTTAATAAAAGCACTAATGAAAAGTTAAAGACACAAGAGTTACCCAAAACCAAAGGCTGTAAGACTGACGTGACTCCTACCACTTCCATCTATCTCCCTTTACCTGAGTACTCCTAGTCTAAAAATCCTCTATCTGAGTCGCCTTTCCACTCTGAAGAGACTATTAGTTACCTTTTATTTTATTTTTATTTTTTTGTTTATAGTAAACTTTATTTTCATTGATTTCATTTAACATAATTTCAAAGTAGGTCTGTGCTCTAAGATAAGCAAAGGAACAGATATCCTAAATCTCATTAAGAGATCTTTTTCACACTGTTCCTCTGAGCAGGACACGGGGTTTCAGGGGACCCAGTGCTGATACCTAACATTTTATCCCTGGAGATATTAACTGTAGATACAGAAAGAACAGATAACACCAACACACAAGAATCAAACTGTATGAGGGTACTACAGGAAGAAGCTCTTGTGTTATACTTTACCCACCTCTTTAGGGTTGTAATGATAATGACTGACTATTTTCTCTGCAAAGTTCAGTGTTGTTTTTTGTTGTTGTTGTTGTTTGTTTTTGTTCAGTGTTGTTTTAAATAAAATGTCAGAATATGTGAAAATGCTGTACTCATTTATCTTTTTTGTTTTCATTTATCTTAATACACTAAAATTAATGGAAGTTTAAAAATTCTTCATGAGTCCAGTCTGGGCCATGACTACCACTGATGGGGTTTACCCAACACACTAATTCCAAGTTCGGCGACCATCAGCAAACTGGCACCTGCAATTAAGTCTGCAGGCATAAATTTTCCAGAGTGGTAGAATCTCATTCCCATAGTGCCAGCCAGGGTTCCAGATGTAACGAAGAAAACCTAAATGTTCCTTGGATCTGGAGACCCCTGTTAGGCACCCAGGCCCGCTAAACCACCGAAGAGGAGCCTGGCAGCCAGAGACGGGACACTGCCTGCTTTTGCCTAGCCAGTGATCCCACTTATCCCACCCGAAGCAACCAGTGCTGCGTAGCCAAAACCAATACAATATAAAGGCACTAGTGGGCTGGAGTCCTTCTGCATTGTTTGCTTTCACTCTGTCCAGACAGATTACACCAGGCCTGCACCTCCTTCCCGAAGGTCTGCACTGGCCAACAAGGGCGCACATGCCTTGGGTGGAGAGTCGCCAAAGTTAACTTTTTTTTTCCAATTAATTAATTAATTAATTAATTTTTTGGCTGCGTTGGGTCCTCCTTGCTGCGCACGGGCTTTCTCTTGTTGCGCTGAGCGGGGGCTACTCTTCATTGCGGTGCGTGGGCTTCTTATTGTGGTGGCTTCTCTTGTCGCGGAAGACAGGCTTTAGTGCGCGGGCTTCAGTAGTTGTGGCATTCAGGCTCAGTAGTTGTGGCTCTCGGGGGTCTAGAGCTCAGGCTCAGTAGTTAGGGTGCACGGGCTTAGTTGCTCCGCGGCATGTGGGATCTTCCCGGACCAGG
>NC_041231.1:50877454-50887467 GCF_002837175.3 Physeter macrocephalus | reverse complement strand
AGGCTCAGCGGCCATGGCTCACGGGCCCAGCCGCTCCGCGGCATGTGGGATCCTCCCGGACCGGGGCACGAACTCGCGTCCCCTGCAGCGGCAGGCGGATTCTCAACCACTGCGCCACCAGGGAAGGCCCTCCTTAACTTTTAATGATCTCCTTTGGGTATCTTTCAGTCCTTTGTCACAGACTAAGGGCCACGGTTAAAGAATTTTTCCTAAACACAGGGAGCATCCCCAAAAGTATTTTGAAGAATTTAGAGTCCTCATCTGGGCTGTCAGATCTTCACCAGCTTGTGCACATGTAGGAAAGCCCCAGAATGGATGCAGGAGGCAGAATGGTGTAACTCCGAGAGTGATACTCAAGATCCTGGATCTCCAACATGGTCCCCTTATGGACCAGAAAAAGCTCACAAAATAGTAGTGGATCTTTTAAAAGCTCTTCTCAAGTTTTTCCCTGCCTGCAGTGGTTGCTCTATTATTCACACCTGCAAACAAAAGAAAGATGAATTTAGGGCAGACTTTAAAGCCCATCTGGAAGCTCTCTTCCTAAGGCATTCTGATTTCCGTACAATAGATGATGCTGCCCAACCTGCTCTAACTGCCTTATTGGTAAATGTATTTTCTCCTGAGATAAGTGGATTGATTAAAAGGCAGAAAATAGAATGGGAAGTCACAGGTCTGACCAAATTTTGAGTTGTTTGTATATTTTGGAAATTAAGCCCTAGTGGTCGCATCGTTTGCAAATACTTTCTCACAGTCCGTAGGTTGTCTTTTCCTTTTGCTTATGCTTTCCTTTGCTGTGCAAAAGCCTATAAGTTTAACTAGGTCCCATTTGTTAGCTGAGCACTTTGAAAGGATATCTCTCTTTTTTTTTTTTTGGCCGCTTGCGGGATCTTAGTTATCTGACCAGGGGTCGAACCCAGGCCCCCGGCAATGGAAACACGGAGTCCTAACCACTGGACCGCCAGGGAATTCCCTGAAAGGATATCTTTTTATGTGCCCTACAATCTGTCCTTGGTATACAAGAGGAAGAATTCCAGCCAAAAATCCCTAATTTAATCAAGTTACCCTAATATCTGCGGGCTACCTCTAATACTGACATTGGGAGATTAAAAAGTGCAGAACCTATAAATATTCAGATAGACGTAACTAAACCTCTTCCCAAATTATCTCAATATCCGTTAAAATCCGAGGCCACACAAGGCCTCACGTTAGACCAAATCACCCAGGGGCTAACCGTTCCCTGTACCAGACCCAGTGTGTGGCTGTTAGCATAACTGATGCCATCTTGGGCCCTTACAGTTTCTACTGTTTTTTACTGACCCTACCCAGGACTGTACTGTGCAGTGAATCACTTCTGTACTGTACCGTGCAGTGAATCACTTCTCTGTCATCAAAGGCTTTTTAGTTAATAAATATCGTTTAATAATCATTAGGTCCAGGTAGCCTCTATGCTCTGTTAGTCCCCAAACAATGATGAAAACCTTCCCTGACGTATTCCCAGCACCCATGAGACTAGTTACCCGTTCATAAATCTTAACTTACGAATGCACCTACCCCCATATCCTAGGTTAACTATAAAATATTGTCCCAATGGTCTTCATTTCTATCCCTTCTACCTATAAAACCTCTTGCTTTGTATACTCTTCAGAGCTCCTCTCTACCTGCTATTGGATGCAGTCTGACTCAGGAATGTCATGGTCCGAACGCGGGTTGGGAAAGAATTTCCAGATACAAGGCAGAATGTAAAGAAGATAGAATTTATTAAAAGGAAGGGTCGCTGCCAGAAGAGCAGGCGGGCTTCCTGATAATCGGGGAGAGCAGACCCGGAGCAAGGGTTACTGGTCTGTTTTTATATCCAGGGAACAAAGGAAGTTACGAGTCACCTGCTGATTGGGCAGGGTATGCATACTTCCAGTGTGCAGAGCAGGAGAAGGACGGGGCAAATACCTTTCCTTATATGGGTGGGGAAAGGGACAGGGCATGCTACTTGGGAGGGATCAGCGATATTGTAATGGTTGCTACGTGACAGAGTGATAAGAGTCCGGTAACTCCCTGTCCCTCGATGTTGGCCCTTTGAGTTTATCTTGTCCCTTGTCCTTGGAGCACCACAATGAATTGCTAATTAAAGCCAAAAGAGCTTTAAAATTTACTCAGTTGAATTTTGTTAACGGGAGAAAACAGCTGAAAGCTGTGGTCAGGAAAAATTTTGTGTGCTTGTGGACTGGGAATGAGCAAGTATCCCTGGTTGTGGTGGTGATTGGGGAAGGGACTGTCCTGAACGGAGCCTTCCTTAGGATTGGGTTCCCCTCCTTGAACGGGGCCCCAGAGGGTAATGAGTGGCCCCCTTTACAGCTCCTCCTGGCCGGCCTGGTCATCTAGATCTTGCTGGTCCCTGATTTGACTCCTGGCTTTGATCCCGTTCTTCCCTGGGGGGAGGGAGCCTGGAGGGATGCCCTGCACACACATGGGGAGGGGTGTAGGAAAACAGGATAAGACGGATGGAGCTCTGGGGTACCAAGAGAAGGCCCAGTGGGTTAGGTGGGGTGTGTGGGGACCACCTCCTGGGCTGGGCTCAGAGGTCGTCCAGCAGGGCACTTGGTCCCGGGAGAAGCCGAGACGTTGGCCCTCCCAGATTCCTAGAGAGGCCGAGAGGCCCAGGGCGGTGACGCGCTTGCGCGATACGGGCCAGCGGAGAGCTGGGCGCGGGGCTAGTGGCGCGGCCTGGGCTGTGTGGTCAGGGGACCTAGGGGTTCGCGGCCGCGGGAGTCGGTGAGTGGGGCGGCGGGGCGGCGTGGGGGGGAGCGGGGCGGCGGGGGTTGTCGTGGGGGCGCGGGGTTCCCGGCGGGCGGCGGGTGAGGCTCGGCCTGGAGGCTGCGCCCGGGCTGGGGTCTGGCCTGGGAGCCCAACCGCCGCGGTGAGGGCGTATCTGCCTGCGCTTCGCTGCCCGGGGCGCGAATTTGGAGTAATGGTTTCTGTGTTTTATCACTTCTCCCAATTATGCAAACAAAGCGTATTCATTACATGTAATTAGATGACGCGGGTGAGCGTTAGAAAAGTGAAAGTACCCGCAATCCGTTGTTTTCGTTCGGAGGCTTCCTGACCTTTTAAAATTTGTGCACGATTATGCAAACTCTTATACATGTACAAATATATTTTTTAAGAAGTGGGATTATTTTACTTGTTTTTAAAGATATATAATCCATATATTTTATTTTTAATTAAAAAAATTGAGGTGTAATCCACATAGAACAACATAGTGGTTTTAGGTGTACAACATGATTCCGTATTTGTATACTGTTGCTTTTAAAAAGCTTTTTTTAGTATTGTGATAAAATGCACATAACATTTACCACACGATACATAAAAATTGATCATTTAAGCCATTTTAAAGTGTATAATTCAGTGGCATTATGTACATTCATATTATTGCTTTTTGAAAATTATATCGTCTTCAACTTGTGGAATGCATTTGTTCATATATTGGTTAAAATTGGGGCCAGCAGTATGACACCACTGAGACATATTTTTGCAAGTATAATTTAAAAAACATGTTGTTTGCAGTTTATTTTCCATAGTACACATTACATGAAGCTGTAAATGCTCAACAAGTGATGTGTATTAGGTTGTTTGTTTTCAGAATGAAAGAGTACTATATAAAATACAGTTTTTAAACACAAGGTAAAGCTGTAACCTAAAACCACTCTACTGTCTTCTCACTTACATTGGCCTAAGAAATCAGAGAACGTTCACCTTCTTAAGTTAAAAGTGTGGCCAGGCCAGGAAACAACAGCATTCTGTTTCAAACTGTTTGCATTTCAGAACTGAAAACTTATTAATATTAGGTGGGTTATTTTGCAAGGAAGTGTCAGAGAGCAGTTTTAGCTGTAATTTGATTTCAGGGAACTTTCCGTCTGTTATACGCATGTGTATTTTCAGGGGCTGAAAATGTGTGTGTTTTCAGGGGCTGATGAATGCGGCTGCTCTTACATGTTGCTCTTAATGTTGAGGAAAGGTCGACAGTTTTTGGTCAAAAACCCCTATGTGTACTTATAAGGAAGGGAAACTGATAAAAGCATAAAAGATATTAACTTTGCCACTGTTAAGTTTCCTGTGGCTCCTGGTATCCAGGAAGTATTAATGCATGAGCATTCTATGATGTCATGCTCAAGAGTAAAAATACAGGAAGTGTAGTAAAATATAACTCATATTACTTTGCAATCTTTAGTATTTTTAATATCAGAAACAGTCTGAAAGAGGTCCCTCAGGTGTCATCATGTGCTCCACAAGATTGAATTTTTGAGCTTATATTTTTCCTTCCCTTATCTTAGACCTCTTATCTTCCTTCCTTGTTTTATTTTACCACATAGCACCTGTCACTGTGTCTGGCTCATTGCCTGTCTTCCCATAAGCTGTTCAAGGCAGTGCAGTTTGTCTGCGTTATTCACTGCAGAGACCTTAGTGCCTCGGACATAATACAGATGCTTAGTAAATATTTGTTAAATTAATGGAAGAGTGAATTCAAATTGTAGATAACAATTGACAGTACTCAGTATCCTTGATTGCCAAGTTAATCCTTAATATCCAAGATAGAGATAAATTAAGAAAAACAGTAACAACTCAAACATCTTCAATTTTTTAAAAAAAAATTATTTGTTTATTTGGCTGCGTCGGGTCTTAGTTGCGTCGTGTAGTTGCTCTGCGGCATGTGGGATCCTAAGTTCCCTGACCAGGGCTCGAACCTGCGTCCCCTGCACTGGAAGGTGGATTCTTAACCACTGGACCACCAGGGAAGGCCCCAAACATCTTCAATTTAAAAACCTTTTTATTTTGAATAATTGCAGACATATAGAGGGTGTCAGAACTTTACAGAGTTCCCTTATATCTTTACCTGGTTTTCCTAAAGGTAATATCTTGCATAACTACAGTACAGTCATCAAACTTAAGAAATTTGCAGGGGTCCAATACTATTAATTAAACTGCTGATTTATCCAGAGTTCATCACTGTCTCGCTAATGTTCTTTTTCTGTTCCAGGATCCAGTCTACAATCCCTCATTCCATTTAGTTGTCACGTCTTCTAGTTCTCCTTCAGTCTGTGACAGTTCCTCAGTTTTACTTGTTTTTCATGATTTTGACACTTTTGAAGTATTTTGTATTTGTAATTTTAGAGTGACCCTCTCGATTTGGTTTTGTCAGATGTTCTCCTGCTTAGATTGAGGATGATATCGATATGTCTTCTTACTGGTATACTACTCTTTTTTTTTTTTTTGGTTGTGTGGGGTCTTAGTTGCGGCTCGTGGGCTCCTTAGTTGTGGCAGGCGGGCTCCTTAGTTGCAACTCGCCAGCTCCTTAGTTGTGGCATGCGAACTCTTAGTTGTGGCATGCGTGTGGGATCTAGTTCCCTGACCAGGGATCGAACCCCGGCCCCCTGCACTGGGAGCATGGAGTCTTATCCACTGCACCACCAGGGCAGTCACTAAATTATTCTAACTTTGGCCATTGGGAACTCTTTCAAGTTGGCTCCTGTTTCCTCTTACATGCTCCCTTCCTTTTTTGTGTCTTTCTCTGATCTTCAGGCACCACAAGCTACTCATCTTGTGTTTTCACCTCCCCCAGACCTGGAATCAACCATTTCTGCAAGGATTCCTGGTTTCGTTTATTGTAGAATGGTATTGAGAAACCAAATTTTGGGCACTAGGTTGAGCTCATTTCTTAATTGGCAAATTGGTATAAATATTATTTTAACATTTTAAATGTGTACTAGAAGCAATCTTTCTTTAGTGCCAATTGTCTTAGAAACTTGTTTATTATTAAAGTATAAAATAAACCTTATGTACCCTCTCACTGTCAGGAAAAAGATGAGAACAAGAGATTACTTAATGGGGATTTTAAAAGGAAATCAAAATTACATTGCATATTGCTTTGCAATGTTGAGTTGCTTCCTGCTGTGTAACAGGGTGCATCAGCTATATGTATACATGTGTCCCCATGTCCCCTCCCTCTTGTGTGAGCAAATATTTATTGATTACCTATTGTGTGTCAGGTAATGGGGACCTATTGTAATAAATATGGCAGCTCAGATTCCTAATCTTATGAAGTTTACACTGTAATTGGGGATAAAGGGAACAATAGGCACATCATTGAAATTACTGAATATATTACCTAAAAGGTATGTAACCTGAAAGATATGTAAGAAAGAAAACAGAAATTCATAAATTCATAGAGCACCAATGACTTAGATATAATTTAAAAATAATCCTTCTTTGACACATCTGTTGACATAGTATTTCTTAAAGGTGTGTCATACTGCAAAAGGGGGAATACTATAGTGCCATTCTATTGGCAGATACTCTTGGAGATTCCCAATTAATATATTACCAGGCTCTGAAAAGTACGATATCTGTTTCATTTTCTTTAAGCTTTCCAAAGCTTGTATTTTTTTTTTTTTTTTACAAATGCAGCTCTGTAGTTTTTACCAGATCATATAAAAATGTATTTGAAATACTATCATAAAGAACAGTATAAAGAAGCAAATATAAATCACCTGAAGTCACACCATCCTCAGATAACCACATAAACATTTTGCTGCTGCCGTTCCTTTCTTTCATCTCTCCACATCTGTATAACGACACAGTCAAATGTGTATTTAGAGATTGTTCTAAAATACTGTCCTTATTGTATATGCACTTTTCTCTTTTTTTCTTTTCTCTCACCTCTCCATCCTCCATCCTGAAAATCACTATTAAGGACCTGGCTGTTACTTTATTCCATATTCATATTATCATGTACAAATTTTTGTGTAAGAAGATGTTAAATGGGATTGGTCTTGTACTCAGAGTGGGCTGAAACCCTAAACAGAAATGATGAATGATAAGTGTCAAAACATTCTAACCATTTTTAGAGAGAGGCCCCAGACACAGTTTCACATGACTTATTAAAAGGTGAACAAAATTGGGCCTATGAATCTTAGTCACCCCCCAACTTGAGCCTATGTGTGAATATTTATTTATATGAAGAGTGTTGGTTGGCCTGAGAGTGAGCCAGCATTTCCTCTTCCTAATATAGCAGGGGATGCTATCTTCCCAGGTACCAACCCAAGTGCAAGAGTAGGGAGTGAGGAAGGCAGTAATAAAGTCCTTTGAGAAGATTAAAGGAGGCTTGCAAAAGAAGATTCTGCCATGTTATTTTCTGACTGGATGCTTGTTGACCTAAGGAAACTAACTCATCAGCCCAGCCAGCACCACATCCACTTCTACTACAAAAGAATTCTGAGAATATGATATAGTCCTACAGGAGTTTGGGGAATACGCCATAAAATCAGAGGCTGCTAGAATTCCCCTGACATCAGAATAAGAAGAGAAGATTGCGATGGGAGTAAAGTACACTTCCACAGATGTGGGGCAAGAGGGTAAGTTTTCCATAAGTCAAGTGATACCATAGATGTAAGTAGGCTGAAGCTGCCTTAAAAGAATCCTCTTTGGGCTTCCCTGGTGGCGCAGTGGTTGGGAGTCCGCCTGCCGATGCGGGGCACGAGGCCCGCGTACCGCAAAAAAAAAAAAAAAAAAAAAAAAAAAAGAATCCTCTTTTAGGGTACCTGGCAGAAGGAAACGACCCCAAATATAAATCCTTTGAAAAGGAGGTAAGCGAAAAATTTAAAAGGATAAACCAAAAGTGCATCACTCAAATTAGGAAAAGGTGGACTATAAAAGGCCACTGCACCAAGGTGCCTGGGGTAGGGGTGCCAACGAAGAATCTACAAATGCATTCTCAAGAGGAGCTAGCAGCAGTTGGATGTCTGCCATAACAGACAGCATATAAGAGCCAAGAAAGAACTCCAGACAGCATCAGATTTTGCCTGGTTGCCTCATTTCTTTTCCCTGCTCTGACACTGGAAGAATCAGAAGCAGCAAGAAAGTGAGGAAGGCAAGCAAGAACAAGATAGAAAAACAGTGAAAGAAACTACATCACTACTCACCCCGTCCCTTCTCATCTTCCTCACTGCCACTTTGCAGAAGCAAGAATCCAGCCTGAGCTAGGGGTAAGGGAGAAGATTTGAATTGGTTGAGAGATTGAAGTTTTGGTATTAGGTTAGACTGGGTTTTTTATTATCTTTTAAAAGAAATATTTATTTATTTATTTGGCTGCCTCAGGTCTTAGTTGCAGCACACAGGATCTTTGTTGCCGCATCTTTTTAGTTGCAGAATGCAGGATCTTTAGTTGCGGCATGCGGGATCTAGTTCCCTGACCAGGGATCGTACTTGGGCCCCTTGCGTTGGGAATGCAGACTCTTAGCTACTGGCCTGTCAGGGAAGTCCCGGTTTTTTTTTTTTTTAAACATCTTTATTGGAGTATAACTGTTTTACAATGGTGTGTTAGTTTCTGCTTTACAACAAAGTGAATCAGTTATACATATGTTCCCATATCTCTTCCCTCTTGCGTCACCCTCCCTCCCACACTCCCTATCCCACCCCTCTAGGTGGTCACAAAGCACAGAGGTGATCTCCCTGTGCTATGCGGCAGCTTCCCACTAGCTATCTAATTTACATTTGGTAGTGTATATATGTCCATGCCACTCTCTCACTTCGTCACAGCTTACCCTTCCCCCTCCCCTCAAGTCCATGCTCTAGTAGGTCTGTGTTTTATTCCCATCCTACCACTAATCTCTTCATGACATTTTTTTTTTCTTAGACTCCATATATATGTGTTAGCATACGGTATTTGTTTTTCTCCTTCTGACCTGACTTACTTCACTCTGTATGACAGACTCCAGGTCTATCCACCTCATTACAAATAACTCAGTTTCATTTCTTTTTATGGCTGAGTAATATTCCATTGTATATATGTGCCACATCTTCTTTATCCATTCATCTGTTGATGGACACTTAGGTTGCTTCCATGCCGTGACTGTCTTTAAATAAAAACCATTATTTCTCCTACTGGTTCCTTGGCTGCTGCTTCTGTTGTACAGATCTTCCTCAACTTACCATGGGGTTACGTCCCAGTAAACCCATGGTAAGTTGAAAATATCATAAATTGAAAATGCATTTAATACACCTGACGTGTCAAACATCACTGCTTAGCTTCACCTACATTCAGTGCACTCAGAACACCTAGGTTAGCCTATAGTTGGGCAAAATCATCTAATGCAAGGACTATTTTTTAATAAAGTGCTGACCATCTCGTGTAATTTATTGACTACTGTACTGACAAGCAGAGTGCTTGTCTGGGTCCGTGGTGGTTGCATCTATCCGCTGTCTCCTGGTGTGGTCGCGTGGCTGGTGGGGAGCTGGGGCTTTGCCACCCAGCATCAGGAGGAAGTGTCTTTCCCCATACGGTGGGCCCGAGGAAAGCTCAAAATTCAAAAGTCGAAGTAGTTTCTACTGAATGCGTATTGCTTTCGCATTACTGTAAAGTTAAAAAATCCTAAGTTGATTTTCTTACTCGTGAAAAGTATATTCAGTCACTCGGTAATACTGATTTCCGTTCAAGAACGCTATAGTCGAGTTGGAGAGAAAAGATGAACACACAGGAGGAGAGGCAAAGAATTTCCCCCTGAAAACTGGTTGGTATAGCGTGCTCTAGGATCTCAGAGGGAAAAGAATCAACAGAGGGTAGTCCTGGAGGGCTTTACGGAGGAGGTGGGAATTGAGCTTGTTCTTAGCGGATGGTTAGTATTGGAGCAGCTGGAGAGAACAGAGAGAGAGGGAAGGCGTTGAAGATGTGGAACAAGACGGATAAAGCGTGGAGGTGAGCAGAGAGCTGCGTGCTTGTCCCAGCCAATCCTGATGAACTCAAGTGATTAGTTCAGAACCGCTCCCGTGGGGGTGTCATCTCCATCCTCAAGGACCCCAGGAGTGGAGGCAGAGGACAGGTGGCGAGGAACGAGCGCAGCCCTGGGCCACGGGGAAGGTTCACCCACTGCACCCGGATGCCGAGGGGGAGGGGCTCCGAGGAGGGAGGGATGCTCAGGCGGGGACAGCGCTGCACAGATGCAGGGAATGGGGGGCGGGGCTGGGGG
>NC_041231.1:50875011-50875794 GCF_002837175.3 Physeter macrocephalus | reverse complement strand
TATGTCCTGCCACTCCCTTCTGGCTTGTAGAGTTTCTGCTGAAAGATCAGATGTTAACCTTATGGGGATTCCCTGTGTGTTATTTGTTTTTTTTCCCTTGCTGCTTTTAATATGTTTTCCTTGTATTTAATTTTTGGCAGTTTATTATCTGTCTTGGTGTCTTTATTCTTGGGTTTATCCTGTATGGAACTCTCTGTGCTTCCTGGACTTGATTGACTATTTCCTTTCCTATATTAGGGAAGTTTTCAACTATAATCTCTTCAAATATTTTCTCAGTCCCTTTCTTTTTCTCTTCTTCTTCTGGGACCCCTATAATTCGAATGTTGGTGCGTTTAATGTTGTCCCAGAGGTCTCTGAGACTGTCCTCAGTTCTTTTCATTCTTTTTTCTTTATTCTGCTCTGCAGTAGTTATTTCCACTATTTTATCTTCCAGGCCACTTATCCGTCCTTCTGCCTCAGTTATTCTGCTACTGAGCCCATCTAGAGTATTTTTCATTTCATTTATTGTGTTGCTCATCGTTGCTTGCTTCCTCTTTATTTCTTCTAGGTCCTTGTTAACTGTTTCTTGCAATTTGTCTATTCTATTTCCAAGATTTTGAATCATCTTTACTATCATTATTCTGAATTCTTTTTCAGGTAGACTGCCTATTTCCTCTTCATTTGTTAGGTCTGGTGTGATTTTATCTTGCTCCTTCATCTGCTGTGTGTTTTTCTGTCTTCTCATTTTGCTTATCTTACTGTGTTTGGGGTCTCCTTTTTACAGGCTGCAGGTTCGTAGTTCCC
>NC_041231.1:50869765-50871052 GCF_002837175.3 Physeter macrocephalus | reverse complement strand
GTTGTTACGTCTCCTTTTTCATTTCTAATTCTATTGATTTGAGTCTTCTCCCTTTTATTCTTGATGAGTCTGGCTAATGGTTTATCAATTTTATTTATCTTCTCAAAGAACCAGCTTTTAGTTTTATTGATCTTTGCTATTGTTTCCTTCATTTCTTTTTCATTTATTTCTGATCTGATCTTTATGATTTCTTTCCTTCTGCTAAATTTGGGGTTTTTTTGTTCTTCTTTCTCTAGTTGCTTTAGGTGCAAAGTTAGGTTGTTTATACGAGATGTTTCCTGTTTCTTAAGGTAGGATTGTATTGCTATAAACTTCCCTCTTAGAACTGCTTTTGCTGCATCCCATAGGTTTTGGGTCGTCGTGTCTCCATTGTCATTTGTTTCTAAGTATTTTTTGATTTCCTCTTTGATTTCTTCAGTGATCACTTCGTTATTAAGTAGTGTATTGTTTAGCCTCCATGTGTTTGTATTTTTTATAGATCTTTTCCTGTAATTGATATCTAGTCTCATAGCGTTGTGGTCAGAAAAGATACTTGGTATGATTTCAATTTTCTTAAATTTGCCAAGGCTAGATTTGTGACCCAATATATGATCTATCCTGGAGAATGTTCCATGAGCACTTGAGAAGAATGTGTATTCTGTTGTTTTTGGATGGAATGTCCTATAAATATCAATTAAGTCCATCTTGTGTAATGTATCATTTAAAGCTTGTGTTTCCTTATTTATTTTCATTTTGGATGATCTGTCCATTGGTGAAAGTGGGGTGTTAAAGTCCCCTACTATGATTGTGTTACTGTCGATTTCCCCTTTTATGGCTGTTAGTATTTGCCTTATGTATTGAGGTGCTCCTATGTTGGGTGCATAAATATTTACAATTGTTATATCTTCTTCATGTATCGATCCCTTGATCATTATATAGTGTCCTTCTTTGTCTCTTGTTATAGTTTTTACTTTAAAGTCTATTTTGTCTGATATGAGAATTGCTACTCCAGCTTTCTTCTGATTTCCATTTGCATGTAATATCTTTTTCCATCCCCTCACTTTCAGTCTGTATGTGTCCCTAGGTCTGAAGTGGGTCTCTTGTAGACAGCATATATATGGGTCTTGTTTTTGTATCCATTCAGCCAGTCTGTGTCTTTTGGTGGGAGCATTTAATCCATTTACCTTTAAAGTAATTATCGATATGTATGTTTCTATTACCATTTACTTAATTATTTCGGGTTTGTTCTTGTAGGTCTTTCCTTCTCTTGTGTTTCTTGCCTAGAGAAGTTCCTTTAGCATTCGTTGT
>NC_041231.1:50867600-50869372 GCF_002837175.3 Physeter macrocephalus | reverse complement strand
GCTCCTTCATCTGCTGTGTGTTTTTCTGTCTTTTCATTTTGCTTACTGTGTTTGGGGTCTCCTTTTCGCAGGCTGCAGGTTCGTAGTTCCCATTGTTTTTGCTGTCTGTCCCCAGTGGCTAAGGTTGGTTCAGTGGGTTGAGTAGGTTTCCTGGTTGGGGGGACTAGTGCCTATGTTCTGGTGGATGAGGCTGGATCTTGTCTTTCTGGTGGGCAGGTCCACGTCTGGTGGTGTGTTTTGGGATGTCAGTAGCCTTATTATGATTTTAGGCAGCCTCTCTGCTAATGGATGGGGCTGTAGTCCTGTCTTGCTATTTGTTGGGGATAGGGTGTCCAGCACTGTACATTGCTTGTCATTGAGTGAAGCTGGGTTTTGGTGTTGAGATGGAGATCTCTGGGAGATTTTCGCCGTTTAATATTACGTGGAGCTGGGAGGTCTCTTGTGAACCAGTGTCCTGAAGTTGGTTCTCCCACCTCAGAGACACAGCCCTGACGCCTGGCTGGAGCGCCAAGAGCCTTTAATCCACACGGCTCAAAATAAAAGGGAAAAAAATTGAAAGGAAAGAAAGGAAGGGAGGAAGGAAGGAAGGGAGGAAGAAAGGAAGGAAGGAAGAAAGGAAGGAAGAAATGAAGGAGATGTTGGTAGCCTTATTATGGTTTTAAGCAGCCTCTCTGCTAATGGATGGGACTGTAGTCCTGTCTTGCTATTTGTTTGGCAGAGGGTGTCCAGCACTGTTCGTTGCTGGTCCTTGAGTGAAGCTGGGTGTTGGTGTTGAGATGGAGACCTCTGGGAGATTTTTGCCATTTGATATTGTGTGGAGCTGGGAGGTCTCTTGTAGACCAGTGTCCTGAGGTTGGTTCTCCCACCTGAGAGACACAGCCCTGACGCCTGGCTGGAGCGCCAAGAGCCTTTAATCCACAAGGCTCAAAATAAAAGGGAGAAAAAATAGAAAGGAAAGAAGGAAAGGTAGGAAGGAAGGAAGGAAGGAAGGAAGGAAGGAAGGAAGGAAGGAAGAAAAGAGGGAAGAAATGAAGGAAGGAAAAGATGAAGAAAGGAAGGAAGAAAGGGAGGAAGGAAGGGAGGAAAGAAGGGAGGAAGGAAGAAAGGAAGGACGAAAGGAAGAAAGAAAGGAAGAAGACAAAGTAAACTAGGATAAAGTATAGTTATTAAAATAAAAAATAATTATTAAGAAGAATATGCCTGTCGGCACCGATCCTCTGTGCGGGCATCTCTCCGCTTTGCCCTCCGCACCCTGTTGCTGCGCTCTCCTCCGCGGCTCCGGAGCTTCCCCCTCCGCCACCCGCAGTCTTCGCCCGCGAAGGGGCTTCTAGTGTGTGGGAACCTTTCCTCCTTCACGGTTCCCTCCCACTGGTGCAGGTCCCGTCCCTATTCTTTGTCTCTGTTTATTTTTTCTTTTGCCCTTCCCGGGTACGTGGGGGAGTTTCTTGCCTTTTGGGAGGTCTGAGGTCTGCCAGCGTTCGGTGGGTGTTATATAGGAGAAGTTCCACGTGTAGCTGTATTTCTATCTTGCTCCTTCATCTGCTGTGTGTTCTTCTGTCTTCTCATTTTGCTTATCTTACTGTGTTTGGGGTCTCCTTCTTACAGGCTGCAGGTTCGTAGTTCCCATTGTTTTTGGTGGCAGTCCCCAGTGGCTAAGGTTGGTTCAGTGGGTTGAGTAGGTTTCCTGGTTGGGGGGACTAGTACCTCTGTTCTGGTGGATGAGGCTGGATCTTGTCTTTCTGGTGGGCAGGTCCACGTCTGGTGGTGTGTTT
>NC_041231.1:50859272-50866247 GCF_002837175.3 Physeter macrocephalus | reverse complement strand
GTGTCCTGTGCTTGCACACAGGCCTCTTGGTTGCAGCAGCAGCAACCCTAGCGTCCCATGCCCGTCTCTGCTGTCTGCGCCGACAGCCGCGGCTCGCGCCCGTTTCTGGAGCTCATTTACCTGGTGCCCTTAATCCCCTCTCCTCGCTCCCCAGGAAGCAAAGAGGCAAGAAAGTCTCCTGTCTCTTTGGCAGCTCCGTGCCCGTTTTTGGAGCTCCTTTACGCGGTGCGCTTAATCCCCTCTCCTCTCACACCAGAAGACAAAGAGGCGAAAAAAAAGTTTCTTGTCTCTTCAGTAGCTCTGCTCCCCTTTCTGGAGCTCCTTTAAGCGGCGTGCTTAAATTCATCTCCTCGCGCACCAGGAAGCAAAGAGGGAAGAAGAGGTCTCTTGCCTCTTAGGCAGCTCCAGACTTCAACCGGACTCCCTCCAGGCTAGCCGTGGTGCACTAACCCCTTCAGGCTGTTTTCACTCTGCCAACTCCAGACCTTTCCCTGGGATCCGACTGAAGTCCGAGGCTCAGCTCCCTGCCCACGCCTGCCCCGGCGGGTGAGCAGACAAGCCTCGGGCTGGTGAGTGCCTGTCGGCACCGATCCTCTGTGCGGGCATCTCTCCGCTTTGCCCTCCGCACCCTGTTGCTGCGCTCTCCTCCGCGGCTCCGGAGCTTCCCCCTCCGCCACCCGCAGTCTTCGCCCGCGAAGGGGCTTCTAGTGTGTGGGAACCTTTCCTCCTTCACGGTTCCCTCCCACTGGTGCAGGTCCCGTCCCTATTCTTTGTCTCTGTTTATTTTTTCTTTTGCCCTTCCCGGGTACGTGGGGGAGTTTCTTGCCTTTTGGGAGGTCTGAGGTCTGCCAGCGTTCGGTGGGTGTTATATAGGAGAAGTTCCACGTGTAGCTGTATTTCTGATGTATCTGTGAGGAGGAAGGTGATCTCCGCGTCTTACTCTTCCGCCATCTTCTCGCCTCTCCTCCCGGTTTTTTATTATCTTAAAAAAATGAGTGGAACTGCCAAGAGATCTGAGATCAAGATTAATTCAGGGACAAGGAATATCCCAGAAAGTCTGTTTGGTCATCAGTGGAAAAAAGTAAGTTACTTCCTTTTTGCATTCCCTTGAGACTATCACATTTAATAAATATATAGATATAGATAAATATAGATATCTTGTATATATCATGTGTATGACTATTAAATATATAAAATGCAAAAAAAATTACATTGCATATAAGATGATAGAGCAGAATGACAGAAAGAAAATGTCCCTGAAAAATGCCCATATGCTTGCTTGAGATTTCCCCTGTTCTTTTTTTTTTTTTTTTTTAATAAATTTATTTATTTACTTTTGGCTGCGTTGAGTCTTAGTTGCTTCGCGCAGGCTTTCTCTAGTTGCGGTGAGCGGGGGCTACTCTTCGTTGTCGTGGGCGGGCCTCTCATCTCACTGGCGTCTCTTTTTGTGGAACGCGGGCTCTAGGCTCTAGGCGCATGGACTTCAGTAGTTGTGGCTCGCAGGCTCTAGAGCACAGGCTCAGTAGTTGTGGTGCACGGGCTTAGTTGCTCCGCGGCATGTGGGACCTTCCCGGACCAGCGCTCGAACCCGTGTCTCCTGCATCGGCAGGGGGATTCTTAACCACTGTACTGCGAGGGGAGTCCTCCCCTGTTCTTTTGAAAGCCATTTTCATCTGGGAATGAAACTGGGCGGAGGGATGAAGCTCTGGGGGAGAAGAGGCCTGCTCCAGCTCAGGTTGCTCCCCAGGCCTGGGGGCTCCCGTTTGTGGTATAATCTTAACAAGTTGATGAATGAAGCTTTTCTTCTGTCCTCAGAAGCTGGTTGGGACCTGGAAGGAACCCTGAGGCATTAGGGTACCTGAATTTAATTGGGCAGTTTCAGCTCGCTAGCCCCATCTCTTTACTATGCTGTGGGGCTTTCATTCAGACTTCGAAAGGCCCAGGAGGTCATTAACTTTTTTTTTTCTTTTAAAGGAATGTTTTTCTTTTTTTCTTTTCTTTTTTTTTGGCTGTGTCGGGTCTTAGTTGCGACATGTGGGGTCTTTGTCTCAGCATGTAGGAATTGTGGTGCATGGGCTTCTCTCTAGTTGTGGCGCTCGGGCTCCATGGCGCGTGGGCTCTCTAGTTGTGGCGTGCGGGCTTAGTTGCCCCGCGGCATGTGGGATCTTAGTTCCTTGACCAGGGATTGAACCATCGTCCCCTTCATTGGAAGGCGGATTCTTTAACACTGGACCACCGGGGAAGTCCCAGGAAGTCACTAACTTTTATCCGTGTTCATGGTTGCAGGGGCTGGGCTCAGAGGGCTGGAATCTTTTGCCATATTCACAGGCAGTTGCCCTCATTTTTCTGTTGGTCCGTCTTCTCATCACCTCTTTACAGATACTTCACTGACCTCTTCGGACATTTCTGCAGCAGCTGCTTCAGAACAGGTCAGCTTGGAGGCTTATGTTTGGTGCTCATTTCCCTGTGGGTCTCAATTTCCCGAGATAGTTCAGTGCCATTTACATTTCCCGCTGGGTGCGTTTCTCTCTGGTGTCCAGTTCATTCTGTTGCGTCTCACTCCGGGATTTCCCTACGCCTGAGTGTCTTTCTCTTCCCCAGTCTTTCTGCAAGTTGGGCTGGGAAAGTCTCTCTCTTCTTTCTCTGACTCGCAGCTCCTGTTGGTGCTGCTGCGGCTCAGCAAGGCTGGAGCCTGCCCCGGAGGCACCTTTCCGCTTCAGCCTCCTCTTGTTGTTGTGTCTTCAAGTCTCTTTTTATAGGCCTTCAGTTATGTACCTGATCACTTCTCAGATTTCCTTTGCTTTTGTTTTCTCTGTGTACTTATTTTCCTTGCCCCACCCCCTTCTTTCGCAGCAAAGCTTCATTTCTCTGCCAGAACTTCAGCAGTTTCCTCGGCACGCATGATCCCAAAGTCGTTCTTTAATTGATTCTCCATCCCCTTGTAGCAGCACTGCAGTCTCTTTTATCTGGATGACGGTGGGGATATTGAATAATAGCCTCCGAACTGAGAGGAAACTTTGAGACCAAAAAATGAAGCAGGCAACTCCATGAAGTGTAATTATGACGTTTATTGTGGATACTTACATAGGGGCAGTACGGGTGGACAACCACCAGAAGCATTTGCAGCTGAACTCTGTGCTGCCAGAAGGGGCGTGGGGGAATTTATTTATTTTATTTATTTTTTAAAAAATGTTTTCTTTTTTATTTACTTTATTTATTTATTTTTGGATGCACTGGGTCTTTGTTGCTGTGCGCAGGCTTACTCTAGTTGAGGAGAGCCAGGGCTACTCTTCGTTGTGGTGTGCGGGCTTCTCATTGCGGTGGCTTCTCTTGTTGCAGAGCACGGGCTCTAGAGCACAGGCTCAGTAGTTGTGGCACACAGGCCTAGTTGCTCTGCGGCATGTGGGATCTTCCTGGCCCAGGGCTCGAACCCCTGTCCCCTGTATTTGCAGGTGGATTCTTAACCACTGTGCCACCAGGGAAGCCCCGGCATGGGGGAATTTAAAGGGACCAAAGCTAAAGATAGAATCTCACTACTAAGCGAGAAGCACATTCATGCCAGTAGGAACTGGGGGTTTCTCCTCCCTTCTGAGGTCTCATGAACATTATTCCTCATGGACCATTAACCATCTGGGCTAGCAAAATGCATTCTTCCAGTTTTCGTATCAGATGAAGGCAAGAGTAAGAGTTGATATGGAACTTACCTGGCTTGGGTGCATTCCTTGTGAGTAGGCTAAAGCTCAGAAAGGGGACTGTGGGCCTAAGGTGGAGTTGACAAAGTGAAGTCAGTGTGGTCCAGCCACATAGATGGCATGCTTTCTTCATTCCATCTCAGTTTACTGTCATCTTTTTGGACAGTCCTAGCAGTACTTACTGAGTTCAGGATATGTTTGTAGGTGATGATGGCTTCTGGTTGAAGTAACGGTTTCTTTAAATTTTCTTAACAGTGGTGGGAGGTGGAAGGTTCCACCCTTTCAGGGGAAGATGACCATCATCTGTGACTTGGTGCCCTGAGTAATGGGGCCACTTTACAACAGGTGCCAAGGTCTGCAGTCTACCTCATACTTCAGTTGGAGGACGGAGGGAATGAAAAGTGCCCATTGAACTGAGAAGATAGCTTAAGACTGAAAAAGAAGGCAGGCAGCTCCATATAATCAATGGATCAGTTTATTAGAGGGTAATTTACTCACATGGTGAGATCAGGTGGATGAACTAGAAGCATTTGCAGCTGCGCTCCGCACCACTGAGGGGCCACTGGGACAGTTTTATAGTTAACCTAGGTATGGGGGTATGTACTTGGAAATAGGAAGTGCATTTCTTTTTTCTTTTCTTTTTTTTTTTTTTTCCGGGAAGTGCATTTCTAAGTCAAGTTTTATGAATGCATAACTAGTCTGGTGGGCGATGGGAATGTGTCAGTGAAGGTCTTCATCGTTGTTTAGAGACTGTTAGAGCATAGAGGCCACCTGGAACTAATGATCCTAAAACAATATCTATTAACTACGAAGCCCTTGATGACAGAAAAGTGATTTTACCTCATAGTACAGTCACAGGAAGGGTCACTGGAGGGACAGGAGGAATTGAATGGGCCCATGATGGTGGCAGTTACGCTAAGAGTAAGACTCTTACTTACTTTGGGATCTTACTTTTTTTTGTAACAGCCATACATACTTCTTTGTAGACTCTTGGTTTGGTTTTGTTTTAATATGCTCTTTCTTGCTTTTTTCTTTTGCATGTTGTGGTTTTGGGCAGCATTTTACTCTCTTTTGTTCTCTACCTCAGTTGTCAATTTTTGTCTTACCTTGTTCTCAGTTCAACCAGCCTTCTTTGGTTTGGTTGTTGACTCAGTGGCTAAAACAGAACAAGGGTCAGCCGGGTTTCTTTTCCCTTTTGCAGTTACTTGAGCTGCAGCCACCATCTACATACAACTGCCCTTCAAGGATGGTAACCTATTCTGCTGAGTGCCCACCTTTTCAGTCCTGGGAGCTGATACTCAGTACCGTTTTTATTTTTTTTTTTAATTGGCTGCACCACGTGGCATGCGAGATCTTCGTTCCTTAGTTTCCTGACCAGGGATTGAACCTGGTCAGTGAAAGCGTCCAGTCCTAACCACTGGACCTCCAGGGAATTCCAGTTGCTTTGTTTTTTTAAGCAGAATTATTGATCACTTTGCTGATTATAAATGTACAATTCAGGGAACATAGAAAAATAGGAATGGAAAGCCCTCTAATCCCACTTGCCAGAGGAGATTAACTGCTGAAAACACTTTGGTGGCCAAGGCTTAGGAACTTTTTTGTGCATATGCAAACTGTGCTTTATTTTTATTTTGTTTAAGACATAAGTGAGCTCATAACTATAATTTCTAAAACTTGCCTCTTAATTTACTTTTTTGGGGAGGGAAATTGGGAAAAGACAAAAAATATAAAGAAGAAAATAACGGTAGGTGTATTTCCAACACAGGAGTAACCTCTTCTAACATTTTGGCATATTTGCAGTCATCATTGTACAATCTTAAAAAAAAAAAGAAAAGAGACCTTGAACATAAATGTTGTGTTAAAAAAAAATCAAATCACTGGGCTTGCCTGGTGGCGCAGTGGTTGAGAGTCCGCCTGCTGATGCAGGGGACACGGGTTCGTGCCCCGGTCCGGGAAGATCCCACGTGCCGTGGAGCGGCTGGGCCCGTGAGCCATGGCCGCTGAGCCTGCGCGTCTGGAGCCTGTGCTCTGCAACGGGAGAGGCCACAACAGTGAGAGGCCCGCATACTGCAAAAAAAAAAAAAAAAAAAAATCAAATCACTACAAATAAAGTCTCCCTTTAACTGTTATTTCCAACCTCTCCACTCCCACAATCAGTAGGAGTTTTTGTAAATCTTTTTAGGCCATTTAAAAACCTTTCGAGTGCTTTTATGTACATCACACCTAAGAAATTTACACATAAATATGACTTTAGGTTTTTTTCTCCAATTATACCTAAGTTCTTTTTAACTTAGCATACGTTTTTGATACTGTTGGGAAAAGCAGTCAGGCGCAGCTGCTTCTCTCTAGCATAACTGCAAGAGTAGCCCTGGCTGAGGACATTTTCTTGCAAAGAAATCTAGAGCCCTCATAGCCTGTGCTGTGCTTACAGCGTTTTGAGGGACTATCTTTACCTGTTCATTGCTTAATGTATACCCCTTTTTTCTTCTTTTTTTTGGGGGGGAGAATTATGTTTTTTAAAAAAATTTATTTATTTAATTTTATTTTTGGCTGCGTTGGGTCTTCGTTGCTGCGCGCAGGCGTTTCTCCGGTTGCGGTGAGTGGGGGCTACTCTTCGTTATGGTGCACGGGCTTCTCTTGTTGCTGAGCACAGGCCCTAGGCATGTGGGCTTCAGTAGTTGTGGCACGCGGGCCCAGTAGTTGTGGCTCGCAGGCTCTAGAGTGCAGGCTCAGTAGTTGTGGCGAACAGGTTTAGTTGCTCTGTGGCATGTGGGATCTTCCCGGACCAGGGCTCGAACCCGTGTCCCTTGCATTGGCAGGTGGATTGTTAATCACTTTGCCACCAGGGAAGCCCCCCTTTTTTCTTCTTAGGTGCATGTGTCATTGGCCCACAGGCCCTCCCTTGCTTTCTGTATTTCAGACCCCATGGGTAAGAGGCCAAGGTCCTTCTACTGTATCATGAAGGGTGGTGCTGGTATCTGTTCCAATGCATGGCTTTGGCTGCGAAGTGGATCTGTTGGTCATGGGGGACCAATGGATTGCAGGGGGTTGAATCTTGTACACTCTATTTTCTTCTCTTGCTCTAAGTGAACACTGTATCACTTGAGCCTAGTGTGTGTGTTGTCTGTTCTCAGGAACTTAGAATTATGCTCTGGTTTCTTGTGTGGGTGGCACTTATCTGCTTTTTAAAAAAAAAATTTATTTATTTATTTTGTATTTATTTTTGGCTGTGTTGGGTCTTCGTTTCTGTGCAAGGGCTTTCTCCACTTGCGGCGGGCGGGGG
>NC_041231.1:50853179-50859136 GCF_002837175.3 Physeter macrocephalus | reverse complement strand
AGCGGGGGCCACTCTTCATCGCGGTGCGCGGGCCCCTCACTGTTGCGGCCTCTCCTGTTGCAGAGCACAGGCTCCAGACGCACAGGCTCAGTAGTTGTGGCTCATGGGCCTAGCCGCTCCGCGGCATGTGGGATCCTCCCGGACCGGGGCACGAACCCACGTCCCCTGCCTTGGCAGGCGGATTCTCAACCACTGCGTGTACTTATCTGCTTTTTAACCTTGGCTGCATAGCTTGCCCACCCAGTGAACAGTGAAAGAATTGTATTGTTTCTTAAAGATCCAGTACAGTCTTTTAAATTGTTGTATGGTATTTCATCCTATAAAGTGCTACACTTTTATTTAGTTGTATTGATGGGAAGTAGGTCATTTCCAATATTGTGTTATTACAGAGAGTACTCTAGTGAACACCTGTGTAAATGCCTGAATGCCTGTGCAAGTGTTTTTCCAGGGAGTTTCCTAGAAGTGAAATTTCAGGGGCATAGGTAATATGACTTTTTAGCTTCACTGCAGACTTTCAAACTACTTTTCCTAGTGGCTGTACACATTTACACTTCTGTCCAGTGGTTTGTGCTTTTGGTTTTTTTTTTGGTCAAGAGGTTTTAAAATACTGACATAGTCATATATCACCCTTTTTCATTTGTTTTCTTAAGAAATCCTTGCTTACCCCAAGGTTCTTAATCTTTTTTGTTTGTTTTAATATTTATTTATTTGGCACGCGAAAGTTCGCGGCATGCGAACTTTTAGTTGTGGCATGTGGGATCTAGTTTCCTGACCAGGGTTCCAACCCGGCCCCTCTGCATTGGGAGCATGGAGTTTTAGCCACTGGACTGCCAGGGAAGTCCCTGTTTGTTTTTGAAGTTAAGTCTTTAGCTAGAACTCGTTTTTTGTGTGATCCCTTGCAAGTACTGAAGGATGGCTGTATCCATCTGTCTAGGAATGGAGTTGCAAGTAGTAACTGTATGTTTAACTTAATGATGCCTGACTGTTTCCAGTGTGGCTGCACAATTTACATGTGCGCCAGCAGCGTATGAGTGTTCCAGTATTTATCTCTACATCCTTACCAACATATGTTATTTTCTGTTTGATTCTAGCCATCCTAGTGGATGTGAAGTGGTATCTTATTGTGGTGTTGATCTGCTTTTCCCTGATGACTAATGTTGTTGAGGATCCTATGTGTTTTTCAGCCATCTTTATATTTTCTTTGGAGAAATGTCTGTTACGATGCTTTGTTTAATTTTAATTGTGTTATCTTTTTATTATTGAATTGTAAGTTAATTTATATTTTCTAGTGACAAGTCCCTTATAAGATATGTGATTTGTAAATTTTTTTTTCCCTCTCTGTGGGATGTCTTTTCACTTTTTCATGTGACCTTTGAAGCACATGAGTTTTAATTTAGGTGAGGTCCAATTTATCTATTTTTTCTTTTTTTTGCATGTGGTATGCATTTGGTAGAATCCATTGACTAATCCATTGTCACAAAGTATTACACTTAAATTTTATGAAAAGAATATTATAGTTTTAGCTTCTTACATTTGGGTCTTTGATCTATTTTGAGTTAATTTTTGTATATTGTATTATGTAGGGGTTCAACTTCATTCTTATTCATGTAGACATACAGTTGTCCAAGTACCACTTGTTGAAAAGACTATTCTTCCTCCCTTTGAGTGGTCTTGGCACACTCGTTAAAAATAAATTGACCATAGACAATTTTTGGACTCTTAATTCTGTTTCATTGATCTGTATGTCTGTCCTTATGCCAGCACCACACTGTCTTGATGACTGCTGCTTTTTTATAAAGTAAATTATGAAATCTCTTCTCCCAGCTTACGCTTTTTAGTTTTAGTGATTCAATTTTTTAATAGATTATACTCACTCAAAGTTATTATAAAATATTGCTGTAGTCCCTGTGCTGGACAATATATGCTTGTAGCTTATTTATTTCATGCATAGGAGTTTGTACCTCTTAATCCTCTACCTCTGTCGTGCCCCTCCTCCCTTCCCTCTCCCCATTGGTAACCACAAATTTTTTCTCTGTTTCTGTTTTGTTATATTCATTTGTTTTGTTTCATTTTAAATTTTTATTTATTTATTTGGCCACCCCACACGGCATGTGGGATCTTAGTTCCCTGACCAGGGATCAAACCCACGCCCCCTGCATTGGAAGCTCGGAGTCTTAACCACTGGACTGCCAGGGAAGTCCCTGTTTCATTTTTTAGATTGCATATTTAAGTGATAACATACAGTATGTGTCTTTCTTTCTCTGATTTATTCACTAAGCGTAATACCCTCCAGTTCCAACCATGTTGCAAATGGCAAAATTTCTTTCTTATTTATGGCTGAGCAATATTCCACATCTTCTTTATCCATTCATTTGTTGTTGGACACTTAGGTTGCTTCCATGTCTTGGCTATTGTACATAATGCTGTTATGAGCACTGGGGTGCATGTATCTTTTCAAATTAGTGTTTTTGTTTTCTTTGGGTGTATACCCAGGAGTGGAATTGCTGGATTATATGGTTCTATTTTTAGGTTTTTTTAGGAATCTCCATACTGTTTTCCATGGTGGCTGCACGAATTTACATTCCCACTAACAGTGTACTAGGGTTCCACATCCTCACCAACATTTGTTATTTGTGATCTTTTTGATGATAACCATTGTGACATGTGAGGTGATATCTCATTGTGGCTTTGATTTGCATTTTTCTGATGATTAGCAGTGTTGAACATCTTTTCATGTGCCTGTTGGCTGTCTATATGTCTTCTTTGGAAAAATGCCTATTCAGGGTTTCTGCCCATTTTTTAGTTTGGTTGTTTGTTTTTTTGACATTGAGTTGTGTGAGCTGTTTAGATATTTTGGATTTTAACCCTTTATCGGTAATATCGTTTGCAAATATTTTCTTCTGTTCAGTAGATTCTCTTCATTTTGTCAGTGGTTTCCTTTGCTGTGCAAAAGCGTCTATGTTTAATTAGGTACCATTTGTTTATTTTTGCTTTTGTTTCCTTTGCCGTAGGAGACAGATCCAAAAAAATATTGCAATGATTTATGTCAAAGAGTGTTCTTCCTATGTTTTCTTCTAGGAGTTTTATGGTTTCTGATGTTACATTTAGGTCTTTAATCCATTTTGAGTTTACTCTTTACTTCATTTTGAGTTTATTATTGTGTATGGTGTGAGAAAATGTTCTAATTTTCATTCTTTTACATGTAGCTGTCCAGTTTTCCCAACACCACTTATTGAAGAGACTGTCTTTTTTTACATTGTATATTCTTGCCTCCTTTGCCGTAGATTATTTGATCATAAATGTGTGGGTTTATTTCTGGACTCTGTATTCTGTTCCACTGATTTATGTGTCTTGTATGTGTGTGTGTGTGTGTGTGTGTGTGTGCACATCTGTGCAGCACCATACTGTTTTGATTACTGTAGCTTTGTAGTATAGTCTTAAGGAGCATATCTCCAGCTTTCTTCTTTTTTCTCAAGATCACCTTAGCTATTTGGGGTCTTCTGTGGTTTCATATAAATTTTAGGATTATTTGTTTTAGTTCTCTGAAAAATGCTCTGGGTTTTTTGATAGGGATTGCATTAAATCTGTAGCTTGCTTTAGGTAGTATGGACATTTTAACAATATTAATTCTTCCAATCCATAACCACAGCATTTCTTTCCATTTATTTGTTTCATCATTAGTTTTCTTCAATAATGTTTTTTTTTAAATTAATTAATTAATTAATTTACTGGCTGTGTTGGGTCTTTGTTGCTGTGTGCAGGCTTTCTCTAGTTGTGGTGAGTGGGGGCTACTCTTTGTTGCGGTGCACAGGCTTCTCATTGCAGCGGCTTCTCTTGTTGTGGAGCATGGGCTCTAGGTGCGCAGGGCTTCAGTAGTTGTGGCACGCGGGCTCTAGAGCGCAGGCTCAGTAGTTGTGGCGCACGGGCTTAGTTGCTGCGGCATGTGGGATCTTCCCAGACCAGGGCTTGAACCCATGTCACCTGCATTGGCAGGCGGATTCTTAATCACTGCACCACCAGGGAAGTCCCTCAATAATGTTTTATAGTTTTCAGAGTATATAGGTCTTTTACCTCCTTGGATAAGTTTATTCCTAGGTATTTTATTCCTTTTGATGCAATTTTAAATAAGGTTGTTTTCTTGTATTTTCTTTCTGATTCTTCATTATAAGTATATAGAAAAGCAATAGATTTGTGTATATTAATCTTGTATCCTGCAACTTTACTGAATTCATTTAGGCTAACAGTTTTTTGGTGGAAGCTTTGGAGACTTTAGGGTTTTCTATATATAGTATTATGTCATCCGCAAATAGGGACATTTTTACTTCTTCCCTTCCAGTTTGGTTGCCTTTTATTTCTTTTTCTTGTCTGATTACTGTGGCTAGGATTTCCATTACTATGTTAAGTAAAAGTGGCGAGAGTGGGCATCCTTGTCTTGTTCCTGATTTTCAAGGAAAAACTTTCAGCTTTTCATCATATGGTGTTAGCTGTGGGTATGTCATAAATGGCCTTTGTTATGTTGAGATATTTCCCTGTAAGCCAACTTTGAAGAGAATTTTTATCATGAATGGATTTAAATTTTGTCAGATGCTGTTTCTGCATCTATTGAGATCATGTGGTTTTTATTCTTTATTTTATTAATGTGGTGTATCTCATTGATTGATTTACAGATGTTGAGCCATCCTTGCATCCCTGGAATAAATCCCATTTGATCATGGTGTGTGATCCTTTTTATATATTGTTGAATTTGGTTTGCTAATATTTTGTTGAGGATTTTTGTGTCTAGTTTCATCAGAGATACTGGCCTGTAATTTTCCTTTTTTGCTAGTGTCTTTGCCTGGTTTTGGTATCAGGGTAATGTTGGCGTTGTACAATGAATTTGGGAGTGTTCCCTCCTCTTCAAAAGTTTGAGAAGAATAGGTATTAGCTCTTCTTTATATGTTTGGTAGAATTCCCCAGTGAAGCCATCCAGTCCCGAAATTTTGTTTGCTGGGAGTTTTTTTATTTCTAATTTAATTTCAGTACTAGCGATTGGTTTGTTCAGATTGTCTGTTTATGATTCAGCCTTGGAAGAGTGTAGGTTTCTAGAAGTTTATCCATTTCTTCTAGGTTGTCCAATTTGTTGGCATGTAACTTTTTGTAGTATTCTCTTAGGATTTTTTTTGCATCTCTGTGATATCGGTTGTAGTTTCTCCTCTTTCATTTATTATTTTGTTTTTTTTTTAGTCTTTTTCCTTTTTTTGTTAAAGAGCCTGGTTAAAGGTTTACCAGTTTTGTTTATCTTTTCAAAAAAAAAACTCAGACAGTTCTTAATTTTATTGATCTTTTCTGTTTTTTTAAATCTCAATTTTATTTATTTCCTCTCTGATCTTTATTATTATTTCTTTCCTTCTGCTGACTTTGGGCTTCATTTATTCTTCTTTTTCTAATTCCTTTAGATGGTAAGTTTGGTTGTTTATTTGAGATTTTTCTTGTTTCTTGAGATAGGCCTGTATTGCTATAAATAACCGCTTTATCTGTGTCTCATAGATTTCGGAAAGTTGTGTTTTTATTTTTATTTATCTCAAGGTACTTTCAGATGTCCTCTTTGATTTCTTCTTTGACCCATTGGTGTTTTAGTAGCATATTTAGTCTCCACATGTTTGTATTTTTCCCATTTTTCTTCTTGTAATTGATTTCTAGTTTCATATCATTGTGATTGGAAAAAATGCTTGATATATTTTCTGTCCTCTTATATTTGTTAAGATTTATTAAGAGTGTTTTGTGGTTTAGCATGTGATCTATCCTGGAGAATGTTCCACGTGCACTTGAAAAGAATGTGTATTGTGTTGGTTTTTTTTTTTTTTTTTTTTTTTTTTTTTGTGTTATGTGGGCCTCCCTCTGTTGTGGCCTCTCCCGTTGCGGAGCACAGGCTCCGGACGTGCAGGCCCAGCGGCCATGGCTCACGGGCCCAGCCGCTC
>NC_041231.1:50829304-50853132 GCF_002837175.3 Physeter macrocephalus | reverse complement strand
TCACTGCTGTGGCCTCTCCCGTTGCGGAGCACAGGCTCCGGGCGCGCAGGCCCAGCGGCCATGGCTCACGGGCCCAGCCGCTCCGCGGCATGTGGGATCCTCCCAGACCGGGGCGCGAACCCGGTTCCCCTGCATCGGCAGGCGGACGCGCAACCACTGCGCCACCAGGGAAGCCCCTTGTGTTGGTTTTGATGGAATGTACTGTAGATATCTATTAAGTCCAAATGGTCTAATGTGTCATTTAATACCACTCTGTTGATTTTATGTCTAGATGATCTGCCCATTGATGTAAGTGGGGTGTTAAAGTCCCCTGCTGTTATTGTATTACTGTCAGTTTCTCTCTTTATGTCTGTTAATATTTGCTTTTTGTATTTAGGTGCTCATATATTGGGTACATATATGTTAATGAACGTTATAGCCTCTTTTTTTTTTTTTTTTTTGGCTGCGCTGTGTGGCTTGCGTGATGGTAGTTCCCTGACCAGGGATTGAACCTGCGCCCTCAGCAGTGAAAGTCCTAACCACTGGACTGCCAGGGAATTCCCATATATCTTCTTGTATTGATTCCTTTATTATTGTGTAATGTCCGTCTTTGTCTTTCGTTATAGACATTGTTTTAAAGTCTACTTTGTCTGATATGAGTATAGCTGCCTCAGCTTTCTTATCGTCTCCACTTGCTTGAAATATCTTTTTCCATCCCTTCATTTTCAGTCTGTGTGTGTCTTTAGCTCTGAAGTGAGTCTCTTATAGGCAGCATATAGATGCATCTTGTTTTTATATTCAATTAGCCACTTTTTGTCTTTCGATTGGAGCATTTAGTCCATTGACATTTAAAGTGATTATTGATAATATGTACTTTTTGCCATTTTGTTACTTTTTTTTGTAGTTCTTCTTTGTTCTGTTCTTCTGTTCATTTCTTTCCTTGTGGTTTGATGATTTTCGTTAGTAGTATTCTTGTGTTCCTTTCTCTCTAGCTTTTGTGTATCTCTTATAGGTTATTGATTTGTGGTTATCATGGTGTTCATATATGTTGACCTGTAAGTATATCTACTTGTTTTAAACTGATAATACTTAAGTTCAAAATACATTCTAAACAATTTATATTTTTCATTCCCCTCCCCCACATTTTGTTTTTGATTTCATATTTTACATCTTCATGTTTCTCCCTTAACTGTTTACTGTAGTTACAGTTGATTTTACAATTTTTGTCTTTCAGTTTTTGTGCTAGCTTATTTAAGTGGTTGATCCTCAGCCTTTACTATATATTTGCCTTTACTAGTGGGGTTTTTCCTTTCCTATAGATTTTTTTAAAAATTTATTTATTTAATTTATTTATTTTTGGCTGCATTGGGTCTTCGTTGCTGTGCATGGGCTTTCTCTAGTTGTGGCAAGTGGGGGCTACTCTTTGTTGCAGTGCCCGGGCTTCTCATTGCTGTAACTTCTCTTGTTGTGGAGCACAGGCTCTAGGCCTGCGGGCTTCTGTAGTTGTAGCACGTGGGCTCAGTAGTTGTGGTTCATGGGCTCTAGAGCGCAGGCTCAGTAATTGTGGCGCACGGGCTTAGTTGCTCCACGGCATGTGGGATCTTCCCGGACCAGGGCTCGAACCCGTGTCCCCTGAATTGGCAGGTGGATTCTTAACCATTGCACCACCAGGGAAGTCCCCTTTCCTATAAATTTTTACTTTTTATTGTAGCCTGTTCTTTTCCACTTAGAGAAGACTCTTTAACATTTCTTTTAGGGCCTGTTTAGTATTGATGAACTCTTTTAGTTTTTTGCTTATCTGAGAAGTTCTTTATCTTTCCATCAATTCTGAATGATAACCTTGTTGGTTAAAGTGTACTAGGTTGTAGGTTTTTCCCCTTTAACACAGTAAATATATCATGCCACTCCCTTCTGGCATGCAAAGTTTCTGCAGAAAAATCTGCTGATAGCCTTATAGGGGTTCCTGTATATATGACTCTTTGTTTTTCTCTGCTGCTCTTAGAATTCTCTCTTATCCTTCATTTTTGCCATTTTAATTATAACATTTCTTGGTGTGGGTCTCTTTGGGTTCATCTTGTTTGGGACTCTCTGAACTTCTTATACCTGGATATCTGCTTCCTTCTTCAGGTTCAGGAAGTTTTCAGCCATAATTTCATCAGATACCTTTTCAATCCTTTTCTCTGTCTCTTCTCCTGGAACCCCTATAATATGAATGTTGATATGCTTGATATTGTTTCAGAAGTCTCTAAAACTGTTCTCATTTTTTAAAAAAATCTGTTTTTTTCTTTGCTGTTCTGATTGGGTGATTTCTGTTATTCTACCTTCCAGATCACTTGTGCATTCTTTTCTATCAGCTAGTCTGCTGTTAATTCCTTCTAGTGTGTTTTTCATTTCAGTTATTGTATTTTTCATTTCTGACTGGTTCTTTTGTACATTTTCTAGTTCTTTTTTAAAATTCTCTCTGTGTTTATATATTTTTTTCCCTAATTTAGTTAGCATTCTTATTACTGATGTTTAGAACTCTCTATCTGGTAAATTAATTATTTCTCTTTCATTAGTTTTTTTTTCAGGGGATTTCTCTGGTTCTTTCATGTGAGACAGACTCTTCTGTCTTCTCATTTTACTTAACTTTCTGTGTTTCTGTGAAATTAGGTGAAACAAGTTACCTGTCCCAATCTTGATGGGGTGTCCTTGCGTGAGTGGCTTTGGTGCGAGAGCTGGATCGGACATGAGCATGAGTCACACCTTCCCCCAGGGTGTGCTCACAGCTCTCACCTTAGTGGGAGGTGGGGCTGGAGATGGAGGGGTTAGAGCTAGAGCCAGGTGTGAGCCAGAGCTTCTATGCTCAGTAGCCAGCACTACCCTGTTGGGAGCAGGGGTGTGTCTCAAGTTGCTGGAGCAAAAGCCCTGAGGGTTGGTTCCAAGCCAGTTCTGTTTCTTCTAAGTATGTGCTCGCCTCCCTCCCAGGACTGGCACCCTTGCCACCCTTGCCCAGTCTGCTGCCTTTGCATCTCCAGCAATAGCCACCCTCAGATGCAGTGTCAGGTCTGTTGCCCAAGTGTGCACTCTCCGTAGCAATGGCAGCCTTCACCCTAGTGGGGAGCTACACCAGAGTTAGAGGGACTGGAGTGGGTGCTTGCTGTGGGCCAGGTTGCATGCTGGGGTGGTCGCAGGAAACCAGCCAGTGCCCCGGGGTGGTTTCAGTCTGCTTCCTTTACTTTGTTTCCTGGAGTAGGCAAGTTTGTGCATGCTGTTCATCAGTGGAGCCCTCCTGTAAGTCCCACTGGTTTTCAAAGCAGCCAAGGGGACTCTTCTTCCTGGTGTCGGACTCCAGATCTGGAGTGCCCAATATGTGGTTTGAACCCCTCATTCCCCAGTGAGGATCTGTGAGCCCATGATTATCGCCCTCTTCTGTGTCCCCTCCTGTCGGCTTAGGTCCCAACGTAATTTCTTCTCCTCCCTTCCTGCCCTACTCCTTGTGGATCTTTCTTTGTAGTCTTGATTGTAGAAGAGTTTTTCTGCGCGTCTCCAGCTTGTTTTTAGTGAGAATTGCTCCACGTGTAGATGTGTTTTTTAAAAATTTATTTATTTATTTATTTGGCTGCACCAGGTCTTAATTGCCTCGTGTGGGATCTTCGGTTGTGGCATGTGGGATCTTTTAGTTGCAGCATGCGAACTCTTGGTTGCAGCAGGTGGTACCTAGTTCCCTGACCAGGGGTTGAACCTGGGCTCCCTGCATTGGGAGGACAGAGTCTTAGCCACTGGACCACCAGGGAAGTCCCATAGATGTATTTTTGATGTGTTCGTGGGGATGTGAGCTCATTGTCCTCCTACTGTGCTCATTGTCCTCCTACTCTGCCATCTTTTTTTTTTTTTTTACTCTGCCATCTTGATCTCTTCCCTCTCTTCCAACTTATTCTTTTTCAAGATTGTGTTGTGTATTATGTGGGTCTCTTGAGTTTCCATATGTTAGGATCAGTTTTTCAATTTCTACAAAGAAGCCAGCTGGGATTCTGATAGGGGTTTTTTTGAATCTTTGGATAAATTTGGACAGTATTGTCATCTTAACAGTGTTTTGTCTTCTGATCCGTGAACAACGAATGTCTTTCCATTTATTTAAACTTTTAATTTCTTCTAACAATGTTTTGTAGTTTTCATAGTATAAGTTTTGTTAAAGTCATTCCTAAGTATTTTATTCTTTTTCATGTGATTGTAGATGGAATTGTTTTCTTAATTTTATTTTTGGTTTGTTCATTTTTACTATGTAGAAATACCACTGATTTTTTTTAAAGTAAAAAAAATTTTCTTCTAGTTTTTTTGAGATATAATTGGTATATAGCACTGTATAAGTTTAGTGTGGACAGCATAATGATTTGACTTACATACATCATGAAACGATTATCACAGTAAGTTTAGTGAACGTCTATCATCTCATTTAGATACAAAATTAAAGAAATAGAAAAAAATTTTTCTTGTGATGAAAATTCTTAGGATTTTCATCTTTCTTAACAATTTTTATATATAATGTACAACAGTGTTAATTATATTTATCAAGTTGTACATTACATCCTAGTACTTATTTATCTTATAACTGGAAGTTTGTACCTTTGACTGCCTTCATCCAGTACCCACGACCCCTGCCTCTGGTAACCACAGATATGATCCCTTTTCCTGGTCTGCTTGATCCTGACAGGCTCCACTGTGCAAATGTTCATGAGTCCTTTTCTCAGAAATCCAAAGATGATCCTAACTAACAGCATCTACTTGCACCATCCTTCTCACATCCCTCCTGAACAGTAATGTTCGTTATTTCAGTCTCTTGCCAGTGACTTCTGATGTCCCAGCAAATGGCATTGTCCCCAGCAGTGCTGAAAAGATACTCTCGAGGGCCCAGCAGTGATATAGCCAACTAACGCAGAGTTGCTTGCACTCTGCTGGGTAGACCTTGAACAAGAGTGATGCCTCCAGGCAAGTGGTATGCTGTCCATCCAGCCCAGGCCAAGGCTTCAAGGGAGCGGGGACGCCTTCAGATGGTAAAGAAGGAAGAAGAGGATGAAAGCTACACTTCAGTGCCAGCTGCCAGACCACAGACACTCAATCGTCCTGGCCAGGAGCTGTTCCGCCAGCTCTTCAGACAGCTTCGCTACCATGAGTCTTCTGGGCCTCTAGAGACTCTGAGCCGGCTCCGGGAGCTCTGCCGCTGGTGGCTGAGGCCAGATGTTCTTTCAAAGGCCCAGATTCTGGAGCTGCTGGTCCTGGAGCAGTTCCTGAGCATCCTGCCAGGGGAGCTTCGGACCTGGGTGCAGCTGCATCACCCTGAGAGTGGTGGGGACGTTGTGGCCTTGCTGGAAGAGCTACAGAGGGACTTCGATGGGACACCATGGAGGGTGAGTGTGAGCAAGCGTGCGGTGCCCAGTGAACTCTGCCTGCTCGTGAGCCTGCTTGTGGGTGGGGGGTGGGCCTCTGAACCTTCAACATGGAGGAATTCAGGGGAAGTCTTCCCTTCTCATTCCCATGGCACCTGAGCAGCTAAGAACTCGACCCTAAGCAAAGGACCATTTAGCAGGCAGCCCTTCCCTCTTTCCCAGAGGAATATAAGCTCCAGGAAGAAGAGAGTCTGCAAGTATCCATAAACAGTAATGAGGTTTTGGACACATTGACTTGCAGTGCATAAAGTACATCTCCACATACCTAACTTGACTTGTACTGACCTGTAAAGTGGGGGTGGTATCTCTTGCTCGTACATGGGAGAATTAGCGTCAGGATCCTTGGCTTCTAAGTACATCTTGAGACCTAGAAGAGCAGTCTACACAAACCATGTTACTTCTTTCTTAGTAAACTGTTGAGGATTTGTTTTTTGTGGGGGAGATGGGGAAGAAGAGTGGTGAGGGGCAGCCCAGGGCTAGGAAATTGGAAGATTGCAATTTTAGACTGCATTCCACAACCTCGGTGTTCTTGCCAACATTGTGGTACCTTCAGAGCCTCAGTTTATTGAAAACAAAATGGAAAACTGATCTAACAATGAGAATTTGTTCGTTACATATTTGAGTGCCTACCATGTGCCCAGCCCTAGGCTTGGTGCTGGGAAACAGAGCTGACAGTCCCAGTGCAGGCAGTAGAGCAGTGGGTCAGTTAAAGTGCACTCTGCGTGCCCCTCTGCCCCACTCAGGCCAGCCTCTCAATACTTCTCCGTACCTTTGAGGTTTTTTTTTTTTTAAAGAGCATTTATCATTTTTGTAGGCTTTTTAAAAATTTTATAAAGTATGTGTAATTCTACATGTATGATTCATGCATAAATGAAAGTTACTTTTAAGATTTCTGAAACATATTTGACATACTTCTCCCCTAAATTTAATATAAAAATTAGATCAATCAGTTAAAACATCTGAACATAGTCTACCAGCAATAAATGGTAGCAAATATTAAATAAGATAACCTTTTGCCCAACATTGGGTAATATTTTTTAAAATCTAAAAGAACATTTATAATTTTTACCAAAACCATGAGTTGTTCAAAATGACCTAAAGATAACTTTTAAAGCAAATAAGGTACATAGTAGGTACAAAATTGTGGCTTGGGTATATTCAAGTCAGTCAAGAGCTAGGTGTGTGGTTTAAAAATCCATGAAAACATTGCCGAACGAGCGGAAAGGGCCTACCTGGTTGAAAGCTAGCTAGAAATTAGAAAACAAAAAACAGAGCCTGGAAAAAAGCCTACCAGATTCTAAAAAATGAACAGAAATGCTCAAGATGCATATAAATTATAGTTTATCAAAATTACCAAAATGTGAGAAACAGGGGCTTGAGAAAGTTTGTCCTTAAACTCATTTGTCTATGCTTCCATATTTTTATTGTTTCTTTATTCTCCCTTTGGTAGGATTTGGGAGGAACAGGAGATAAATTGCTGTGATCACTTTATCTTCTTCAGTCTATAGCTCGGTATAAAGTACTTAATGGCCTCAGGCTAAGATTCGTCCATATCAGTGTAGAGAATGTCTTGGCCACAGGACCAGAAAAACCTGAAGTTCACTGGCTGTAGCTTCCTATACTCACTTTTGCATGGTATCAGGGATAGCCTTGCCTCCAGAAACGACTGTTTGAAGTCCCAGCACAGAGACCGCCTTTCTCCAGGTCTCTGCTTGGATGGGCACCTCCCTGTTTTTGCACCTGAGACTTTTTCTTCTGTGATTCCATAGCTGACACTCACAGTTAGCATTGTCTCTCTAGTGGTGTTGCTATTTTAGTCAGGTTTATAGTCTGGGAGCCTTCCTGCCTCTTTGAGGTCACTTTGCATATCATTACCTAGAGCACTGCCTGATACTTGATAGATGTTATATGACTGCATCTCTGCTGTGAACCATTATCAGTTTAACTCTCAGGGATAAATTTCTTTTCTTATTTCTAAGTTCCTGGCTGGGGGTGGGGGCTGAGGGCTAGTGGGGAGGTATCCTGCAGCACCTGAGGCCTGACAGCAGTGCTGTCACTGGCTTGCCAGTTGCTTTCCTATGTCAGGCAGGAATCTGGCTCCACCTGTCTCCCCATGGCCCGCATTAGAGCCCAGGGAGGTGGAGGGGTGAGGGGATCCTCCCTGGGCTTTCTATTCCTCCTTTTCCCTCTGCCTGTAGGTAATAAAGGGCCCAGCTCACCGTTCCCTGGGCCTCTACCTTTTAGAGATTGGCCATGTGGCTTGTTCTATGAGTTTGCTTTCTGATTCCCACAAGGATCCTCTCACAACATTTTCTTCTTGCCAGGACCCAGCCCCTGCCCAGAGCCCAGATGTGCATTGGATGGGCACAGGAGCCCTGCGAGCCGCACAGATATGGCCCCCTGCTTCACCTCTCAGGAGCGGCTCGGCTCTGGGGGACCACCTGCAGCCTCCCTATGAAATAGGAGTGCGTGACTTCCTGGCTGGGCAACCCGGTACTTGCCGCCTGGCTCTAAGACCCCAGCCTATGCCACACTTCCCGAATTTCCTATAATGTTGTCTTTTCACCTTCTGTCCTCTCACGAGAATCCCTTCTGTCCTGGCCTTGAGCTCTGTGTCCTTTCTCTCCTGTGACCCATGTCTACCTAGCTTCTCCTCCCATTGTATCCCCCACTTCCTGACCCCAGCAGACACTGGGGAAATGTGAAATGGGTGTTTAAAACAGTCCATACCTGCCTGTGGGCCCAGGAGTCCTCCATGTGGTGGGAAGAGTGGGCTTCTCAGTGGGATACCAGAGCTGGGCTGCCCTGTCTCATGACTCTTTCTTCTTCAGATCCTCCTGCTGCACAGGTTCCTGCCCTTTCCCAGAGAGAGGGATGCTCAGGAGACCTGGTGACAGTCCAGCCTCAGGTGAGCCACAGGACCTTCGGTCCTTCCTGATGTCCCACCGTTGCTGCCTAATGGGGTGGCTGTAGCTCCCCCCGTCCTGTGTCTTTTTGTCCAATGACCTCACATCCCGAGACGCATGTCCCAGAGACCAGATTATCCCCCAGGAGCCCAGAGCTCTTCTGCTGGGTGATGATCTTCTCTTCCCCCTGTATCAGATCCATCCTGTACTCACTCAGAGCCAGCCTCATTCCCCTGCCCCCTCCTAAAAGCTGGGAGTTGTGGACTGGCTCTAAGGCATAGGACCGTGTTTTTTCAGGAGGCTGTGACTTTCAAGGATGTGGAGGTGACCTTTTCCCAGGATGAGTGGGGATGGCTGGACGCTTCTCAGAGGAACCTGTACAGGGATGTGATGCTAGAGAATTATGGGAACGTGGCTTCTTTGGGTAAGGCGTTGATATCCCCATGCTTCTACCTACCTCTACTTCTGCCTTCTTAGTTTTCATTATGGTGCATAGAAAGGGGCCTGACCTGGGTTTAGGTCCTGTCTCTCTAACTACTAACCAAATCACTTAATCTTAATGCCTGTCATGCTGAGTTAATATAAAGATTAAAAGTCATATGTGCCAAGTTCCTAGTCCATTTAGGCATCCAAAAAAAAAGTTGGCTGATATAACCAGTTGACTTGTCATGTGGTTCTGGAGAATGCTAGCAATCCTTTTGTCTGTGGCTTCTCTCAGCCTCTCTTGTCTCTGCCTAGAGCTGTCAGAAATTCCTGTCTAGGCCTCCTGTCCTAACTTCCTCCACCTGGCTCCCTGGCTTTCGCTCCTCCCTACCAGGAGCTCAGGCCTGAGAGGGTCCTGGAGAGTAGTTCTGTGTGATTCATCTACCTTCCATTCACATCCCATTTTCTTCTCTTCTGCAGTGGGGCCATTCACCAAACCTGCTCTGATCTCCTGGTTGGAGGCAAGGGAGCCGTGGGGCTTGAATGTCCAGGGAGCTCATCCTAAGGGGAGTCCAAGTGCTGCCCCTGCAGGTGAGTTCCAGAGAACTGACCAGGTCTTGCTCCTCCCGCATCTACTCTCCTCTTTCTTAAGGTGTTTTATACTAAGTAAATCATGGGGAGCTTACTCCATTGTTTGCTGGAAGGAAGATCGTTAGCAGTGTTGCTAAGAAGTACTGGGTGCCTGGGCTTCTCCCCTCCAGACTGGCCTATTAGACGTTGGTTTCTGGTCCTGCCCCTTCCCCAGCAGCCCTCTCAGTAACAGCTCTTGCCCACTGGAGGGCTTCACTGTCCTTGTCAATTCACTGATGCTCCTCCTCAGCCCTGTGCTGCTCTCCCCTTCCCGCTCTCCCCTTCCCGCTCCTAGGATCCCTCGTCCCACTCCTGCTGCTCCTCTCTGCTTGGTCCTTCCCCCGTGGTAGGCTTGACCTCTAGCCCTTGCAGCCAGTCCTCCTAAGAGCCCCACCTCTCAGCTCTTGGAGACGTTCCTATCATGCTCTGTGTCATGATTCCTCTCCCCTCTCTTGCTGTTTAACACCCCCTTCTCAACCCTTTTTGTTTTTCACCTGGATGTGTACAGCTAGCTGCTGTACCCGTCTTGCTTCTCCTCTCCCTTTTCTGTCGTCTGGAATACTCTTCCGTGTCTTGCCTTATCCCTGACTATTTTGTAAAGGTATTGGCAGTCAGGCAAAAGCCTCACCACCTAAGTTCATGACATTTTTTGGTCCCTTGGTGCTTTCTGCAGTTCCGAGTATGGGAAAAGAAAACATTCTCTTTCCCTTTTTTTTTTTTTTTTTTTGGCCACACCTAGTGGCTTGTGGGATCTCAGTTCCCCGACCAGGGATTGAACCCAGGCCACGGCAGTGAAAGCCCGGAATCCTAACCACTAGGCCACCAGGGAACTCCCAAGAGTACATTCTCTTATGTTTTATTTGTGTCAGGAGATGAGCTCCATGTGAAAACAGACAAGTTCATCTTAAAACATGAACCTTTGGAAGAAGCTATGCCATCAGGATGTCATGGTGCAGCAAATGTTTCTGAGGGAACAGGGCTCAGAGAATCTTTTGCACAGAAGAGCAGGTTAAAGGAGCAATGTGGAAACCCCATACAAGTGAGAGTTAAGAAAGAAGAGACCAATTCCAGCCACAGGACAGGAAAAGACTGTGAAGAATCGGGAAGAAGTAACAGTCTTCATCTAAAACATATTACATGTTTGAGAGGACCCAGAAGAAAGCAGTCCCTTAAACATGGCTATGGCAAACACTTCAGAGGGAGTTCATACCACTGTGATTACAAGGAATATGGGAAAGGGCTCAGACGCGTGATTGGCGGGTTTAGCCTACATCAGAGAATTCATGCTGGACTGAAAGGGAAGGCAAAGGATGCGCACGGGAAGGACTTCAGCCTTAGTTCTCATCACCAGCACGGGCAGAATCTTCACGTGGTGGGGACATCGTATAAGTGCAGTGACTGTGGGAGGACCTTCAGTCATAGCTCCCATCTTGCATGTCATCAGCGACTTCACACTCAAGAGAAGCCGTTTAAATGTAGGGCCTGTGGGAAAGCCTTCAGGTGGAGCTCGAACCGTGTGCGACATGAGAAAATTCACACTGGGTTGAAACCTTATAAATGCAGTTTATGTGACAAAGCTTTCCGACGCATGTCTGCCTACCGCCTGCACCAGGAAACTCATGCTAAGCAGAAATTTCTTGAATCTAATCAGGATGCAGAAGCTCTCACTTGTGGCTCAGGGTTTGATCATCATTTGAGAGACCAAAGTGGGGAGAAACTCTTTGACTGCAGCCAGTGTAGGAAATCCTTCCATTGTAAGTCATATGTTCTTGAACATCAAAGGATTCACACCCAGGAGAAACCCTATAAATGCACCAAATGTAGGAAAACATTTAGGTGGAGGTCAAACTTCACTCGTCACATGAGAGTGCACCAGGAAGAGAAGGTCTGTGATCTAGACAAATGTAGAGAAGACTTTAGGCAGACCTCCAACTACAGTCAGCCCCAGAGTGCCCCCACTGTGGAGAAAGCTCTTTTGTGTCAGCAGTGTGGGAAGACCTTTAATCGAAAGAAAGCTCTCATTGATCATCAGAGAATTCACACAGGCGAGAAACCATACCGATGCAGCGAATGTGCAGAAGAGTTTCCTCATAGGTCAGCCTTTATCGTTCATAAGAGGCAGCATGCTGTTGAAAGAAAGCCTGAGGACGCGCCATCGTTTAGTCAGGACAGAGCATTCCAAGTTCCTCAAAGCAGTCACACCACAGAGGAACCCTACAAATGCAGCCAGTGTGGTAAAGCCTTCCGTAATCACTCATTCCTCCTTATCCATCAGAGAGTTCATACCAGAGAGAAGCCTTATAAGTGCAGGGAGTGCGGGAAGTCTTTCAGATGGAGTTCTAACCTCTCCCGACATCAGAGGATTCACTCTTTGGGAAAACCGTATGAGTACCACGAAAGTGAAGATGCTCCAAATCTGCAGTCACAAATCCTCACTGGTGCAAAACCTTTTTGGTGCCAGGAATGTGGGAAAAGCTTTACACGTAAAAGAAGTCTTTTAGATCATAAGGGAATACACAGTGGAGAGAAGCGCTATAAATGTAATCTGTGTGGGAAATCTTATGACAGAAATTACCGCCTTGTTAATCATCAGAGAATCCACACGAAAGAGAGACCATTTAAATGTCAGTGGTGTGGGAAAGATTTCATTGGAAGACATACTCTCTGTATTCATCAGAGAAAACACACCAGAGTGGCCCAGTCTGAATGCAGTGTGGCTGGGTTGTCTTCTCGCCAGGATACAGGGGTGAGTTTACAGGAATTAAAACCAAGTGAGGAGAAGCCTCTTGAAGATTGTGAGAAAACTTGTGATCAGAACTCCAGACTCACTGGGCTCCAGGACATACCCACTGGGAGAAAGTGCCACAAATGTATCACGTGTGGGAAAACTTTTAGCAAGAGCTCACAACTCATTAGCCACAAGAGATTTCATACTCGAGAGAGGCCCTTCAAATGCAGAGAGTGTGGGAAGACCTTCAGGTGGTCTTCAAATTTGGCTCGGCATATGAAAAACCATACTAGAGATTAGCTTGGGGTCTGACAGTGTGGGGAGGGGGTCCTGGCTACCCTGCTAGAGAACCCCTGATTGTAGGCAGTGTGGGGCAGACCTTCACAGAGGGCCCAGCCCTTTCTATTTTGGAAGCTAGTGGCAGAGAATCCTGAGGATTCAAAAATGCAGGGCAGGCACCCCCATCATACTGCTGGAAAATGAGATGCTGGGGAAGAGCAGCAGCGTGTTCCAGAAGGAGGCTTGGGCCCCTAGGAGTGGTCTTTGCACAATGGCCTGGAGCTCCCCCAGCCAGATCTCCTTCTATAACTCTAAAGGGAGACACCATTGCCCTTCTTGGTTCAACAGAATGTCTGTGGCATGGTGGGCTGTGGCTGTTGGGAAGGGGCCAGTTGGATTCTAAGTTTCCCTTTGAGTTTGGCTTGTGATGGTGCCTAGTCGGTTTGACCTTAAAAGCACCAGCAGCAGCAAGAACTAGTCTCTCCAATGCCTCCAGGGGAGTTCTGGCTGTGGCTTCAGTCTTCACAGTTGACTTTGGATATTTGCCATGGGCGTAGAGTTGTCTCAGCTGCGAGTGGAGAACAGGGTACTGGGCTTGATCACCTGGAGAATGAAGCTCGACCAGTGCCCCATCGCCATCTCCATCCCACAGGCCTGTATGGGCAGCAGCGGTTCATCTGCTAAACAGAAATGTGCTGAGCATCTCTCATGTGCCAGGTACTGTTGTGTGTGCCAGAGACCCAGCAGTGAGTGGAACAAAAAAATCTGCCATCTTGGATCTTTACAGACAATAAACAAATGAGATATATATAGTATTTTGGATGATGATATGTGTTGTGAACAAAATGAATCAGAGTAGAGTGAGAGGTAATGCTGGATTGGGAGGTAGGTTGAGATTTTAAATGGGCTGGTCAGAGAGGGCCTCAACTGAGAAGGTGAGATTTGAATAAAGACCCAAAGGAGATCATGGAGGAAGCCCTGTAGGTCCCTAGATGCTACATAGGACCCTTCACAGGAGGTAGGGTCTTGTCTGGTCTCCTAGGGAATGGCAAGTAGGCCCCTGAGCCAGAGTGGAGTGAGCCAGCTGGAAGTGAGGAACCCAGAAAGGTGGAGGGCCAAGGCGCATGAGCATCGTGGGTACTCACTGGGGCTTGGCTACCTCAAAGGGAGGCAGGGGGCTTTTGGACAGTTTTGAGTTGAGGATTATTGTGGTCTGAATCTGGACCCTTATAGAATGTAATTCAGATTCAGAGTCGCATGTGTTGAGGGCCCAGGGTCATGGCAAGGGCCTTGGAGTTGTCAGATCTGCATTCCAGGCTTGGTGTGTCACTTCTTGGCAGGATGATCTTGAGTGAGTCACTGAACATCAGCATCTATTTCCTTGTGTGTGAAATTAGAGTAGCTGGCTATGCTACCTGGCTATTGGGATTGGTGAAAAGAAGGCTTGGTTTACTAAGATTCTGGGTTAGGGGTCTGATCTCTAGACCAGAGCCTTCACAGAGCTGCAGCTCCCGTGTCAGTTGATGCTACAAGCACAGAAATACTCCTTTACTGTCTATATTTTTAATCCTCCTACTCCTTGTGTGCCACCTGGTACCTCATAGAGTTCCTGCCCCAATAGGGGTGTTTCTACTGCCATTTTTATAAAATGATATATGTTTATTTTTAAACATTCAAATCAAATTTTAAAAACTAAATGGAGTAAATATCAACAGAAATCCCTCTATACTGAGGTAAGCCTTGACTATTTGGGGATAGTGCTGATGCAGTCTGTTCAGTAACCTGAGTTTTAAAATAATTTTAATTATGTAAGTAGTATGTGATTATTATAGAAATATTAGTAAATACAGATCAGCTAAAAGGAAAAGTCTGACTACTTGGAGCTAACTACTAAACATTTTGGTGTAATCAGTGTTGGGTTTAACTTCATTGCCCTTGCCTGAATGCCCCTGGGCGGACCTGCCTTGTGCTGTCTCCCTTCACCTTCATGCAGAGTGCCACACTCCTGTCCAAGCTGGCCCAGGTCCTCACTCTTTTAAGTCTCAGTCTTCCCTGACCTGTGTGCCTCTAAGCCCTCTCCCCAGGTCCCACCTCTCCTAATGCCTGTATGTTGCTCTGTTAGGTGTTGTCTGGGTTTCCAAAAGTTATTCCCACTACTGCAGCCAGACCAAGTACTTTGGAAGCCAGGTTTGGGTGCTTATTTATCCTTTGGCTGGGCAGAGTAGATTTTGCACAAAGTTGCCTCTTTTAAGGAATGTAGAACTGGATTTATTATTTCAGCTAAGTCAGGATTGGAAGTTTTTGAAGGGGTCTGTGAGTGAAATGTTGACTAGAGACCGCCCACAAGTGCGCCTGCTAATTGGGAGCCCAGCCATGGGTGGTTCCGAGTCATAGGGCGCTCAGACAGTTTTTGACTGCCCCAGCTATCAGTGCTCACCTCACACCCCATCCTGGCCTGGAGAACATACCCCTTATTCCAGCCCTGCCTCACCTTCTCTCCGCTTCCTAGGAAGAACTGAAGTTAGGGCTGGCGGGAGCCAGTTGGGCTGGGACTCCATGGAGAGGAGTGGGTATCAGGAGGTCTTTCAGGCAGGTGTTCAGTGTGGTCGGTCTCACCCTTGCTGACAGAGACTGTCAGCCCAGACAGAGGCATGTGCAGAGAAGAAAGCGCCGGAAATGTAAATTGATATGGACCGTCTTACACTCACAAAGTTGGCAAATTTTTAAAAGCCATTGTGTGGGTAAGTGTATGGCACATGGGAACTCATGGCCATGGGAGTGGAAATTGTGACAACTACCGTGCCAAGCAATTTGCAACATCTTGTAAAATTGTGTGTACTCTACCACTTAGAATTCTACTCTTGGATAAACCCTAGAATAACTCCATGTGAAGAAGGAAATGTGTATATGACTTCATTGCAGCACTGTGTAGATAGTAAGACTGGGAGAAGCCTAAATTTCCATCAACAGAAGAACGGGTAAATAAATGGGTTGTTTGGTACTTTGGGAAGTGAACATGAAAGAGCTAGAGTTACATCTGTCAACACAGATGAATCAAAAATGATGCTGAGAAAGTTGCGGAAGCTACGAATACCATTTATGTAAAGTTAAACATACTGTGTATCTGTGGGCACATTATTTAAACTTACTTGTGTTTCACTTTTTCTGTAAAATGAGATAGTAGTGCCAACCTCACAGGGTGATGGGGGGAGGGGGACAGTTAATGAATTAATGCATGTAAAGTGCTTAGAATAGTGGCTGGCATGTAAGCCTTGTTGGCATATAGTAAACAGTGTTACTGTTTTATACAATAATATATTTCCTGTGGATTCAAATTATATGAAGTGAAGAGTGTAAAATCATGTGTTAGAATGAGGTGTGAAAGCCATGCTCTGCCTTCCCAGAGCAGGAGTTTCTGATGAAATCATGGAGGGTACATGGAGGCTTCAGTTGTGTTTTATTTCTTTTAAGAAGTTGATGTAGATGGGTCAGCATGTTGATTTAATGGGATAAGTGGTGGGTTCTTTTTTAACTGTTTGTTTAAAATATCTCAAAATAAAAATATTTTTGAGCATGGGCTCTGCCATTTTATGATTTTATAGAAATCCTGGCTCTGCCATTTATGTGATGTTTCTTAGAGCAAGACACTCCATCTCTCAAGGCTTCAGGTTCCTCACCTGCAAAAATCAGGAGCAACACAGAAGGCTCTTAGTAAAGGAGTGGTTAAACAGGTCTGATACATCTATGATAGAGAACTGGGCAGCAGTTAAAAAGAATGGGAATGTTCTCCATGTATTGACACATGATCCCCAAGGCCTGCAGTTTATAGGAAATTATAAGCTCCATTTCCTTTCATTCCTCCTTGTCTAAAAATAACAAGTGATGCCAGAAGCTGTAGCCTTATAAGTTTAATGAAGAAGTGGGAGCCTGTGAATGGAAGATGCCTAGTCATCCATTCCACTTTTTTAGGTTGGTGAGTAATACCAACTGCCCCACCTTTTAAGTTAATGCTAACCCAGCTAAGAAGAGCAAAGAGGTTTTGTGTCAGCAGGTTCTTGTCAGGAGCCAGAAACCATATGAGTTAATTTAACAAAAAACTTGTAAAGAATTGTTCACTAGATCTGTCTAAATAACTATAAAGGCAAAAAGAGAAGGCTAAGGTATCATGGAGGAAGTAAGTATGAGAAGGAGCTACCACCCAGGACTGGAGGAGCTGTGATATAATCTGGCCTCATTTTGGATGTTTGACCACTGACAGCTTTCAAGCCCTGTCCCCATTTTGCCTCACATCTGGGCAAGCTGATAAGAAATCCCAAGAACACCCTCTCAGCTCTGAAGGGGAAGTTTATGCAAATCCTGGCCTTTTTTTGTTGCACTGGAATCCTCACCCCTAACCACAATAAAAACCAGAGCCACTCACCCCTCCTTTATCAAGGCAAACCAACTGGCTTTGGTACCTGTCCTGCTCTCCCCACAGAGCCTCATTATATGAATAATAAACTTTTTCATAACCTCTTGATGTGTGTGTTATCATTATAGTTTCAACATCTGAACCAGTTTGGGGTGGTGGTATCATATTGATCCCGCCTCCACAGGGCAAGATACAAAGCAGAAACAAGGAGATACGGTTAGAATCGTTAAAAGGTTAGACATTGGAAGAGAGCCCCTGTGGAACTGAGCTCAGACCTATGAGGAGGAGAGCACTCCTGGGCTGGGGCTAGTGTCTGAACTCGGGGGAAGGGCCCCATGTAGGCAAAACTGCAAGCTGGACTCTGCTGCTACCAGAAGGAATTGCCACTGCTGGGGTGAAGAAGCTTTGGGAACAGGAAGCAATGCCCACAAAAACCAGGAAGGAACAAGCCCTCTCTTCCTCCTTGTATTAGGATTCTCCAGAGAATCAATCAATAGAAAAAATATATATGAAGAGAGAAAGAACAAGGAATTGGCTCATATGATTATAGAGGCTGGCAAATTCAGAATCTGCAGAGTGGGCCAGCAGGTTGGAGACCCAGGAGAGCCCATGTTCCAGTTCCACCCAAAGGCTGTTTGCTGTAGAACCTGGAAGAGCTGAGGTTGCAGGTGAAGTCCGAAGGCAGTCTGCTGGAGAATTCTTTCTTGCCTGGGTTGGCCAGTCTTTCTGTTCTATTCTGGCTGATTAGAAGAGGCCTGCCCTCATTATGGAGGGTAATCTATTTCACTCACAGTCCACCAGTTTAAATGTTAATCTCATCCAAAAAACACCCTCACAGAAATACCCAGAATAACATCTGACCAAATGTCAGTGGCTCAGACAAGTTGACACACAAAATTAATCATTACACTCCTCCAACATTGCAGCTTTCCTCTTGCATTCCTTGATTGCAGAACCTAATGGAGCCAGCGGGCAAAGCAGAGATGTGGATTGCAGAATTCAACCCCATCATCACAAAACATCTATAGGAGGGCAGGTTTGAAGCAGAGAGACAATAAGCTAAAAAAATTTGTGACTTTAACAAAACATAGCAGAATCCCAATTTGCCTCAAATGGAGCAGTGACTTGGATAAACCCCCAGCAGAGCACAGGGGAAACCAGACAGCGAAGTCCTGTAGCCCTGCATTTGAGAAGAATCTTCCAATTAAAAAGACAAGGATGCCTCCATTTAACTTCATGGTTGAGCTGTCTTTGTTGCCCAAATGACCTGGGAGCACATCAGTTCGTGCCTTTCACAATTAAATCTGTATAAGTTAGGTAAGGCAAGGAGAATGTATGCATCTAGGTCTACTGGTTAAGATTCATAGGCTATTAATGTTGTTTCAACAGATGGGTTACTATTTGTGTGAATCAAAGAATCTGATAAATATACTGGGTAGAGGTAGAAAAAATTTGTCTAAGTATGGATGTTTTCCCTCTGCAACTTTAGGTTTGAATGAGAGCAGAAAACAGACTGCCTGCCCTCAGATACATCATTGTGGTTTATTTAAAATGGCTGTGGAAGATTCTCCCTTGCTGAGAAAGAGTCCAGGGATTCATTATGTACATAAACCAATACTAAATATTGAAGTCAGCAACCCAAGAGAAATATACTTTTAGATTAGTGCAAACATTTCCACATACTAGTTGTACACATGAATCTTATTCATATAGAAATATAAAGTTGTTGGGAAAATCCACAAGTTTTCCTTCTTTTTGGTCCATTTACAATTAAAATAATTATATACATTTAAGGTTCTATCATCAGATCCACAGCTGAGAAGCTCATTCTACCAAGGTGCAGTCTAATGTGAACATAAGCAGTAACTTTTATATGTTAAAAAAGAGAAACAAGTAGCAGTTATACATAAGAAGAAAGTCTGGTTGGAGTCCTAAGAGCAAGCATGGTGGCTACAGTGTCATCAGAAGGAGCTATGTTAGGTAAGTAGAAAGTCTTACTACTATGATTTTAATTGTATGAGGTGGATTGAAGAATGTTCCAATTGGTAAGCCTTGGTCACTAGTACTAGAATAATCCAATGTCCAATAACAGGTGGTGTTTTCCTGTCCTCAAATGTGTCATTCACACGCTATGAAGCTTCAACCGTAGGATGACTTTTAACTTATCATTGGTCACATTAGTTGGAGCTGGCAATCATTCATTCATGGGAATCTTTTTTTTTTTTTTTTTTGGCCGCATATGGCTTGTGGGATCTTGGTTCCCTGACCAGGGATCAAACCTGGGCCCTCGGCAATGAAAGTGCAGAGTCCTAACCACTGGACAACCAGGGAATTCCTGGGAATCTTTTTTTTTTAAATTGAGGCAACATTGGTTTATAACATTATATAAGGTTCATGTGTACAACACTATAATTCTGTATATACTACATTGTGCTCACCACCAAAAGTCTAGTTTCTATCCATCACCATACAGTGATTGATTATAATAAGTAATTATAATTCAATCCAGGAGAAAAATTCCTCCTCCCCACCCCCACTGGATACTTTTTTTTTTTTAAGTCCTTTTTAAAAAATGTTTGGTAGAATTCACCAGTGAAGGCATCTGGTCCTGGACTTTTGTTTTTTGGGAGTTTTTTGATTACTGTTTAAAATCTTGCTAGTGATCAGTCTATTCAGATTTTCTAATTTTTCATGATTCAGTCTTAGAAAGTTATACTATTTAAGAATTTATCCATTTCTTCTAGGTTGTCCAATTTGTTGGTGTATAGCTGTTCGAACTAGTCTCATAATCCCTTGTATTTCTGTGGTATCTGTTGTACTTCTCCTTTGTTTCTGATTTATTGAACCTTTTCTTTTCTGATTTATTGAACCTTTTCTTTTTTTGTGAGTCTAGCTAAATGTTAATATTGTTTATCTTTTCAAAGAACCAGCTCTTAGTGTCATTGATCTTTTCATTCTCTTTTTAACTCTACTTCATTTATTTCCACCCTGATTTTTATCATTTCCTTCCTTCTACTGACTTTGGGCTTCATTTGTTCTTTTTCTAGTTCCTTTAGGTGTAAGGTTAGGTTGAGATTTTTCTCATTTCTTGAGGTAGGCCTGTATTGCTATAAACTTCCCTGTTAGTACTGCTTTCACTGCATCATAGATTTTGGTATGTCATATTTTTATTTTCATGTGTCTTGGTATTTTCTAAAAACAAATATATTTATTTATTTTTGGCTGCATCAGGTCTTCATTGCTGCATGTGGGCTTTCTCTAGTTGCAGCAAGTGGGGGCTAGTCTTTGTTGCGGTGCGCAGGCTTCTCATTGCAGTGGCTTCTCTTGTTGCAGAGCACGGTCTCTAGGCGTGCGGGCTTCAGTAGTTGTGGCACTCAGGCTCAGTAGTTGTGGCTCGTGGGCTCTAGAGCGCAGGCTCAGTAGTTGTGGCGCACGGGCTTCATTGCTTCGTGGCATGTGGGATCTTCCTGGACCAGGGCTCGAACCCATTTACCCTGCATTGGCAGGCAGATTCTTAACCACTGCACCACCAGGGAAGTCCCTGTCTTGGCATTTTTTGATTTCTCCTTTGATTTCTTTGTTGACCCAATAGGTGTTCAGTAGCATGTTATTTAGTCTCCACATATTTTGATTTTTCCAACTTTCTTCTTGTAGTTGATTTCTAGTTTCATACTGTTGTGGTCAGAAAAGATGCTTGATAATGATTTTAATTTTCTTAAGTTTATTGAGATTTGTGTTTTAACACATGGTCTATCCTTGAGAATGTTCCACATGCACTTGAGAAGAAAGTGTATTCTGCAGCTTTTGGATGGAATGTTTTATATATATATATATATATATATGTACATGTATATATATACATATATATGTACATATACATGTATATATATACGTGTGTGTGTGTATCTACTAAGTCAATCTGGTGCATTGTTTCACTTAAGGCCAGTTGCATCGATGATCTATCCATTGATGTAAGCGGGGTGTTTAAGTCCCTTACAGTTATTGGGTTGATGTCAATTTCTCCCTTTAGGTCTGTTAATAATTGTTTCATATTTTTTGGTGCTTCCAGGTTAGGTGCCTATATATTAATAAATGTTATGTCTTCTTGATGAATTATCCCTTTTGTCATTATATATTGTCTGTCTTTGTCTCTTATTAATCTTTTGTGGCTTGAAGTCTGTTTTGTCTGATATGAGTATGTCTGCACTCTTCCTTTTGGCTGCCATTTGCTCAGAGTATCTTCCATCCCTTCACATTGAGCCTACATTTGTCTTTACTTTATTTATTTATTTATTATTTTATTTATTTATTTGGCTGTGCCGGGTCTTAGTTGCAGCAGGCGGGATATTTTAGTTGTGACATGCGACGTCTTAGTTGTAGCATGCGAACTCTTAGTTGTGGCATGTGAACTTAGTTACAGCATGTGGGATCTAGTTCCCTGACCAGGGATCGAATCTAGGCCCTCTGCACTGGGAGCGTGGAGCCTTAGCCACTGGACCACCAGGGAAGTCCCTGCCTTGTCTTTAGAGCTGAGTTTATGGAGGCACCATATAATCGCATCTTGTTTTTTAATCCATCTAGCCACTCTGTCTTTTGTTTGGTGAATTTAATTCACTTACATTTAGGGTAATTATGAAGACTTATGACTGCCATTTTATCTTTTGTTTTCTGGTTGCTTTATATTTCCACTGTTCCTTTTCCCTCGTGTTTCTGTCTGCCATTTTAGTTTGATGGTTTTTCTATGATGTTTTTCTCAGTTTTTTTCTCATGTTTCATGTCTCTGCTCTAGATTTTTGTTTTGTGGTTATCATGAGGTTTGTCTAAAATGTCTCATAGATAAAATAGTCCTTTTTCTGCTGATAGCATCTTATCTTCATTTGTCTGTACAGGTTCCATCCTTTTCCTCTTACTCTTTTATGTTTCTGTTGTAATAAATTATCCCTTTTTATCATGTGACCTCTTTACCAAATTGAAGTAGCTGTAGTTATTTTAAATTATTTAACCCCATTTAACGTTTATGCTATAACTAAGTGCTCAAAAACCTATTCTGATATAGAGTTGGAATTTTCTGATTCTATTTGTCCATTTATCACCTTTCTTAACATTTTGTGTACTTTTGCCTTTTTGTTTCAGGTAGAAGAGCTCCTTTCAACATTTTTTTGGTAAGACAGGTCTAGCGGTGATGAACCCCTTCAGCTTTTGTTCGTCTGGGAAAACCTTTATTTATTCTTCATATCTGAAGGATAACTTTTCTGGCTAGAGTATTCTTGGCTGACAGTTTTTAATCTTTCCATATTTTGAGTATGTCATTCTCCTCTCTTCTGGCCTGTAGAGTTTCCTCTCAGAAATCTGCTGATAGCCTAATGGAGGTACCTTTGTAGATTACTGTCATTTTTTTCCCCCTGCTGTCTTTAAAATCCTTTCTTTATCATTGACTTTTGACAGTTTTAATATAATGTGTCTTGGAGCAGGTCTTTTTATGTTGAGATAATTGGTTGTTCTATTAGTGTTGTGGACTTGTATATCCAGTTCCTGTCCCAGGTTTGGGAAGTTCTCAGCTATTATTTATTTAAATAAACTCTGCTCCCTTCTCCCTCTTCTCATTTTGGAATACTCATTATTTTAATGTTGTATTTTCTAACGGAGTTGGATAGTTTTTGTAGAGTTTCTTCATTAAAAAAAAAATCTTAGTTCTCTCTCCTCTTCTACCCGAATCATTTCTAGATTCTGTCTTCAACTTGCTAATTCTCTCTTTCATTTGGTCTACTCTATTTCCAATGCTTTTTAATGTATTCTTTGTCTCATGTATTGAGTTGTGCAGCTCCAGAAGTTCTACCTGGTTCTTTTTTAGCGTTTCAGTCTCTTTGGTAAAGTATTGCTTAGGTTCATTAATTTTATTCCTGAGCTCGTTGAACTGCCTTTCTGAGTTTTCTTGTAGCTCATTGAATTTCTTCATGACAGATATTTTGAATTCTCTGTCAGTTAGATCACAGTCTTCCATGACTTTAAGTTTGGTTTCTGGAGAACTGTTATTTTCTTTTTGTGATACTGTGTTACTGTGGCTTTTCATGGTGCTCGATGAGTTTTCCCTCTGCCAGTGCATTTGAAGTAGTGAACACCTTTCTTATTTAGGTAAAGCTTTGTTTAATTTGATTCTAACAGTTCAACACATTGGTAATTAAAGGCATTTATTTTATTTTTCAGTAGGTTTCCCTGTAGCACAAGTTTTTGGTTTCATTTACCTGAGCTGCCTCTGGCTACATTTGGAAATTGGCACTTTCCACCCTCTGCTGCCTGTGCCAGAGGTGTTGCTGGTGCCCTTGTTGTTGCTGCTTGTGCCTCTGGGTTTGCTGGTACCTTGCTGCTGCCAGTGTCACTGCTGTCACTGGTGTCATTATGGGGGCACGAGGATGGCGGGCACCTCTGCTGCCCCCAGGATCACCTAGGGCATGGGCACCACTGTTGCAGTGCGGGGAGGGGGAAAATGGAGGGGGGAGCCAGGATCTCTGGCACCTACGCCACATTTGGGGTTGCTGGGCTTTTGAGCTCTGCTGCTGCAGGTGGGGTGGGGTGCGGAGTCACGTGGCTAGAGGGACCAGGGTTTGGGCCCTGCCACTGCTGCTGTTCACTTCCTTGTGGCCATGGGCACGGCTGCAGTCAGGAGGCGGGTTCATGTGCGCTGCCTCCACTGCTGCTACTAGGTTCTTTGGGCTGTGGGACTCAGTCACTTCAGCAGGGGAGCCAGGATCGTAGGCACTGGTTTCACTCTTCCCCTGGTTCTGCCTCCTTTATGTGTTCCAGTCCACCCACCTTCAGAGGTGCAGATGTACAGATCTTTCCGGGGTCCTGGTGTGTTGGGCAGGGGAAACTTTGTTGAGTTCTTGTTGTTTTAGATGGAAGGGGAGAGACAAAGAGAGTGTCTCATGCCACCATGATGCCGACATCACTCGGCAATCTTTTCAAAATCATTTAAAATATAAAAGTAACGCAGGACTTCCCTGGTGGTGCAGTGGTTGGGAGTCCGCCTGTCGATGCAGGGGACACGG
>NC_041231.1:50814750-50829195 GCF_002837175.3 Physeter macrocephalus | reverse complement strand
GTGAGAGGCCCGCGTACCGCAAAAAAAAAAAAAAAAAAAAAAAAAAGTAACGCAGATGGTCTGGTCTCAGATTGGCTGAACACTGATAAGAGACATACCTGATTCATATTTTGGGGCACTGAACAAATTCAGTAATTAAAACTTGCTTTCTTATGTGATGGTGGTGGTCTGAGTCAAGTTGAGAACAGATTCCTTTCCTAGCCTCTTTGATTTTTTTAACAAAGTTGGGAAGAATGTGAGAACTATCAGTGAGTTTATAATTTAGTTTGAATTATTTGACTGAGTTACTATTTTAAGTTTGATAAAAATTAACTGCAAAGCAGAATTAAATCTAAATAGTTTTGAACAGGGAATTAATTTTTACAATGGGAAGAGGCCTTAAGATTGTAAATGACTTGACTTAGAGAGCTACAGTTGACCCTTGAACAACAACCCCCTAACAGGGGTTAGGGGCACAGACCCTTTGTGCAGTCAAAAATCCAAGTATAATTTATAGGCCCTCTGTATTGCAATTCTGCGTCTGCAGTTTCAGCCAGCCATGGATCGTGTACTCCTATAGTATTTACTATTGAAAAAAAAATCCTTGTATAAGTGGACCTCCACAGTTCAAACCTGTGTTGTTCAATGGGCAACTCTATTTCTAGTTTTGGAGGGCCTACTCAAAGGAAAATCATGAGGCTTAAAAGCTCTGGGTAATATTCAACTCTGGAAGTACAGTGTGAGTAACAATATTTTAAAAATATTTCTATCATGAAATATAGTAGTATATGAAATTTAAAAATGTACAACCCAGTGAAGTTTCATAAGGTAAGCTCCCCTGGAATCACGAGCCAGACTCAGAACTAGAACTTTGTGGGAAACTCAGAAGTCCCCTCCTGCCATTCTTGATCAATTCCTCTTCCTTCCCTTTCCTACAGAGTAAACCATATTCTGATGTATTGTAACAATTTCCTTGCATTTCTATCTTTTTACCACCTAAACACACTCCCCTAAACATTATAGTTTTGCTGTTCTTTGTTTTGTGTGTGTTTTTACTTTAAATAGATGGGACCATATGTATTCCTTTGTGTCTTGTTCCTTTTCATCCAAACTTATGTTTGTGGGATTCATTTCTGTTGTGTACCCCTGGCTGGTTCATTTTTGCATGAAAGTGTAGGCAGCACAAGTGGTCACAGAAGATCTCAGCAGGTGAGCTTTTCAAAGTCCTGACAAGAAGACTGGAAAGTAAAGTGTCATAGGAAAGGAATAGATACTCTTGATTGCTCACCACCCTAAAATTTCCTGGAAGCTAAGCCTCAGTTGTTTTCATCTTTCCAGCTGAGATGAAGGGAAGTTTTGGATGTGGAAATTTTGCTGAAGAAAGGAAACCGAACAGACAACCCAGTGGAATCTTAGGAGCTATTCTCAGGACCCATATTTGTGGGGTCTGGTGGGGATATAAGGGTAAATGCCCAAGGAGGGAGAGTGGGGTTCAGGAGTTCAGGGAAGATGTTCTGGATCCTGATCTTAGATGGGCCAGAGCTGGGGAAAGAAGGTTGCAAAGTCAAGAATCATCAACTTAGGGAATTCCCTGGTGGTCTAGTGGTTAGGACTCAGGGCTTCCACTGCCGTGGGCCCAGATTCAATCCCTGGTCCGGGAACTAAGATCCCACAAGCCTTGCAGCGTGGCCAAAAAAAAAAAAAGAATCATCAGCTCATTTTCCTCATCACCATAGCAAATGTAGCACCTCAGATCCTGTGCTGGCTCCATGGGTGTGCAGTTGCACAGGGCCCCGTGCGTAGAAGAGCTTCACACTTGCTTTAGTGCTCTGCTGTCATTCTTTAGAAATTCAGAATAATTTTGAACATTTTGCACTTGACCTGGCAAATTATGTATCTGGTCCTGGTCAGATCACAAGGCAGCCACAAATTAATACTTCAGAAGCCAGCACTGCCCACTGAGAGTGGCTTTTGTGAGCTGAGAATTATCTGAGACTTGAGGCAGCCCCTTTGGAAAACGTTTTGGTGGTTCCCCAAAATGTAAAACGTAGAGTTACCATACGACCCAGAAAATCTCATGTAAAATTGTCTCTTGTGGCCCCTTTAAATACACAGAATATAAATATGAATATACAGAACAAAGAATGGAGTTTTGGAAGACAGTGGTCACCCTAGCCAAGTTGAGCCAAGTTTATTTCCCATACTGACATGTTATGTGTCTAACCAACATGTTTAGAGTAGTTGCTACTTCTACACGGCAGGTCTCATCACCATAATATCATCAGTATAATGGACCAGTGTGGTATCCTGTGGGTGGAAAGGTGATCCAAGTACCTGTAAACTAGATGGTGGCTAGGGTTTTTGAGTTGATATAGCGCTGAAGTAGCATAGTGAAGGTGTATCCAGCTGAAAGCAAACTAACTGCTTTTAATGGTCTTTACTAATAGGTATAGAGAAAAGATTTTGCCAGATTAGTAACTGCAGATAAGGTGCCAAATGTGTTAATTTGCTCAGCAACAAAGCTACATGTGGAAACAGCAGTTGCTCTTGTAGTCACTGCGTGATTAAGATCATCCGCTCTCCTTCTCCATGATCCATCTGTTCTGCACAGGTCATGTAGGCGAGTTGAATGGGGATGTGGTTTCAAGTCTTTGATGGTGGCACTAATCTAGGCAATCTCTCCAGGGATGCAGTATTGCTTCGGCTTACTACTTTTGTGGGTAGAGACGGTTCTAGTGGCTTCCACTCGGGATTCTGCCAGTTGCTGAGTATGTCTGTTCCAAATGTGTATTCCAGACTGTGAAAATAATCACAGGATGGGTTCACAGTAGGATGTGCCTACTGTGAGATGGATCTGAGCCGAAACTCCATTGATCACTTGAACTCCGTATGCTCAAACTCTGACCAGGGGACCACAGTGCCATTCTGAGTCTCCCATAATTAGTGTCAGTTTAGAACCAGACTGGCAATCCCAGAAAAGTCTGATTATTTGCCCTTCCCAATGCACAGTCACTCTGATAAATGTTCTCGGGTGCCTTTGGGGAAGAGGAGGATTAAAAGTATAAATATTTCTCATTGGTAGCTAGCAGGGTTCTGCTTCAAATGGACCTGCCTACTCTTCATTCAAGCAGTTCTAGGTCTGTGAACTAGCTTAAGTCTGGAAACTGAGTGATGGATTGTAACTCTGTTTTTGTGATTCAAGTCAGACTTCTATTTACTAGACCTGGAGCTTTTCCACTTACTTAGATCAAGTAAAACTTTAGTAGGCTGCTCCATCCATTTCAGTTCTAAGGATACCATGAGCAACGAGCTAACATCAAAGGCCTCTGTGGGTCAGACTCTGCAGTTTACTCCTTTGACTCTTGTTTAATACAGTAACCATACCCACCTTGTCTTTGGTGAGTGTTACCACATGGTTGCTGTCTCCTCAGGATTCCATCAGCCCCATTGCATTTAGGTTGTGATTCCCATAGTCTATAGACTTCCTTGTTTTTTTCTATGGAGATAATCTGAGCGACTATACTAATGGCAGTTTTGTTTCTTCCTTTCCAATCTTTATACTTCTATTTCTTTGACACATGTTAATGAACTGGCTAGTTTTGCAATGTTGAATCCTCATCTGATTCCTAATTTTAAAGGGAATTATTCTAAGATTTCACTATTAGGTATGATGTTTGTTCTATGATTAAAATACTAGCCTTATTGTGTTAAGGAAGCTCCCCTATAGTTTTATTTTGCTGATATTTTAAAAATTATGAGTGGGTGTCTTATTTTGTCACAAGCTTATTCTGCTTCTGTTGAGATGTGGTGACTTAAATGGATTTCCTAATGTTAAACCATTTGTGAATTCTTAAGATAAATCCAAAGATGTATTTTTTAAAGTATCTATAAGCTGTTAGATTTGATTTGCTAATATTTATAATTTTGCATCTTATTTTCCTTATCTAAATTTGGTGTCAAGTTTATACTGGCCATATAAAATAATTTGAAATATCTTCTGTTTCCAACTCTCTGGAAGATTCCATATACAATTGGTGTGGCAGTGACCACTAAATGTCCCCCATGTTTTGGTCTCCCCTCTTTATCAATAGTAGAAGGCTTAGCTATTTATAGGACCACTGAAATTAAAGACTCTAGGTCCCAGCCTTTTTTGAAGCTAGGTATGGCCATGAGATGGCCACTTAGTGTTGTAGGGGTTTTCTGGGATCTTCTTGAAGAGTTAGCAGACAGAATTGTGGCTCCTACTTGAACTCTTCCTCCACCATGTGGTTTGGAATGCAGATGTCACTTTCTTATACCAGAAGGACGAGGTTCAGTCCCTAGGGATGGCAGAGGGTGAGCTGGGAGGATCATGCATGCTCAAGGATTTCACACAGCACATGAGATGTGAACCACGCATTTCTGGACTTTTATGTGAGCATGCAATAAATAAACTTGTGTCTTTGTTAGCTTACTGTTACTCATAGGCCAACCTAATCTTAATTAACGTAATTGAAATTTTCCATGCCTTGTATGTTTGCTAGATTTTTCCTATAAAGTTCCTAGGACTTTGCTTTGTGTGTGTGTGTGTGTGTGTATCTTTTTTTCTTTCTTTTCTTACTGGAGTATAATTGCTTTTCAATGTTGTGTTAGTTTCTGCTGCCCAGCGAAGTGAATCAGCCATACACAATGTGTATCATTTTTAACTTCTCATTAAACTTCAGTGAGGAGAGAGTTACTTAGGTTTTATATTTTTCTTTATATAGATTTTGGAAAATGAGATTGTTTCAGGAAATTGACCATTTAATCTAAGTTTTAAATATAATATCAAAAAGTTATTCAAAGTTATATAATATCAAAAAGTAGTGTTTATTATTTTAATTTCTGCTATAGCTAGACTTACACCTGTTTTAAAATTTCCATGATTGTGCTTTTTATTTTTCTCACTCTTTTAAATTGAATTATCTTACCAGTTTTCTCACTTTCTTTTCTTTTTTTTTTTTTGCTCAGAGAACCAAGATTTGCTTTTGTTGATTCCTTAGATAATATCTTTGTTTTTACTTTATTATTTCTTTTATCCTTTACCCTTTCTTTGCATTTATTATTTTTAAATCTTAAGTCGGATACTTACTTAGCCTATTAATTTTCAGCCTTTTCTATTAAATAGAAAGCATTTAAGGCTATAATTTTCCTGTAAGTACCATTTGAGCTGTGTTCTACAAATTTTGATTTGGAGTATTTTCATTATAATTTAATTCTGATTTTCTTATTTCCATTTTGTTTTCTCCTTGGCCCATGAGAATGACAGATTTTCTGACTGTCAAGATCAAAGTTCTCTAAATTGGATCATGTTTAGGAATTGTGTTATTCCCATGATTGATAGCCTTACTAATTATTTTCTGCATCCTCTATCAGTTACTGAGAAATACATATTTTTTAAACCCCTCAGTGTGATGGTAGGATTACCATCCTCTCCATGTAAGTATATCTATCTTTGTTTTGTCATGTATATTTAGGACAACATTAATGAGCTGAATTCACACTTAGCATTGTTAAACATTCCTGGAGAATTGTTATCTTTTATCATTATGTGAACATGTATATCCTTGATAACGCTTTTTGCCTTAAGGCAGAGGTTGACAGACTATGGTCCATTGGTAAATCTGGCTGCCACCTGTTTTTGTATGGTCTGCAAGTAAAGAATATTTTTTACATTTTTAATTAAAAAAAAATTTTTTTTGGCCGTGCCGTGTGGCATGTGGGATCTTAGTTTCCTGACCAGGGATCTAACCTGTGCCCCCTACACTGGGAGCATGTAGTCTTAACCACTGGACTGCCAGGGAAGTCCTGGTTTTTACATTTTTAAATGGTTGGGAAAAAAATCGAAGGAAGAATATTTTGTGACATGTAAAGATTATATAAAATTCAAATTTCAGTGTCCCTAAATGAAGTTTCACTGGAACAGATCTACACTCACTCATTACACATTGTCTGTGGTTACTTTCACTCTTCAGGTCAGAGAGATAGCCCACAACTTTTACAGAAAGTTTCCTAACCTTTGCTTTAAAGTCTTTTGTTTTGTTTTGGTATGGGAGCTCCACCAGCATTTTTTCGTTAGTATTTTTATTGCAGACCTTTCCCCCTCCTTTTACTTTCAGCCTGTGTCCTTATGTTTTGGGTGTATATCTTGAAAACATCATTTAGTTGCATTTTTCCTAGTCTGGCCATTTACTCGCCTTAAAAATACCACATTTATTGATATTCTTGGAATCAGTTCTATAATCTTATAGTGTTTTAATTTGTCCTGCTTTATCTAAGGTGTCCTTTTCTACTTTTGTTTGTATTCATTGAAGCCTTTAAATTCAGTTTTTCCTCTATACTGTTATATGCTGTTTCTACTATTTGAAACGATCATGCATTTTTATACTATATAAACACACATGTATTGTACTTGTATTAACTTATAAAGTTAATACATCTACCTCAATTACTTTGAAACACTATCTTTAATCACTCTCCATCTTTTAAATGTTTTTAATTTTTGAAATTTTTAGCCAAAAAAATTAAAATTAGCAATTATTGCTTATATAATATAAAGTTTTATAAAGAAAGAATCAGATGCTCAACCAGAACTGCTTGAATCTCTCCCACTTCCTTTTTTCATTTAACAATATATCATAGACTTCCTTCCAAGTCAGTATATATAGACACCCTTTATCTTATTATCTAAATTTTTATTTTGTTTGGTTTTTATCCCATAAACTGGACATTTTTATTATTGGTTTCTACAATGCTTACTACCGATGTAGACATCTTTAAATATAGTTTATTTTTTCCTGTTTTTTTTAACTTTTTATATAAATGGAATCAAACTGTTTTCTGTCCTTCATCTTGCTCAAAATTGTGTCAGTCTTATGCATGTTTCTACTGCATGTCACTGTGCTTTATTTTGTTTTATGATATTCTGTATGATAACACCACAATTGATATCCAGTCTACTCTTTTTAAAAAATTATTTTTATTTTTATTTATTTTTTTATGTACTTCTTTTATTTTTTTATTTTAAAAATATTTATTTATTTATTTGGCTGCACCGGGTCTTAGTTGCTGCATGCGGGATCTTTAGTTGCAGCATGCGAACTCTTAGTTGCGGCATATGGGATTTAGTTCCCTGACCAGGGATCGAACCCGTGTCCCCTGCACTGGGAGCGTGGAGTCTTAACCACTGGACCACAAGGGAAGTCTTATATCCAGTCTACTCTTGATGGACATTGGGCTCTTTCCAGTTTTTGTCCTGGCTCATTGAGAATGCCTATGTCCTATGCTCTAAAATAACGCCATATTGGAGCAGTTCTCATTAATGCTTGATTTTTTGCCAGCTTTCTTCACGTTTACCAATATGATAGATGTTATAGAAAAGCAACACACTTAAACTCATCTTTGCTAGCAGCACCAGTGTTATCTCCTGCAAAGGCTGCCTCTTCATAACGACAGCTAATAATTGCCTTGGCTGAGTATATAGAAGTGGTTAGTTTTTTCAAACTTGTAAGGAAACAACTTATTCAACTGTCCATGTATGGCAGGCCACAATTGGGTGTTAACTACATTAGCAACACTCTGGATCCTTCCAACTCTCCTTGCATACTGGCTAATTCCAGCCAGGGACCACATTTCTCACAGGACTTTGCTAAGAGCAGCCAAGGAGCAGCCAACAAAACTACCATTCTGGATTCTTATTACCATTTTCTTTTCTTTCTTTCTTTTTTTTTGGCTGCACCACACAGCTTGTGGGACATTAGTTCCCCCACCAGGGATTGAACTCGGGTCCACAGCAGTGGAGTCACCACTGGACCACCAAGGAATTCCCTTATTACCATTTTCTTAGCCACAGATGTGTTCAAATTGTGGTCTCCCTTCCACACAGATGTAGAGAACAAACGTATGGACACCAAGGGGGAAAAGTGGGGTGGGTGGTGGTGGTGAGATGAATTGGGAGATTGGGATTGACATGTATACACTAGTATGTATAAAGTAGATAACTAATAAGAACCTGCTGTATAAAAAATAAAATTAAAAAAAAAACAAACAAACTGTGGTCTCCCTTCCAAATTAAGATTGCAACCTGACCAAACATTTTAAAGCACCGGCCTTCCTGTCTCTGCCCAGCTGAAGTCCGAGATTTCTATTAATAGGGAAAAGCCGAGAATGGACATTGGTGAACCCTAACCTTGTCTTTCTTCCAGCAAGCTCTGGCATCATTTTCTTTCTTCCTGAATAACACCCTTTAGACCAATGGTTTTCAGTGAGGGGACATATGGCAATGTCTGAAGACAATTTTTGTTGTCACAACTAAGAAGAGTGACATCCAGTGGACAGAGGACACAGGTACTGCTAAATATCGTATTGAAACAATACACAGTACTGCTCCCCAACCCCCTACAAGAAGGAATCACAGCTGACCCTTGAATAACAAAAGTTTAAACTGTGGGTCCATTTATACATGAATTTTTTTTTCAACAGTAAATACTTCAGTAGTACATGATCCCTGGTTGGTTGAATCCGGGGATGCAGAGGCACTGTGGATACCTGGATTTTCCACTGCATGGAGGGTCCGAGCCCCTAACCCTTGTGTCTGGCCCCAAATGTCAAGGGTTCTGAGATTAAGAAACACTGCTCGAGGCATTCCTTTAGTCTAGGTCTGATTGTGATAAACTTTTTGTCTCGAAAGTCTTTATATCTTCCAATTCTTGAAAAATTAGGTGAGCACACAAATCTGGGGTAACTGGTTTTTCTAAGTATGTTAAAAATGTTATTTGACGAAATTCCATCATTGTTGATGTCATAGGTTATTTATTTTCTTTAGCTGTTTTCAAGATTTGTCTTCAGGGTTCCATGGTTTTGCTACAATGTGAGTGTGGATGTTTTTAATTATCCCACTTGGGATTCAGTGGAATCTCTGAGAATTCCTGTCTTGCATCCGTTTTGGAGAATGCTCAGCCTTCTATCTTTGATGTGGTCTCCCCCCAGTTCTCTGTTCCGTAATCCTCAAGCTTTCTTTCTGTGATTTATATATTGTCACTTCAAACTTCCTCATCTCTGTACCCCTGAAGGAAAATGGCACTTGAGATCCCATTCAAGTTCGCTTAGCCCTTCTGCCATCTGTGTCCTATCTTACATTCAATCTGTCCACTGAGTTCTTATTCCTAATGATCATATTTTTTCTTTTTTAAAATGGAAAACACATAGTAGCACAAAGACTCAAACATTGGATATTATTTTTTTAAATTTATCTAATTTATTTAAAAGAATTATATGTATGTATACATAATGATAAAAAGAATTTAAGAAAACCTTCAATATTAGATTTTGAGAAATTTTAAAGGTCAAACCAGGTCATTATTTGTATCAGGCTGGGGGCCTCTGAGGACCCTGTGCAGGGTCCTGTGAGTAGCGCTAACAGCCTGGAATATGACTTTCTGGGGGTTGAAGGATGTCACCTTCATGGACAAATTATTAAAGCAGGAATGCCCTTGAGATGGGAGAGTGCCTGGAGGGGAGGGAAATGTAGAGGGCATTGGCTGAGGGGGTGGTACCAATGGCCTACAGAGCGGGGGAGGCTCTGTGTCTGGCAGCAAAGGAGGGCTGTTGATGGCAGCAGGCACCCAGCCAGCGCCTGGAGAGTAGCCAGGGCTCCTTGGGCCACTTTCTTTTGGGGAGGCAGCAGTAGGGGGTGCCACTGGACTCCATGTCTGTGCAGGGACAATAGGTGGGCCTCTGGGACAGGCGGGAGCCACATCCCCAGCCCTACATCCAGATAGAGGTTCATATCTCAGGCTCAGCAGAGAAGCAGGAGATGGTGCCGGAGGATCTGTCTTCCACGTGGGGTAGGTAATTTGTGCTGTGACTTCATTTACCCACATAAATGTAGGTAGAGGCCGGTTCTTTGACCCCACCTGACTTCTAGACATCTAAAGGAGAGGAGAGAAAACCTAGGTGAGTTCTCCATCAGTGGGCAATGGAGGGACCACCCCTCCCACAGCATGTGTTCTTACATAGCAAGGAACCCCATGGTCCGTCGGCTTCAGTGAACTAACCCCATACCCCGTGGGGCTACAGCTTTTCAGAAGCTTTTGCAGGAACAAGAGAGATCTCATAAACTGTCCAGAGTTCATTATTAGGTTTGATCAGAACTCCAGTAAGAGAAACACTGGATGTCTCCAAGTCCACTCCTGCTCTAAATAACTGACACGTTTGCCAAAGGCTATTTCTATGCATTTATAAGTTCTATTTCTTTTATAAGGTATGAAGTGACGTTCCTTTCTGGTGAAATCTGCAAGCCCTTACCTTCTAGGTTAGAGTAGGTTTCAAGGTCTGAGCAGCTTTTCAGCTGTTAGATGCCGGGTGGAAAAGGTGGGTCCGAATGAGGAGCAGTGAGAAGTCTTCAGGCCTGGGACTGGAATGCTACATGGGTTCCAAGGCCATGTTCAGTGGGTTTCGGGGAGGGAAGGCTGTGAAGGAAAGGAACACGAGGAGGAGTGGCCAAAGACTGGTAGTTCCCTCTCCGCCCCATGGCCCTCTCCTTTTATTCTCTGGCACTAGCATCTGGCCTTTATGACAGCGAGGTCTTCAGCCAATCACAGCGCTCACCCTTCGCTGTCACAGTAGACTCTCCAAGGCAATTTGTGGAGGAGAGCACCTTTGCTACCAGTGTAAATATGTACCTCTTTGCTTTTGCCAGTTGGCATGCCTGGGCAAGGGCAACTATTTTTGTCCTGTGGACTTTAATTTTGGCAAATTTAATTTTGGGGAGTGGTCTATATTTTCAAGGGTAAATTTATTTCTATGATATTTAAAAATATGAACAAATAAAATTAGATCAGAGCTATGCAAGGAAATCACTAACAAGATGATTTAAGTGTATGCCAAAAGTACTGAGAGTTAACAGAATAGTTTGGTGACAAAAAGGAACCTCTATAATTTGGGCATTTAAAAAAGTAGTCATTTTACCTGAGAGACTGTATTAGGGTTGTCCAGAGAAACAGAACCAGCAGGATGTGTGTGTGTGTGTGTGTGTGTGTGTGTGTGTGTATGTGTGTGTATGTGTGTGTGTATAGAGAGTTCTTATAAGGAATTGTCTCACGTGATTATGAAGGCTGAGAAGTCCAGACGCAAGAGGGCTGCTAGTGTAGTTCCATTAGATGTTGGAGGGCAAAGGCATGAGAAGACAGATGTCCTGGCTTGAAAACAGCCACACAGAGTTTTTTTCCATTCAGGCCTTCAATGGATTGGATGAGACCCACTTTCCACTAAGTTATGGAAATAGTGGAAACATATTTAACTTACGAAACCAGTATAGGAAATATAGGAAGTTTGAATCATGAGAAATATAATATTGGTCTTAGTTAAACCAAAATATTGTGCTAACATGTTTTTAAATGATAAATTAATAAAGACTGAATAATGCTAAAGTCCTTTTTTAATTGATGCCTTATTATTTCATAAGTAGTTACAAAGGCTATTAGGTAAATATACTTTTTTTTAAACTAAATTACTGGTTTATTATAAAAGGATATAACCCAGGAACAGCCAGATGGAAGAGATGCACAGGGCAAGGTATGGGGAAAGGGTATGGAGTATCCATGCCCTGTCTGAGCAACCCCTGTCCCAGCATCTCCATGTGTCCACCAGCCCAGAAGCTCCTAATTATACTTTCTAATGTCCGTAAATAGAAACACTTTAATAACGTTTCTTTCCTTTTTCTCATTTAGACAATTTTGGCTTTATCCAAACTAAATGTTCGTGGAGTATATGTATAACAACTGAATGCATTTTTTGATGAGTAAATTCTTCACATCTTCAAGAGAGGGAAAAGAGAGGAAGTGTGATAGAAAAAAATAAGAGGGAATTGGCTTTAGACAGATAGCTAATCATTTTTCTCTGTAAGGAGAGAGGAGAAAGTTTAGACATGCACACACACACAAAAGGGTGTCATATATCTGGTTCTGACATAATTTGGTCCTTGAAAATTATATCCAGCCATGAGATATTTAAAGCCAGCACTTATTAATTCCTTATGTGTGGAAAGGAAGTGATACTTCCTGAGTGAAATAAAATTATGTGTTGCTCAGGCAAACAAGATTAATCATTTCCTCATGAGAATTCTTTCATATTTTGGTGTCTAAAGTCTCCTTAAAATATATAACCAAATGTCAATGTTTGTTGATGAAAATCCAATTAACAAGTTAAGAAAAAAAATTTGTTCAAGCCAAACTGAGGATTATAACCTGGGAGACAGACTCTCAGAAGCTCTGAGAACTGTTCTGCCTGTTAGAAGTGGAAGGCACAGTCATACACATTTTTGAGACAAAGGATTGTACATCAAAATGACACTGACATTTTATTTAAAGTTCAACAAATATACATAATCCAGGTAACATGTACAACGAGAGAAGCAAGTCACCATGACCCCTCACAGAATTGGGAAAGAATGCTCATCTTTTAAGAAGTTACATTACTAGCATCAGAAAAAAGGAAAAAAAATTGAACTTTACAGTTGAGCAGGCATTCCCACCTTTGAGGAGGTCCGGTTAATGTATAAGGCAGATGCACATTGCACATTAGGGACGGAGGGAGGAGGGTCAAACAGAAAGAATTTTATGTTAAAATTTTCCTGTCCTGCCTTAAAATATAAATTTTATTTCATCATGCCATGGAGTGATTTACCAGCCAACATTTTTGTTTACCTAGTACAGCTATGATTTCTGACGTTTAGCCATTAACCAACAGTGCAGAGAGCACTGGAAATAACATCGAAAGCTAATCCTGAACACTGTCTGAAGGTGCTGATGAGGGAGAAGATTCTCATATTTTACATTAGTTTTCACTAAGTAATATTTAGGGAGGCAATTTTTGAGTTCAAATTGTGTTTAGAATCCTTCTCATACCAATTAAGAAAGCACACCACTGGACAGTCAGAATTTTGCTTTGTTTTTTGTTCCAAGACGCTTCTCAAATGAGTAATTTTGTCCATATCAAATTTCCTCAAAAGTGGCTACCAGGACTTCCCTGGTGGCGCAGTGGTTAAGAATCCGCCTGCCAATGCAGGGGACATGGATTCGAGCCCTGGTCCAGGAAGATCCCACATGACGCTGAGCAACTAAGCCCGTGCGCCACAACTACTGAAGCCCATGTGCTTAGAGCCCGTGCTCCCCAACAAGAGAAGCCACCACAGTGAGAAGCCCATGCACCGAAATGAAGAGTAGCCCCCGCTTGCTGCAACTAGAGAAAGCCCACGTGCAGCAACGAAGACCCAACGCAGCCATAAATAAATAGATAAAATTTTTAAAAAGTGGCTACTATAATTCCAAATTATAATTGCTGAAATTGAGCCAGTGAGAAAGATACGCATAGGCATTAGCATCATAGTGAGAACACGTTCAGGCAGCAGGTGTTTCAGAGTTTTAGATGGATAAGATCCCAGAGAACTGGGTGTGTGTCCAGAGGTGTGTAACTTTTCCTCTTGGAACTTGTCAAAGGCCAGTCATCACCAATCAGAGTTTTCAGATGCGCGGAAGACAAAGCTCTCAGAGCACGAATTTTAAGAGCTGGACACTGTGGTGAGAGCAAGTGAAATCTTAAGCTTGGTAATATTCTCAGCAAGCTGAGTTTCCAAGCTCAGTGAGATGAGGTATGAGTTAGCATTGCTGGGAGAAGCTGCCCTTGTGTGTACATGTTACGGAGTCCAAACTCATACTGCTCGCCACAAGACAGTAAATCGAGAGACGAGTTGTTGGGGCCAGGTATAGTGACTTTATTTGGAAAGCCAGCAGACCGAGAAGATGGTGGACTTGTGTCCCAAAGAACCATCTTCCCTGAATTAGAATTCAGGCCTCTTTTATGCAGGAAGGGGAGGGAGTAAAGTCCTGGTTCCTGTCAAACTCTGGAGGGGATGTGTTAATTTCTCCCTTCCTGCAGTCGTTCACAGGTGGGCCTGGTCAGGATGTTTGCTGTGAGCTAAACAAAGGTATTTTTGCTTGATGCTGATTACCTAGGAGGCAGGGTTTCCAGAGATGGGCCATTATGTATAATTTAAGCTTATAGGCAACATCCCTTTAGTGATTAACTTGTAGTAGAATACAAAGGTTCTTCCCTATCACAGACAGAGATGGGAGTGCTGGGGAAAGAAGTGGGAGACTCACTTAGGCCTAGACAAGTAGCAGGAGGGGATAAGTAGAGCCAGGGAAGGAGACAGATGGCTTTTCCCTCACCTTAGCAATGGCCTCATGCAAAGGACAGGCTCACAGCAGTCCCTGGGAAGAGTCAAGGCCACAAATGCCCATGGGAGAAAGTTGTCGGTGGCAGGCTGCCGGGTGGAGAACACCTGGGGGCATAGAGGAGACTCAGCAGTGCTTCTGTCTGTGTTTTTTTTTTTTTTTTTTTGCGGTATGCGGGCCTCTCACTGTTGTGGCCTCTCCCATTGTGGAGCAC
>NC_041231.1:50804882-50814650 GCF_002837175.3 Physeter macrocephalus | reverse complement strand
GAGCACAGGCTCCGGACGCGCAGGCTCACCGGCCATGGCTCACGGGCCTAGCTGCTCCGCGGCATGCGGGATCTTCCCAGACCGGGGCACGAACCCGTGTTCCCTGCATCGGCAGGCGGACTCTCAACCACTGCGCCACTAGGGAAGCCCTCAGCAGTGCTTCTGGACTGCCTTCCTTCAGGTGGGCCGCACCAGGCAGATGAGAAGAGGGGAAAAGCCTAATGGGATGACCTGGGGCCAGTCTAAGAGGTCCGCCATTCCATCTCCACCAGCGTGATGGGCCAGCACCCTTTAACACTTGGCAGCTGCTGGGTCCACAGTGTGGGGCAGCCCCAGGTCAGAGGCAGCTTGGTGAAGATTCAAGGTGGTCCTCGGCTGGGGCAGAATCTCAGTTAGCAGATGGTAACATGGGGAATGGGTCTAATTCTCAGGGAGCTGAGGCCTTGAAGAGGTTGTGGGTCCAAGGCTGAGCCAAACCCAGGGGAGTGGCTCTGTGAGAAATCCCTAACTGAAGAACCCCTGGCATCCACTATGCTAAAAAGAAACTAACCGTGCCAGAGGAGGGCATCCTCCCTTGTCTGTAAGTTTATGTCCTAGAAAAAACAGACACTGCTAGGGAGAGTGGGAGGGAGGGAGACGCAAGAGGGAAGAGATATGGGAACATAGGTATATGTATAACTGATTCACTTTGTCGTAAAGCAGAAACCAACACACCATTGTAAAACAGTTATACTCCAATAAAGATGTTAAAAAAAAAAACAAAAAATCCCCCCAAAAAACAGACACTGCTTGTGGAGCCACACAGTGGGACTGGCAAAAGTCAGGAACTATGGGAAGGGGAAGGGTGGGTGTCAGGGACACCTCTAGGTTGGGGATATCAGACACTATGACAGAGGGGACTGGAGCAGGGGTGAGGTGTGCTTGTGGCTGTGCTGGAGAGATCTGAGGTCACCAGGTGGAATCAAGGCTTTACACAATAAAGATTGGGTTGCTAGGAGCCCCTGGTCTTCTACTGCTTGTTCTCCTCTCTGAAGCTCCCTCCACAGACTTCTCCCCCCAGCCCCTCCTGACAGGTGAGCTTCAAATCCTTCATACCTTTTTAGTCCCCTAGCTCCTGGCCAGGACCTACCTGTTCAACCCACCGAGCCCTTGCTACCAGCCAGCCACCCTGACTCTGGGAATCCCTGCAGGATGTGCTGACTTCCCCATGGCCTTGTGGACCATCAGGGGAAGGTGGGGGAAACCCTCTCTGCCTGAGGGCAAATCGGAGCTTCACGTAGGATGCAGGTGTCAGGACCTTGAAAGCTCCGTTGACTTGGTTGATGTTCTAGGTAGTGTAACTTGATGTTTCTCAGGACCTTGAAAGCTCGTTGACTTGGTTGATGTTCTAGGTAGTATAACTTGATGTTTCTCAGGGGTGACAGTCACTGCCCACTTTCAAGAAGGCGAAGCAATTATCAAGCTTGACAGAAGGAAAGTAGGAAGAGTCCCCAGACTGGCTCATAGGCCCACACCAAAGGCAGGCTTACCCTGAGCTCAGGAAGAGTCAGCTTTGCAGCCTCTCTCTTGCACTGTTGCTGGAAAAGTGTTGTCATGGTGTATGAATTTGTTGCTGCAGTAATAAATGACCACAAATTTAGCTGCTTGGAACAAGAGCCATTTACCATCTCACAGAGCCTGAGTCTGGCAAGTGTGGCTTGGTACACTACTTAGGGTCTCACAAGACCACCATCAAGGTTTTGTCCACCCTGGGCTCTTACCTGGAGGCTCTGAGGAAAATCCACTTCTAGGCTCATTCATTTTGTTGATAGAATTGATTTCCTTCTCATGGTCTTCACTTGGTCCCTGCCATCATCAAGCCAGCAATGGTGGGAAAGTCCTTCTCATACTTAGTCTGTCTTCCACTTCTCCTTCTGCTCCATTTCTCTGATCCCAGCCAGAGAAATCTCTCTACTTTTCAGAGCCCAAGTGATTAGATTGGGACACCCAGGTGATACAGGATAATATCCCCCTAGTTTTAGGTCCATAATTTTAACTACATCTGCAAAGTCCCTTTGGCCATGTAATAAAACATATTTACAGGTTCTGAGGATTAGGGCAAGGACATCTTTGGGGAACAATTCCACAGACTACACATGGTCATGTTTTTGTAAAATTTGTAAGAGTGATTTTTTGTCTTCATTTGTAGAAGCCCCAACATTCTCCATTCTCCTCTTAATCTCAGACAGTGTTTTTGAAGCTATAGGTTATTAATCATTGCTGCTTCCCTTATAAAATGAGTTTAAGGAATGGCAAAGAGCGTTTTTTAAAGGAATATAGGAAAACTCAATTGCATAGAAAAATATCAGAGACCGCTGCACACAACCATTCACATTCCATGAAATTGTTTTCATCCATACACACATGCACATGCATTCACACACACACACACACACAAATATATCTGAACTAGATCAAGATGTAAAGAATACTTTTTAGTATGCTTGGTTAAAATTTAAAAATTTTAAAAGATAATTAAGAAAAGAAAAGACCCTAGGGACTTCCCCTGCGGTTCAGTAGTTAGGACTCCCTGCTTTCACTGCGGTGGCCTGGGTTCAATCCCTGGTTGGGGAACTACGATTCCACAAGACCACGTGGCACTGCCATTAAAAAAAGAAAAGAAGAAGAAGACCCTCGAATTCATCGGAGCCTCCAGGTAGGCCTGCTTTTGGTCCTGGGAAGATTTCTGGAGCATCTGGGACGACAGAAGCCTAGCACAGTTTGTTTACAGAAGCCCGGGGCTGGCGGCTCCCTTTGATGCCGGTTGTGTAGGTGGAGCCCTCCCTCAGTATGGACGGCTGAAGACCCTCCTGTGTTGTCTCCATTTTCTCCTTTGCAGCGATGTCAAAGAGTCAGTTCGGACAGGGGAAGAAGCCTCTAGATACGTTTTTCTGGGTAAACGAGATAACTAGAGAAATCACCTACCCCCCGCTGAGGGCAGACGCACCCGCAGCTTCTCCAGCTCCGGTAGAGAAGCCAGGAGAGAGACCCAGATCTCAGCGCGGGAGCGTGCAGGGGGGTCCTCCCGGAGCCCAGGGCTCAGCCAGCACACGCGCAGAAGGCCGTCCCTCCACCCCGTCCTAGGGCTTCACTGGAAGAGATTGGCTCCCGAAACTCCGTCCCAGCTACGCCGACCCATCTCCCGGCCAAAGCCGGAGCCCGGAGCCCCACGCTGTTCTCAGCAATTCCTGTCACCATCTCACCGCCAGGAGGCGCTCCGCCGCCATTCGGCCCCCTTGGGCTAGCGCCTCTGCCGCTAGCCTCTACCTTTCCTCCCAGCCCTTCTGCCCCCGCCCCCGCCCCGCGCCTTCACCTGCAAGCTGAAAAACGTCCTTACTGGAAATAACCGATTTTCCTTTTGAGCCTGAGAGAACGTGCCGGGGCACGCCCTCTGAGCATCTTTCTGAGCCATTGTCACCTGCCACCTGTACGCCTTCATGCCCTGCAAGGACCATCCCGCCTCCCCTGGAAGCGCTCAGGACCCTTTGTGGAGTTCTTATAGGAATGTGCCCAATGTTTTCAAACCCCATATAAATTTAACTTAGATTTCGACACATAATGTTTTCTAGAACTTCCTTTACCTCTTGAGACATCTTGGTGTTTTTAACTCTTTGGGGTTCAAGAATCCAATTCTAATGTTGGCAGCAGAGTAATAGTTCCCAGCCAGAGCCAGAAGGATCCCCCACTTGGTTGAGAAAGGAACAAGCCAGGATGAGTGGGACTTGAAGGCCTGGTGTCCTTGGGCACAACCTGGGGCCACCTGGGCTTGGGGGCAGCATTGAGGGCCAGCCTGGGCCGTGATCAGAAAGGAGCTAGAGCCGGGGCTGGAGGGACAGCCTGAGGCCACGGGGCCTTTGGGCAGAGAGCCCCACCCCCAGCCCAGCTCTGTGCCTTCCCTGGTGGAATAGGCTCTGGGTGATGCTTTGGCGGGTCAGTGAGCAGCCGCTCGGCCCTCCAGGAATGGAGTGACTGCTGTCTACTGATGCAGCCATACTGGGCAGGAGGTGGTAAGTGGAGGCTCTGAAACACACTGTCCCAGCCTGAGGACCCCAGGAAATGCCAGCTCTCTGGGCTGGAGAGTAAAGGCCTGGGGTCCAGCGTTGATTCTCTGGCTAATGACCCTCTGACGCAGCCAGGACCCCTCCTCTCTTGGCCTCAGTTTCCCTCCCTGCATGACGTGGGGGTGAGCAAGCCTGTCTGCACTTCTGCTCAACTGCACAGTCTGTGACTGTGTTCCCAGGAACCAGGACTGGGTGAGGCCCCAGGGACACAGGGGGCCTGGAGGTCAGGCCTGGGGTGGGGTCAGCTGATGCCAAGGGCATGACTGCTTCTGAGAGTGGCAGGGGCCATTAGCTCCACAGGGTGGGTGGTGGGAGGACCAGAGTACACTCTCCGGGCTCCCTGCTGGTTGGCCTTGACAAAGACCTCATTGTCATGGCTGGGGGTGCTGGCCTCTCAGGCAGAGCTGTTGCGGCCAGGCCCCCAGCCCTGACCTTGCAGGGACTCTTAGCCTCACTACCATCCAGCCCCCAAGAGTCCCAATAAGTGTCTCAGAGAGGCCCAGAAAAGTTCAAGCTCAGCCTGGGGCAGGGACCAGGGCTCAGTCTACACCAGCAGAGTCCCCAGGGTAACAGTGACTGTTATAAATCCCATGGACAAAACCGTCCAAGCCCTTCTGGGACAGCATGGCTTGGTCCTCTACTTCATGACCTTGCAGGGCCACTTCCACTGACAGTGTATATGTGAAAAAATCTTGGCAGGAGTTTCCTGTCAAGTTTGGCCTGATTGTCCACGGGGTCTCTAATCTGGAAAGCCAGCGAGCAGTGGGTATAACCCTCACCTCCAACCCTCTCCAAGCAAGTGGATAACAGCAAAGGCCCTGCAGTTAATGAAACCTCCAAGGCTGGAGGTACTGCTGAATCAGGTGTGCATGTCTTACTTCCTCAGTGGCCTCCTGGCTCTATTTTAGAGAGTTCTCTTAGCAATACTGACTCCATTTTTTTTGTTTTTTTTCGGTACGCGGGCCTCTCACTGTTGTGGCCTCTCCCGTTGCGGAGCACAGGCTCCGGACACACAGGCTCAGCGGCCATGGCTCACGGGCCCAGCTGCTCCGCGGCATGTGGGATCTTCCTGGACCGGGGCACGAACCCGTGTCCCCTGCATTGGCAGGCGGACTCTCAACCACTGTGCCACCAGGGAAGCCCCTGACTCCATTTTTATTTTCCTTTCACAACCTGGAGATAGCATCAGATTTCACAGGCCAAGGGTTCAGTCCTACAAGACTGCCCACCCTGTCCCCCACTTGAGACACCAGTTGCAGGGCCAGGTTGTCACCTGTGCATCTGACCCACTATAGGTCAGACGTTCCCACAACCCCCTCCTCAAGTTTGATTAATTTGGTAGAACAGCTCACAGAACTCAGAGAAACATATTGCTCCCTAGATCACCAATTTATTATAAATGGATAAAACTCAGAAACAGCCAGATGGAAGAGATGCCTAGGGCAGGGAACGTGGGAAGGGGCACAGAGCTTCCAACCCTCTCTGAGAGCCCCACTCTCCCAGCACCTCCACTTGTTCACTAACCCTGTCTATTGGGGGGTTTTATGGAGGTTTCATTACATTACATGGTTAAATCATTGGCCAATGGCAATTGATTCAACCTGTAGCCACTTTCTCCTCCTTGGAGGTCAGTGGGTGGGACTGAAAGTTCCTACCCTCTAATCACATGGTTGGTTTCCTGGGCAACCAACCCCCATCCGCAGGTGTTTGCAACAGTCACCTCATTAAGGTAACAAGAGACACCTTTACACTCCCAGCACTCAAAAAATTCCAAGGGTTTTAGGAGCTCGGTGCAGGGAGTGGGGACAGGGACGAAGACCAACAATATATCTCTTATTATAAATCACCATATCACACTGACTGAGCAGGACCCCTTATTCCCCTTGTGTGCTAATGTTTTCATGCAGCCATCAGCCCACCCTGGGAGACCCCGAGCACCTATGGCCCCTTCACTGGGTGAACCTTCCAATGTTATGCCAAGCCTGGTGCCTGCCCAGAGAAGGCCTTGGGAAACACTCCACAAAGGATTTCAAGACCCCCAAGACTGCGGGACTCCCTTCCTCAGGGTGCTCACGATCACGTAAAGTACCCGTTCCCCTGGGGCTGGGCCCCCTTGGCATCCTGATCTTACCTGTTCCAGGTCACTGTGGGCTGCAGGATGCCTTTGCTGATGGGCTGACCTGGAGCCAAGAGCCCCCGGGGCCTGCACATCCCCGCTGGTGACCTGCATGGACGGGGGTCCTGAATGGTGGGGGGGGCTGTGAACCTAGGTTGCTCCGACACTGGCCGCATGAACATGGGCAAGCGGCCCATGAGCCCGCCCCACGCCAGGTGCTGGAAAACAGGGCTGTCCTTGTGCCCCCAGTGGGTCGTCACTGAGCCTCTGAGTTACTCTGGTAGTCTGTTTGCTTCCCAAGTGATAGAATCACCACGTCCTGATTCTGGTGAGTTCTCTGATAGTCAGGAAGTTCTTCCTCCTGTCTAGCCACTGCCTATCTTGCTTTGGTCAGAGTAGAGGGATCCGGCCATCCCAGGCGATGGCCAGGGACAGAGGGTAGGCCTGAATGGCTGGCCCTGCATTTGGGCAGTGGGGAGGGTCCTGGGCTAGGAGATGCTGGGTGGCTTCAGCTGGCTCTCTGTACAATGATCCCCTGGCCCTGGGTTCCAGGGTTACGTGCAGCGCAAACCACCCCGGCTCGGCCCAGTCCCCCATCGCACTTTTGGTGTGTGTGTTGCTGGTCAAGTGCACAGGGTCCTCTGTGCGGTTTCCCTGAACATGTCGTCAGGCATGTTTCAGAGCCAGCTTTGCCCGCTATCATGCGGGGACAGGTGCTGAACCTTCCTGCCCAGGGCTGTGGCTGGGCAGAGCATAGAGGGCTTGTGCTCTGTTTGTTTGTTTTGGCCACACCACTCGGATTATGGGGTTTTAGTTCTCTGACCAGGGATCGAAACTGGGCCTTCGGCAGTGAGAGCGTGGAGCCCTAACCACCGGACCGCCAGAGGGCTCATGCTCTGGAGCCAGTGGGTCTGGGTTTGAGGACGGGCCTCTCCACTTCAGGGCATGTTGAACCTCACCTAGAGGATGGGGTGGGCCTTGCCCTGCCCCCGCTCAGGAGGCTTTAGCAAAGACTTCAGCTGGGGTCTCGCTCCAACAGCTTTCCGTGCTGAGACCACTGGCCCACTCCCTCCCTCCTGTACCTCCTGGAGGCTCCTTTCAGGCTTGCCCTCCAATCCCCGTGCCTCCCCTGCTGGCTGAGAGCTGAGTGGGTGGGTCCTGCCCTGACCCCCGTGGATGGGGGCATCCTGCGTGCTTACCGGCCACTGCATGCTCTGGGGAGACTGCTGGGTGAGGACAGCTCCCGCCTGTGCCATCTCCTGTTCCAGGCCACACGGTGGAGGGGCTATCCAACTTCCTGGTCTCATCTCGGACTTGGCTCGGTGAGACAAGGCGGGAAGTGAGACCCAGCCCGGGATGGGCCATGGGTGCTGCGTGGGTCCCAGAGTGGGGGACGAGGGGCTGGCCAAATGGGCTGCACCCTGAGCCATGTGGAGCTGGACATCACCCTTGTGGGTCATGCACTGGTTCTGGCTGGGATGCACCTGATCTTGGAGAGATAGCAGTGAGTGGTGGCTTGAAGCAAGATCTTAGCTCAGTTCTCTGCCCAGGAATTGGACCTGGGTAGCCTGGATGAAAACCAGGAATCCTAGCCGTAAGTCCACCAGGGGCTAGAGGCTGGAAGCTAAATTCCCCTGACCCTTGCCTCTATTGAAAAATGCATTTCTCAAGAAGGCAAAAACTGTAAAAACAGGTACAAAGTTTATTATTAGAGACACAGCACAAGTGGGAAAGCACACAGAGAAACAGTTTGTTTATCTTAGACAGAAGCAAGGCAGAAATACACACCCAGAGAGAAAGGGTGTGGGCGTCTCCGCTAATGAGGGTCACGGGAAAGAGGCGGTTAAGTCATTTATACAGGGCAGTTCTTCCGGCTCTTTGTTTATCTTTGGCCCATTATTTGGTTTCTTTTTCCACACCTGACCTGCCCTAGGACCCTCCCCGACATGGATTCCAGCCCAGAGGCCTATGGGGGGCCTTGGCATCACCTATTATGGGGTGGCGCCCCCTCCTTTTTGACCCTCAAGGAGGCTTTCTGCGCATGTGCAGTGTCTCACTTGCCCCAAGGATGGGAAACATGTGACCTCTTTATTTTTTACTCAAATAGGGTTTAGCCCCTCTCTGTCCCCGCCATGACTATTATCTTAAAGTGTCCTCAGGAGACAAAGTCGAGCTACTTACCCTGTTGCTGTTGTAGTGCAAACAGAAGGCTGGTTGTAAATATCTAGCCTAGAGCCCACCTGCCTCCTTCCTCAAGAAATGTAAACAGGAGGCCAGTTGTAAATGCCCAGCCTGGAGCCCACAACCGGTGGGAAGCAACTAGAGCAGGGTTCTCCAGGGCACTCCCAGGTCCTAAAATCCCCCATGAGCCCGCTCTTGGCCTGCCTTGGCTTCACAGCGCCTTACCTGATTCAGAAGCCCTGAGTGTTCCTCTCCTGCCGGTTTATACCCAGGCAGGTTCACGCTGCAGGGCCTAACTGTGCAGACAACAGGACCACAGCAGCTCTTCCTTCCTGAACACATTCAGGCTTCCCCCACCGGAGAAATGTCACAGAGCCTGTGAGCTTTATGTCCTTTGAGGAAGAGGTGGGCTGCTGAGGCCGAGCCAGCCTGCTGTATCTCAGCACCAAGGATACAGTCAATAATTTTTTTTTTTTTAAATGAATGACCAGTATGCTAGCTGGACTCAGAAGGCTGGAGCATCTGTGCAGGATCCTCTAGGTGGGGAGCACCCAGGAGGAGCGAAGCCTGGACTCACCCCCAAGGCTGGAGGTACTGCTGAATCAGGTCTGGATCCAATCACAAGACGGTTTAAACGAGGAAACAATATAAAAATTGGTAAATTTTGTCTGATCAGGTCACCCAGGATGGCTGTTCTTCTGCTCTCTGTACATCCCCTGCTCGACCAACCCTGCTTTACCTATACCTTATTCACATGACTGACCTTGCCTCTCAGTCTTAGAACCTGATCAGTAAATGCCTGTGTACTTGCCCCTGGCCCCAGCTGGTGATTGTTCTAATCTTTAGATCAGAACTCTCTCCACTATGCAGATTTATCAAAGGGGCAGTGAGGGGCGTGATCCTCTGCTGGTTTCTCTGGCAACCAGTGAGTCAGTCTGACGTCAGTTCCTCCTTGAACTGGTAACCTCCCCCCGCTCCTCTCCCCCTGGAGTGAAGACTGCCGCCATGTCCCGCCTGCTGTTTGCTGCACGCCATGGGTGTCTCGCTCCAGGACCTTGCTTCAGATGGGTAAGATCCTCCTATCCATTAAACCATTGAGGTTGCTCTTGCTGACTCTGGGCTGCTTCTTCTGGCTTGAGGCTGGGCAAGTACAGGGCTTGCTGGCTTGAGGGGTGCCGCCCAACAACTTAGATAAAAGAATGACTATAAGATGTAATAGGGCTTCCCTGGTGGCGCAGTGGTTGAGAGTTCGCCTGCTGATGCAGGAGACATGGGTTCGTGCCCCGGTCCGGGAAGATCCCACATGCCGCCGAGCGGCTAGGCCCATGAGCCATGGCCGCTGAGCCTGCGCGTCTGGAGCCTGTGCTCCGC
>NC_041231.1:50799669-50803184 GCF_002837175.3 Physeter macrocephalus | reverse complement strand
TGAGAGGCCTGCGTACCGCAAAAAAAAAAAAAAAAAAAAAAAAAAAGATGTAATAAAACTCAATATGGGCCCTAGGGCTGAGGGAGAGCCCCCCAGGAAGAAGAAAGCTTGGAAGGGGTCCTCTCTCGAGGTCCTGTGTTCAGGCCTCATTGGTGGCAGAGAAGTTGGCTGGGTTGCTCCTGCCATGGCTCCCCAACCACTGGGTAAGCAGGAAGCAACTCTCTGGGGCACAAACCAGGTGCAGACAGGTCAGCTGACGGCTAGGCCTGTGGACAAGCAGAGGAGGTTGGAGTGCCAGTGTGGGCAGGAAGCCCAGAGTTTGCAGTGTGTTGATGTTACTGAGTCCAAGCTCATACTGCTTGTCTCATGACAGGCCAGTAAATTGAGAGACAATTTGTTGGGGCAAGGAATAGTGACTTTATTTGGAAAGCCAGCAGACCGAGAAGAGGGTGGATTAGTGTCCCAAAGAACCATCTTCTCTAGAATTCAGGCTTCTTTTGTACTAAAAGGGAAGGGAGTAAAATCCTGGTTCTGTTCAGACTGATTTCTTCATTCCTGCAGCCATTCACATGTGGGCCTGGTCAGGATGTTTGCTGTGAGTTAACAAAGACATTTTAGCTTAATGCTCATTACCTGGGAGGCAGGCTTCCCAGAGGTGGGCCATTATGTATAATTTAAGCTTATAGGCAACATCCCTTTAGTAATTAACTTGTAGCAAAAGCAGTAGGATACAAAGGTTAAAGTAAAAGAAACAGATCTGATATGGAGTCAGCTTTATCTTCTCTATTACATTGTGAGGGCCACGGGTTCTGTGCCCATGGCTGGGCAGGTCTGCACCAGATGCCATCACACCTACACTTGTGACCAATCAATCTTGCAGCCTCCAAAACCAGCAGGAGGGCCCCTATCTCTGCAATGTCCCCCTAGCGCCCTCTACTGGAAAAGCTTACCATTGTGCTCACTCTGAAGGACAGAAGCTTAAAGGAATCCTGTTCATTACTGCAGAGCATGTGTGAAGGGTGGGTTGGAAGTTGAGCAGCAATAAAGGGGGAACTGGCACAGAAGACCCATGACTCAGCTCTATCCTGGAATCCATTGGCCCAAGGAGAAAAGAAGCGCTGTGCACAAAAAAACTCACAACTAGCCAATTAGAAAAGTGAGAGGCTGGATCCAACCCAAGTGCCCAATGAATAGGGCTGGCTCAGTAGAGGCTGGAATCAGGGGAGACCCTAACTTTGGGGGTGTGAGTGGATGTGAAATAATGCCAGGTGGACTTGGCGTGACACCCACAGACAGTGGCTTCTCTCTGCAAAGTCATTCAAAGGCAGAATGAAACAAAGGGGAGTTTATAATGGTGATCCCGTCACCAAGTGTAATGGATTGCATGCTGGCTCCAAAGGATGTGTCATGTCCTAATTCCTGGAACCTGTGATTTTACCTTGCATATTAAGGTATGTGACTTAGTTACAGATTTCGAGAGGAGGTGCTTATCCTGGATTATCCCATGAGCCCTGCATGCGGCCACATGCTTTTTTTAAAATTTCATAGGAAGAATTTTATATTTTTCAATAACTTGTCTTTAATATGGGTGCAATTTACATCATTTTCACTTTCATTTTACCTAAAGATTTGGTAATGCTCTTTTTTTTTTTTTTTTTTTTTTTGTGCGGTACGTGGACCTCTCACTGTTGTGGAGCGGGGCATGAACCCGTGTCCCCTGCATCGGCAGGCGGACTCTCAACCACTGCGCCACCAGGGAAGCCCAATGCTCTTTTTTTAATTAAAAATATTTTTATTGAAGTATAGTTGATTTAAAACGTTGTGTTAGTTTCCGGTGTACAACAAAGTGATTCATATATATATATATATATATATACACATGTATATATATTCTTTTTCATATTCTTTTCCATTATAGTTTATTATACGTTACTAAATATAGTTCCCTGTGCTATACAGTAGGACCTTGTTGTTTATCTATTTTATATATAGTAGTGTGTATATGTTAATCCCAAACTCTTAATTTATCCCTCCCCCACTTCCCCTTTGGTAACCATAAGTTTGTCTATGTCAGTTTTCCCCTGACTCTTGTAGGGCACGTTCACCCCTTTCTAAGGTAAAGAGGAATAGAGTCTCATGTAGTCATGGCATCAAGCCAGGATCTCAGAGTGAAGTGCAGTTGTTGCTGTTTTATCCTCTTAATTTTAATTCAGTTTTAAAATAGGCAAAACATGCATAGGTTTCAAAAATCAAAGCTAAACACAAAGTTTACTCAGGAGTTTCACTCCCATCCCAATTTCATTTACCCCAATCCCATTAACTTCCTGTTGGCAGTCATTTTTATTCATTTCTGGGTTGTTCTGCCTGGTTTTTTTTTGGCAAAAATGGAAATATGTATCAAAAAATAATTATGAAGATTTAGTCCTTCACTAAGAGGAAATTCTCTCAGCTACTCATGGAACTGTCATAGCTGAGAGTGGTGTATTATAATAAATTAAACAAAAATAAACAGACTGTTCCTAATTTCAGATCACACTATGTTTCTGAGAAGAGACCTATAGGGATAAGAAGAAAAGGTATTATTTATGCCATTTCTTGGAGCTGTTCCTTCACTAAAAGACATTGCTTTTTTCACTTAACAGTATATCCTAGAAATCACTCCATGTCCTTTCATATATATTGCCTGTGTCACATTCTTTCCCCCTTTTTTTCCTTTTGGCTGTGTAGCACTCCATTGAATGAAGATACCATAATTCAACCAATCTCTGGATAGGCATTTTAAGAGACTTTTATATAGAGAGAAATTAGCTTTTGACTATGAAATAACTTGCAAATATTTTTTCCCAGTCAGTTTTTGTCTGTAGACTCGTGTGTGTGTGTGTGTGTGTGTGTGTGTTTTCCTTAAAAATGCGTGTTTTTTTGTGTTCTTTTTTTAAGATTTTTAAAAAAATTTACAATATTGTGTTAATTTCTGCCGTACAGCACAGTGATTCAGTTATACAGTAATATGTGTATAGTGTTTTTTGTGTTCTTTTTTTAAGATTTTTTAAAAAATTTACAATATTGTGTTAATTTCTGCCGTACAGCACAGTGATTCAGTTATACAGAAATATGTGTATAGTTTTTCATATTCTTTTCCATTATGGTTTATCACAGGATATGGAATATAGTTCCCTGTGCTATATTAAGTTTTTAAACTATCTTAGGTAATTGGATTTATCAATCATTTATTACTTGAGATATTCAGTCATAGTTAGGCTTTTCCCACATCTAAGTTTTAAAGGAAGTCAGCCATGTTTTCTCTAGTACTTATGTGGCCACATTTTTTTTTTTTTTTTTAAAATCCCATCCCCCTATGGAGTTCCATGTTGTGAGGTGTGGATCCAATTTTATCCTGTGCTGAGGAGCTATGAAATCCCACCTTTTTTTTTTTTTTGCGGTACGCGGGCCTCTCACTGTTGTGGCCTCTCCCGTTGCGGAGCACAGGCTCCGGACGCGCAGGCTCAGCGGCCATG
>NC_041231.1:50796379-50799603 GCF_002837175.3 Physeter macrocephalus | reverse complement strand
GACTCTCAACCACTGCGCCACCAGGGAAGCCCCCACCATTTTTTAATACTAAATTCTTTAATACACTCAATAATGTGTTTAAAAGGTCAGGATATAATTTCTGATGTTTCCTTGTTCTATTTTGTGTATAAATGCCTCTTAATATTTTTTTCCAGGAAGTCAATGAAAATTCTCTTAAGAGATTAAGTGCCTACTTAGAAAACCTCCAGAAACCAGGCTTCAAGTCTTTGAAACCAACCCAGCTTCTGTTTTACGTAAGAGAAACAGACCAGAATTCCTCTGATGGCCAGGAACACTTCAGCACTTCCGGTACGTTTCTTATTTCTCGTGTGTCCCTTGCAGGCTTGGTGTGATGTGTCCGATCTGTCTTACGTTGCTAGAAGACCTTCGGATTGAAGCCTTGTCATAGGAAATAATATCATTTAATTGAGTGTTTTCCTGGAGTTAGATTCTATTCCTGGCTGCATGCGTTTGATGAGCTATTTTTTATGTTTAAACTTTTCTGACTAGAAAACTGAAGTGTTCCTATTTGTCCCCTTCCTATTTCAGTGCTGTTTTAAGTATTAAATGTCTATATAACAATTTATATCTTTAAAAAATATAGCTTACACATTCTCTAATTTAGTCCTCAGAGTACCCTGTGAGGAAGGTAGGATTTGCCCAATTGTAACTTAGTAATGTCCCAGGACCATGGAGACAGAATAGGAGTCTTGAACCCTTTAACTCCAACCTCATGCTGTTTCTAAAATCTGATCACTCTTCATGTACAGCCTTCTGTTTTATCCTTTGTCACTGCTTTAGCCATGATCCAGTGATACTTTAAACTAAGGATGACTGTGGGTCTGTCCATCCTTTTCGTGATCCTTGAGGAAATAACTTTATTTTTAGAATGAACTTTAAAACAGTTTAAAGATTTACTAAGAGCTTTCTGTGAACTAATGCTAAAACAAATAGCTGTCGTCAGCTCTGGCTGAGAAAAGAGAAAAATCCTCTACTTTCAGTTAATGGTTAACTTTGAACCATTTGTTAAATAAAAATAGATTATAAAAAATAAATTAAAAATGGGAGAAAACATACAGCATAAGTGACAAAAAGATAATGTTAGTATATAAGTAGTTCTTAGGAGTCAAAAAGAAAACAGAGCAGCCTGGTTGCAAAAATGGGCAAACACAATGTCTTGGCAGTTCAGGAAATAATACACATACAGCCAATAAGATACAAAAACGTTTAGCCTCAGTAATCAAATGCAAACTAAATTAATTAGGTAATATTTTCCAATAAAGGATATATGCAATCTGGTACAGGCATTCCACACTATATAGCAGCCCTTACCTTGGATTAAACAATTAATGGAATTGATAAATTAAGAGAGAAACTGAGATTTATTCCTTGACTTACCTCTTCTGAGGATAAACTGTTTTTTCCTAACCTCAAATGCAGGAATTGGCATTTTCCTTTCCTCTTTCACTGACTAGAATAATTTTCCTACCAGTATTTCTCACTTTACCCTCAATGATTCAACGAAAAAATCTTTCTTAGTTTGCATGTTCTACATTTTGCAAATCTATGTGGCAGGCATAGTGGTATCTCTGAGAATGATTTACACTGCAATGACTTTCATCAGTGGCAAAGACAAGAAAACACATTTTGGCCTTCTGTGGAATGGTGAAAAATTAAAAACAACTTTTATAGTCATCAGTTTGGGAAGTGTTAAATAAATTGTGCTACATTGATGCTTATGTCATCAAAGCCAGAGGTGTTTGTATCAGTTTCTTGTTTCAGTTATTTTTTTTTTTTTGGCCACACCACGCGGCTCATGGAATCTTAGTTCCCCAACCAGGGATTGAACCCGAGCCCCCTGCATTGGAAGTGTGGAGTCTTAACCACCGGACCGCCAGACAAGTCCTAATTTTTTAAATTTGTTATTATTTTGCAAATAATTATAAAATTGTTGAACCATTTGAGAGGTTTCAAACCATATGAATGGAGTGACTGTCCCATAGTCAGGAGATTTAGGGGCTGTAACTCAGACAAAACTTCTTCACCGCCATGGTCATTTTGGCCATATACGGTTTGTTTTTTCCTTCATTCTTGTATTGTTTACCTCATCTTTATTATATATGTAATTATACGAGAGGATGCATAAGGAGCACATGCTGAATTATACAGTTCAGAGGGAGCATAAAAATAATTCTGCAAATTTACATCCAGCTGATCTTCACCTGGTTTACAAATTGCATTCAGCTGATCAAAATTTAATATTGAAAGCATGTTATTTAAAATATCTCAGAATGTAATGTTAAAAAGAGAAAATATAACAGTTTTATTTGGTGTAAACTTTCAAATAATTTTCCTTATGTTTCCGCAGAGACATGCAGGCTGAAATAAAACACAGAAATTATGAAAATAAATCAGTTGAGGTTTTTTGCTCCGGGGCATGTGGGATCTTCCCGGACCGGGGCACGAACCCGTGTCTCCTGCATCGGCAAGAGGACTCTCAACCACTGCGCCACCAGGGAAGCCCTCAGTTGAGTTTTTAAAAACATAACATAGAAGAATTATCAGGTCATAAAAGCTCCATTTAATCTATTTCTTCTTATATCTGGCAGTTACATTTCAATCTACATTTTAGGACATGCTGTGTAATTTTGTATTTCTCAGCAAATTGTGCTTTATCTTACTGTAAAATCACTTTATAGTGATAAAAACGCTACAGTGAAATGTTTAATACATAAGGTTTTCTAATTTTATGCGATAATAAAAAGAATTTACCAGTCTAAAAAAAATTAGAAATTGCTACTTTGTGTTGTAGCTTTTAGTATTTCTATATTTTGCATATATTCTCTGATTATCAAATAATTTTATAACTAAAATGTATTGCAATTACAGAATTTGTGTTTGGGAGGAGACAACAGGATCCATTTGTATCTCAACAAAATTATTCCATATGTAATGTCTACCCCACTGAAAAAAACATATTATTAAACTATAGAAAGACCATTGAAATGCTATTCTTTTTTTTTTTTGACAAGGAACATGTCATGTTAACTTTTTTTTTTAATACAACAGGTTCTTATTTGTCATCCATTTTATACACAGCAGTGTATACATGTCAATCCCAATCTCCCAATTCATCACACCACTATCCCCACCCCACTGCTTTCCCCCCTTGGTGTCCATAAGTTTGTTCTCTACATCTGTGTCTCAGTTTCTGCCCTGCAAAC
>NC_041231.1:50786288-50792175 GCF_002837175.3 Physeter macrocephalus | reverse complement strand
AAACATTTCTTGCATCTTCTCGATCTTTGCCTCCATTCTTTTTCTGAGGTCCTGGATCATCTTCACTATCATTATTCTGAATTCTTTTTCTGGAAGGTTGCCTATCTCCACTTCATTTAGTTGTTTTTCTGGGGTTTTATCTTGTTCCTTCATCTGGTACATAGCCCTCTGCCTTTTCATCTTGTCTGTCTTTCTGTGAATGTGGTTTTTGTTCCACAGGCTGCAGGATTATAGTTCTTCTTGCTTCTGCTGTCTGCCCTCTGGTGGATGAGGCTATCTAAGAGGCTTGTGCAAGTTTCCTGATGGGAGGGACTGGTGGTGGGTAGAGCTGACTGTTTCTCTGGTGGGCAGAGCTCAGTAGAACTTTAATCCGCTTGGCTGCTGATGGGTGGGGCTGGGTTCCCTCCCTGTTGGTTGTTTGGCCTGAGGCGACCCAACACTGGAGCCTACCTAGGCTCTTTGGTGGGGCTAATGGCAGACTCTGGGAGGGCTCACACCAAGGAGTACTTCCCAGAACTTCTGCTGCCAGTGTCGTTGTCCCCACGGTGAGCCACAGCCACCCCCCACCTCTGCTGAGACCCTCCAACAGTTGCAGGTAGGTCTGAATCAGTCTCCCCTGGGGTCACTGCTCCTTCCACTGGGTCCCGATGTGCACAGTACTTTGTGTGTGCCCTCCAAGAGTGGAGTCTCTGTTTCCCCCAGTCCTGTCGAAGTCCTGCAATCAAATACCAGTAGCCCTCAAAGTCTGATTCTCTAGGAATTCCTCTTCCCGTTGCCGGACCCCCGCGTTGGGAAGCCTGACGTGTGGCTCAGAACCTTCACTCCAGTGGGTGGACTTCTGTGGTATAAGTGTTCTCCAGTCTGTGAGTCACCCACCCAGCAGTTATGGGATTTGATTTTACTGTGGTTGCACCCCTCCTACTGTCTCATTGTGGCTTCTCCTTCGTCTTTGGATGTGGGGTATCTTTTTTGGTGAGTTCCAGTGTCTTCCTGTCAATGATTGTGCTTCTCCTTTGTCTTTGGATGTGGGGTATCTTTTTTGGTGAGTTCCAGTGTCTTCCTGTCAATGATTGTCCAGCAGCTAGTTGTGATTCTGGTATTCTCACAAGAGGGAATCTGAAATGCTATTCTGTTAGCTACTGAGATATTAGTAAATGTCAAACTTCCATTTTTTCTATTTGAAGTTTGCACACAAAGTTTTATTTCACTTTTGTTGTCTAAGCTCTAAATCCTCTTAGTGTCCACAAAATGCCACATTGGACAACTACAGTATTGGAATTATTTCTGTAGGTTATTTGGAAATGTTATAATCATGCTTTAACTCATATCATCCATATTAGACTCAGGTTATTCATATTTGGCAGGAATACCCGGAAAGTGAAATGTGTTGTTTTCAATGTTATATAGGAGGCATATGATGTTGATTATCCCGTTACTAGTGATATTAACTTGGATCATTTGATTAAGATGGGGTCTCCCAGTTTTTTCCCCAGTAAAGGAACTATTTTTCCCTTCAGTTCGTTTCTTTTGAGCAGATACTTAGGACTATGTCAATATCCTTTGAACACTGAATTTTTACCCCTTAGCTCTAGTGCTCATTGATGATTTTTGCCTGAATCACATATTATGATGGTGGTTGCCAAATGGCAATTTTCTAACTTTATCATCCCGTCAAGCCGGCTCCTATGTCCCCATCATTCTTTGAGAACTCTCTTACTTCCTGGTTCACCAAGGTGTTCCAGGCTCATCTGGACTTTCCCTGGCCCAGTGTTTGATTGAACCATTTTGCCGAGAAGCTCTGGTTCTTTTTAGGAGGGAATGATTTTTAGAAACCAAGATCTGGTGCATGTCTCAATTGCTACTGAACTTCTCAGTGGCCAGAGCTACGAAACATGTATCTTTGTCTTTATATCTATAGATAGATCTAATATCTACATATATAGATAGATAGATAGATAGATAGAAAGAAAGAAAATGCCATGTGTAGAACCTTCATTTTTATCTCAGTGTTTAGACACAAAACACAAAAATTGTTAAACTAGATCAGTTAAATTTTATACACTAAATGTAAGAATTCCAACAATCAGGTCATGAATATATAATCATAAGATTATATTTCAGTCTACAGTTTAAGACATTTAGTCCCCAAACCCAACATAGTATGCCATTTGATAATTCATTTGTCAAAAAAATCACCCTTTCTGTTACATAATTTAAAGTAAATTGATTAACACGTATGACTTAATAAATGAGGAAAAGGTTGAAAAATTGTAATAGCTAATATAGTGGTATAAAATAAGATATTTCTTTTCTTTTCTCACACAGAAAGCAGAAATAAAATCTTTACCGATATTCTTAAAGGGGGAGTAGGAAGAATTATTAATGATTGTACACATTTAGTGAATCAAAAAAATGTGGAATATAGGGAATTCCCTGGCGGTCCAGTGGTTAGGGCTCTGAACTTCTACTGCAGGGGTCACAGGTTCAATCCCTGTTCCAGAACTAAGATCCCTGCAAGCCCCTCCCCATGGGAAAAAACAAACCAGAGCAGGGCTACAGAGAGTGCTGAGGAATGGGGCTGACAGAGAAGGATCTGATGAGGAGATGACATCTGAGCAGACTTGAGGGAGGTAGATGAGTTAGCCATGCAGGTACCTGGGAGAATATGCACCAGGCATAGAGAGGGGCTTCCTTCTGATATTTTCTAGCCTTGGACTTCACTTCTAGTCAGTCTATGATGGTAATAGCTTCAACCTTGAAAACAGTCTGTAGATTAATAAATTCTTAGAATTTTGGAGGAGGGAACTGCCTTTTTAAAAATAGTTTCTGCTTTTTTTTTTTTTTTTTTTAGCAGTTTGAGTTTTTATTTTATTTATTTATTTGGTTTTTCTGGCTGTGCTGCATGGCATGTGGGATCTTAGTTCCCTGACCAGGGATCGAACCCTGGCTCTTGGCAGTGAGAGCAGGGAGGCCTAACCACTGGACTGCCAGGGAATTCCCGGAACTTGATTATTTTTTAAATGTTTTAGATCACAACATCTCAAACCTTTAAAGTGACTAAATAATTAAGGAACCTTAAAAAGGTTTATTTGGCAAGCACTTTTGAGATGGACATATGAGCCCTTCTGCAGAGTTATCCTAACACCTGACCATCAGTCACTGACAGGTGTCCCACAGGGGGTGTCAGGTGGCCTGGGGATGGGGTGCTTTAGACCCTTTTTCCCCTAACCCCCTGGAGCTTTCTCTTGCACGGCTGTACCCAGGGCCCACTCCACCACTACCATCTTGGACCCAAAATGTTCCTCTGATCCCCGAGTCACCTTGTCATTCTGCACTGCCTACTCCTGCAGCAGCCATTCAGCCTCCTAGGCACCACCCAGGACTCTCGTTTGTCCAGACTCCCCTAGGGCACTAGAGACTGAGCGACAGCCAGCATCCCTTGTGCCATGACCATTATAACACCGAGGAAGTGATAACCTCCCAAGGGGCCATGCTGCTTGGTATGAGGCCACCCGGGCTGCCCTCAGCTCTTTTCTGAAAGCTCTCCCCTTCTAATCCTTACGCCGACTTCGATGTTTATTTTCTCTTTTAAGACTTCACTGAGGTACACGTTCTAAGAAATGCAGAATTAACATTTTTTTGCTGAGCCAACGATGTAGTTGACAGGGGGAAAAAAATAAAGGTGGAGAGAGGTGAGACTAGAGCTGGGCATTTGATTGGGTGGAAAGGAACCGAGGGGCAAACAGACCCACCCGACAGGAGCATGTGGACGGAGACACCGAGACTGGTAAGGTCTGACCAGTGAGAGCACTTGGACAGAGAGCTGAGGGGGTGAGCAGGGAGAGCTCCGGGTGCTAACCACCAAGACGAAAACAAAGGAAGAGACTGGATCTACCCAGTTAGAATCCACAAAGTTACCTTCGCAAGTCCCTTCTTCAGGAAATACTGCCTTTTGAATGTCACCAGTACCATTAGGTGCGTCTTCTGACTTGACTTTTTCACCATCTGGCTGCACTAGAACATCATCTGCTCATTTGCTCCAGTGGGAAAAAGGTTGCCTGTAGATGTAAGTGATGGTCTAGTATAGCCTGCCTAGTGAGGTTTGAAGTATCTTTTTTTGTGTGTGTGTGAGGGAAGCCCCTGAAGTATCTTTAATTCTTTAAAAATCATCCCATCTCTGGAAATCTAGCAAAAGGCTTGGTGTAATTTAAACTGAAATTTTTTGATTGAGAAAGGAAGTTGTCATAAGTAGAATATGATTTATCAGATGCTGGCAGTTCTCCAAGAAACCTATTTTAGAAGTATTTACTCTAAAAGAATACACCTGGCAGCAGTACTTATAATTTGGTAAATGTTTGTTGGCAAATTCGGTTTAACACTGGGGCTGCTTTAAGTCACTGAACATGTCGTTCAATAGTCGAAATGTTTGCATTATAGTTAGTATTGCAAAGTGTATTTCTCTGTTTTTTTTCTTTCTAGATAACAATGGGAAAAGTGCTGTTAAAAAGCTGAAGAATAGTTTGTCACTTAGAAAAGAACTAGATCGTTTAAAAGATGAACTGTCCCATCAATTGCAGCTCTCGGATATCAGGTAATGAAGAAGAGAAAACCTAATTTAGAGATTAAAATAAGCATGCTTTACCTATTGGTAAAAGTTTGTTTCTAACAGTTAAATATTTGCATCTTTAATTATTCTGTTAACTAAATATTCTTTTCTTATCTTTTTATGAAAGTAATCAAATGTTTATATAGGAAAACTAATATGAATTTCTTGTTTAAAATAGTGAAGTAAAGTTTAGATACTGACATTTTTAGCATAATAGTTTTTTTTTACACAATGAATTTGTAATAAAAATATCCTTTTCCATATACCCATAATGTATAAAAAATAATTATTTCCCCCTCATATACGATTGGTATTCAAGTTTAAAAAGATAAAGGGAGAGAAAAAAATAAATGTTGTATTCTTTGGTTCTATGTTATATAGCATGACTTTTTTTCTAATTGAGGTATAATTGACATCTAACATTATATTAGTTCCAAGTGTTTTACATAATAATTCATTATTTGTATACATTGCAAAGTGATCACAATAAGTCTAGTTAACATCTATCATCATATATGGTTACAAATTTTTTTTTCTTGTGATGAGAACTTTTAAGATCTACTCTTTTAGCAACTTTCAAAAATGTAATACAGTATTAACTATAGTCACTGTATAACATGACTTTTAAAATAAGTTTTTATAAACTTAGGAATCATAGTTATATAAAGATACATGCTGAAGTTTATTATAAAAATAGATTTAACAGCTGTTACAACCCTAAGGAGGGGGTGGTGTGATTCAGTCATGGGACTCTGCATTACAAGAACCCTGAGATATTGTCATCTGGCCTGGAGCTTAAACTTCTATTACTCTTTGCTGTAGCCTGTTTTGTTGTTTTCAGCCATCATTATCAGGATTTTTACTTATATTGAACCAAATGACCATTTGGGTACCATAACAGCACCTTTTTCCTGGGCTTGCAGAATACAGATAGTACTTATATGTTCTGTTCTGGTGTATTCAAATCATAGTTGTCCGAGATAATTGAAATTTCAGAGGAAAGTGTTTACACTTGGACTGTGTGGGATGTTTGGGTTTGTGCTGATAGCTGCTGTCTTTTCATCACATCCAAGCTTTGATTATAGGGGGCCCTTCCAATTCCATAATTTAGTAACATAGACTTTACCAACTAAAAACAAAATAATAAGATCCTTGGGCTTCCCTGGTGACGCAGTGGTTAAGAATCTGCCTGCCAATGCAGGGCACACAGGTTCAAGCCCTGGTGTGGGAAGATCCCACATGCCGCGGAGCAACTAAGCCCATGCGCCACAACTACTGAGC
>NC_041231.1:50783968-50786197 GCF_002837175.3 Physeter macrocephalus | reverse complement strand
CGCGTGCAGCAACGAAGACCCAACACGGCCAAAAATAAATAAATAAATAAATTAAAAAAAATAAGATCCTTTCTAAAGGTTTATAAAAAAACAATATGCATGAAAATAACTTTTTCTAAATAAATTTTTAAAAATCTGAGAAAGCAGACTGGGATCAGAAAAATGAAAGGGTTTCTTAAACATAAAGAATAATAAAACAGGGACTTCCCTGGTGATGCAGTGGTTAAGAATCCACCTGCCAATACAGGGGACACGGATTCAAGCCCTGGTCCAGGAAGATTCCACAGGCTGTGGAGCAACTAAGCCCGTGCGCCACAACTACTGAGCCTGCGCTCGCAACCAGAGAGAGCCCACGAGCAGCAACGAAGACCCGACTCAGCCAAAAATAAATAAATTTTAAAAAGAGTAATAAAACATTATTTTACAATATAGTGGAGAAATTTCTCAGCTTTAATTCTTACTATGGTAAATATCAATAGCTATAACCCATATAAACCAAAGCTCTTCGAGGTTCTCAGTTTTTAGGAGTGCAAAGGGGTCCCGAGACCAAAATATTTGAGGACCGTGAACGTGAGTGTCTCGGCTTAGTGGGAAATTAACCAAGTCCCCAACAAAAGGACAGTCACAACAAAAGCATTGTGACTGATGACATTGTGTGTTAAAGGAATAATTTTGAAAGCTAATTTCACTTTATCAGAAATGACATTCATCAGAATTGGTGTTAGGATGAAGAAGGAGCCTAAGTTTTCTGAAAGCCTGTTGAGCGCCTTACTCCTTTCACATGTTCATCCCCTAAGATTTACACTACCTGTGCTGTAAGAAGTGTCCCCAGTGGGCAAGCATGAAGAAGCCTTAGGAAGACTAGAGGCAGTTTGTTGAAGGTCACAGAGCTAGTAAATCACAGAATTAGAATTCGAAGGTTGGTTTTCTGATACCACTTCATACTGGTGCTCTTTACACATACACAGAAGTGCCTCTGTGACATCATGTGAATATTAAGTTCCATTTTGTCACTGAGATGTAATAATGTTCATCTATAAAATGAGCAGATTACACGATGTCGTAAAAATCATTTTCTCTAGAATATGATAAAAAAAACTCTGATACACCAAACTGGAATTCCTAGTTGGAACTTAAATCTAAGACAACATCATCGTCATTGAACAATGTAAAGAAGAAAAAGATTTTTGTCAAAGTTTTCCCTATTTCATCCTCTTATTTTAAGAGAAACAACACAGTGTATTTGCTTATTTTAAGTCTTTGGATAGCTGAATATAGTGCTAAGATTTTTACCCTCTGGTAAACGATTCATTTCCCACTTGGCTGCTTTGTGTCAGTCAACTCTGAGCTAGAGAATTATGATTTTGAATTTGTTTGTTTATTTATTTTTATTTTTGGCTGCATCAGGTCTTCATTGTGGCATGCAGGATCTTCACTGCAGCATGTTGGATTTTTGTTGTTGTTGTTGTTGCATCTCATGGGCTTCTCTCTAATTGTGGCGTGTGGGGTTTTTCTCTCTACTTGCGGCCCACAGGCTCCAGGGCGCATGGGCTCAGTAGTTGTGGCTTGTGGGCTTAGCTGCCCTGTGCATGTGGGATCTTAGTTCCATCGAACCTGCGTCCCCTGCATTGTATGGTGGATTCTTTACCACTGGATCACCAGGGAAGTCCCTAGAGGACTGATTTTTTTTTTTTGAGTTTTTAACATCTTTATTGGAGTACAATTGCTTTACAATGGTGTGTTACTTTCTGCTTTACAACAAAGTGAGTCATTTATACATATACATATGTTCTCATATCTCTTCCCTCTTGCATCTCCCTTCCTCCAACCCTCCCTATCCCACCGCTCTAGGTGGTCACAAACCACCTAGCTGATCTCCCTATGCCATGCGGCTGTTTCCCACTAGCTATCCACCCTACGTTTGGTAGTGTATATATGTCCATGCCAATCTCTCACTTCGTCACAGCTTACCCTTCCCCCTCCCCATATCCTCAAGTCCGTGCTGTAGTAGGTCTGTGTTTTATTCCCGTCCTACCCCTAGGTTTTTTATGACATTTTTTTTCCTTAGATTCCATATATATGTGTTAGCATACAGTATTTGTTTTTCTCCTTCTGACTTACTTAACTCTGTATGACAGACTCCAGGTCCATCCACTTCACTACAAATAACTCAGTTTCGTTTCTTTTTATGGCTGAGTAATATTCCATTGTATATATGTGCCACATCTT
>NC_041231.1:50778782-50779708 GCF_002837175.3 Physeter macrocephalus | reverse complement strand
CTGCAGGTTCGTAGTTCCCGTTGTTTTTGGTGTCTGTCCCCAGTGGCTAAGGTTGGTTCAGTGGGTTGAGTTTGTTTCCTGGTTGAGGGGAGTAGTGCCTGTGTTCTGGTGGATGAGGCTGGATCTTGTCTTTCTGGTGGGCAGGTCCACATCTGTTGGTGTGTTTTGGGGTGTCTGTAGCCTTATTATGATTTTAGGCAGCCTTTCTGCTAATGGATGTGGCTGTGTTCCTGTCTTGCTAGTTGTTTGGCATAGGGTGTCCCGCACTGTAGCTTGCTGGTTGTTGAGTGAAGCTGGGTCTTGGTGTTGAGATGGAGATCTCTGGGAGATTTTCGCCATTTTATTTTACATGAAGCTGGGAGGTCTCTTGTGGACCAGTGTCCTGAGGTTGGTTCTCCCACCTCAGAGGTACAGCCCTGACACCTGGCTGGAGTACCAAGAGCCTTTAATCAAAAGAAAGAAAGAAGGAAAGAGAGAGAGAGAGGGAAGGAGGGAGGGAGGAAGAAAGGATAAAATAAAGTAGGTTAAAATAAAATAAAGTTATTAAAATAAAAAATAATTATTAAGAAGAAAAATTTTAAAAAGTAAAAAAAAAAAAAACCAACAAAAAAACGGATGGTCAGAACCCTAGGACAAATGGAGGAAGCAAAGCTATACAGACAAAATCTCACACAGAAGCATATATATACACACTCAGAAAAACAGAAAAAGGGGAACAAAATAATATATCTTGCTCCCAAAGTCCACCTCCTCAATTTGGGATGATTCGCTGTCTATTCAGGTTTTCCACAGATGCAGGGTACATCAAGTTGATTGTGGAGCTTTAGTCCGCTGCTCCTGAGGCTGCTGGGAGAGATTTCCCTTTCTCTTCTTTGTTTGCACAGCTCCGGGGGTTCAGCTTTGGATTTGGCCCCGCCTCTGCGTGT
>NC_041231.1:50762921-50777827 GCF_002837175.3 Physeter macrocephalus | reverse complement strand
GGCATGTGAGATCTTCCCATACCGGGGCGCGAACCCGGTTCCCCTGCATCGGCAGGCGGACGCGCAACCACTGCGCCACCAGGGAAGCCCCGTCCCTATTCTTTTGTCTCTGCTTATTCTTTTTTCTTTTGCCCTACCCAGGTACGTGGGGAGTTTCTTGCCCTTTGGGAGGTCTGAGGTCTTCTGCCAGCGTTCAGTGGGTGTTCTCTAGGCGTTCTTCCACGTGTAGATGTATTTCTGATGTATCTGTGGGGAGGAAGGCGATCTCCGCGGCTTACTCTTCTGCCATCTTCTCTCCTCCCCTAGAGGACTGATTGTTAAGTCCGTTTTTATTTGGAAATTTTATAGTCTTTTCTAAAGCACAGTCTAAAGGCCTGCATTCTGTTGTTTTGTTTTGTTTTTAACAGATTTTGTGGTATAATTGACATACAATAAATGTACATATTTAGTGGGTATAATTTGATGAGACGTAACATGTAAATACCCATGAAACCATTACCATAATCAGGATAGTGAACACATCCATCACTCACAAAAGAATGCTCATGTCCCTTATAAACCCTCTCTTCGATCCACCACCCCCTACCCAAGCAACCACTGGTCTGCTTTCTGTCACTATAGATTATATTTCTAGAGTTTTATGTAAGTGGAAGCACAGAGTTTGTGCTTTTGTGGTGTTTGATTTCTTTCACTCAGCATAATTAGTTTGAGATTCATCCATCCTATTGCATGTATCAAGCATTTATTCCTTTTTATTTCCACTTAGTATTCCATCATATGGCTATACCACAGTTTTTTTATCCATTCAATTGTTAATGGACATTGGGTTATGTCAGCTTTTGGCCATTAGAAATAAAGCTCCTATGAATATTTTTCTACAAATATTTATATGGACATATATTTCCTTTTCTGTTGGGTAAATACCTAAAAGTGGAATGGCCGGATATGTTAGGGTATTTTAACTTTTTGAGAAACTGCTAACACTCACTATGGTCATCTTTTTAATTTTAGCCATTCTAAGAGGTATGTGGTTCTATCTCATTGTGGGTTTAATTTGCATTTCTCTAATGATAAATGGTGGTGAGCATCTTTTCATGTGCTTTTTTTGCCATCCGTATATCTTCTTTGGTGAAGTATCTGTTCATATCAAATATCTGGTAGAAAACATTTGCAAACCACCTATCTGACAAAGTCTTTGTATCTAAATATATAAAGAACTCTTAACGCTCAACAGTAAAAAAATAAACAATGAATTAGGAAATGCGTAAAATACACGAACAGATATGTCACGGAAGAAGACATATAGATGACAAATAAGCACATGAAAAGCCATAGGGAAATGCAAATTAAAACTGTAATGATGGACTTCCCTGGTGGTGCAGTGGTTAAGAATCTGCCTGCCAATGCAGGGGACACACGTTCGAGCCTTGGTCCGGGAAGATCCCACATGCCGCGGAGCAACTAAGCCTGTGAGCCACAACTACTGAGCCTGCACCCTAGAGCCCGCGAGCCACAACTACTGAAGCCCACGCACCTAGAGCCCATGCTCAGCAACAAAAGAAGCCACCGCAGTGAGAAGCTCGCGCACCGCAATGAACAGTAGCCCCTGCTCGCCACAACTAGAGAAAGCCTGTGCGCAGCAACAAAGACCCAACGCAGCCAAAAATAAAATAAATAAATTAAAAACAGAAGTGTATTATAAATAATTTGTAGAATTTTTATACTGCTATTGCTTTTATTATAGCAGAGTTTTTGATGCCTTTCAACTCCTCTAATATAACTGCAACTTTCTGTATAAAATCTGAGTCCGTAAGGTAGGACACAGGTCCTTCCCCGACCCAGCGCCACCTGCCTCTTCAGCCTTGCCTCCTTCCACTTAGGCCACGTGTGCCACCCTCCAGCCACACCAGACTCCTTTGTTTTTGAACCTGCTTTGTCCCTATTGGTGCTTCCAGGTTTGCACATGCTTTTTTCTTCCCCTGAAACTTTACCACATGCAGCTAACCTTCTCTATTCCTTTTTTTAAAAATTGAAATAGTTGATTTACAATGTTGTGTTAGTTTCTGGTATACAGCAAAGTAATTCAGTTGTATATCACATACATATTCTTTTTTAAAAATAAATTTATTTATTTATTTTTGTTTGTGTTGGGTCTTTGTTGCTGGATGCGGGCTTTCTCTAGTTGTGGGGAGCGGTGGCTACTCTTTGTTGTGGTGCACGGGCTTCTCATTGAGATGGCTTCTCTTGTTGCTGAGCACGGGCTCTAGATGCATGGGCTCAGTAGTTGTGGCTTGCGGGCTCTAGGGCGTAGGCTCAGTAGTTGTGGCGCATGGGCTTAGTTGCTCTGCGGCATGTGGGATCTTCCTGGACCAGGGCTCGAACCTGAGTCCCTTGCGTAGGCAGGCGGATTCTTTTTTTTTTTTTTTTTAATTTATTTATTTTTGGCTACGTTGGGTCTTCGTTGCTGTGCACGGGCTTTCTCTAGTTGTTTTCTATGTCTGTGAGTCTGTTTCTGCTTTGTAGATAAGTTCATTTGTGTTATATTTTAGATTCCACATGTACGTAATATTATATGATGTTTGTTTTTCTCTTTCTGACTCACTTGATAAGTCAGTATAATAATCTCTGAGTTCATCCATGTTGCTGTAAATGCCATTATTTCCTTCCTTTTTATGGCTGAGTAGTATTCCCGTGTGTGTGTGTGTGTGTGTGTGTGTGTGTGTGTGTGTATGCCACATATTCTTTATCCATTCACCTGTCAGTGTACATTTAGGTTGTTTCCATGTCTTGGCTCTTGTAAGCAGTGCTGCTCTGAACACTGGGGTGCATGTATATTTTTGTGTTATACTTTTGTCTGGATATATGCCCAGGAGTGGGATTGCTGGATCATATGGCAACTCTTTTTAGTTTTTCTTTTTTTTTTTTTTTTTTGGCCAAGCAGCTTGCAGGGATCTTAGATCCCCAACCAGGGATTAAACCTGTGCCCTCAGCAGTGAAAGCACAGAATCTTAACCACTGGACCACCAGTGAATTCCCACTATTTTTAGTTTTTTAAGGAACTTCCATATTGTTTTCATAGTGACTGTACCAATTTCCATTCCCACCAATAGTATAGGAGGGTTCCTTTTCTCCACACCCTCTCCAGCATTTTTTTGTTTTTTTTAAATTTATTTTTGGCTGCATTTGGTCTTTGTTGCTGCGTGCAGGCTTTCTCTCTAGTTGTGGTGAGTGATGGTTACTCTTTGTTGAGGTGCGTGGGCTTCTCAGAGCGGTGGCTTCTCTTGTTGTGGAGCGTGGGCTCTAGGGCATACAGGCTTCAGTAGTTACAGTGCACGGGCTCAGTAATTGTAGCGCATGGGCTTATTTGCTCCACGGCATGTGGGATCTTGTCTCCTGCATTGGCAGGTGGATTCTTAACCACTGCACCACGAGGGAAGTCCCTCCAGCATTTATTATTTGTAGACTTTTTGATGATGGTCATTCTGGCCAATGTGAGGTGGTACCTCATTGTAGTTTTGATTTGCATTTCTCTAATAATTAGTGATGCATCTAACCTTCTCTAAATCCTCTTTATCGTTTCATATTGGTTATGTTAGACGTCCTTGGAAACCTTTGCTTGACCCTCCAATTGTGTCACCCTGATGTGGCACTTAGTATGCTGAATTCTGATTCTTGTTTTGTTTCTCTGCACCCTGACCATAAGCCCCTGGGAGACAGGGACACAAATTCTTATAATCTCTATATTCCAAAGGCCCAGTTTAGTGTTTAGGTACATGGTAGGTGCTTCATAATAGAATTTAGTTGAATTAAGGGAAATTCTGAGGAAATAGATTTGCAATTGAAATATGTAGACTTTATTTCTAAAACCCTTCTTTATTGTAACATTTAATCTTTCTAACCTAATTTGAGATTCTTACCTGAATATTTAAATGTTAGGACTTATTTTTATTTGGAAAATATTTCTTTTCTTCTGCAAATTCTTCACTTCCTAGCTAAAAGTTCCTAAGATTTACAGTGGCTTGTTTTGAATATTAATATTTCCAGCATTCCATAGCTTTTTTCTTATTGCTTACTTGAACTTTCCTTCTAGGAAAATAATTTTCTTGTTAGAATTCCTCAATGCTACTTATTGGAGTCCTAAACTTGGACTATTAAAGTACTATAAAACTAAATATTTCGGGCTTCCCTGGTGGCGCAGTGGTTGAGAGTCTGCCTGCTGATGCAGGGGACACGGGTTCGTGCCCCGGTCCAGGAAATTCCCACATGCCGCAGAGCGGCTGGGCCTGTGAGCCATGGCCGCTGAGCCTGTGCGTCCGGAGCCTGCTTTCCGCAAAGGGAGAGGCCACAACAGTGAGAGGCCCGCATACCGCAAAAAAAACCCCTAAATATTTCTTCCTCTTTTTTAAAAAAATACTGTAGCTTTTTGAAAGATTACCGAGTTATTTTGACCTGCAGAGGAGGCTGATGCTTCTGGAGGATCAAATAAGCTATCTTCTAGGTGGCATACAAGTTGTTTATATCGAAGAATTACAGCCAGTGTTGACACTTGAAGAATATTACTCTCTTCTCGACGTGTTTTATAATAGACTCTTGAAAAATCGAATACCTTTTCACCCTCGAAGTTTGCGTGGTTTGCAAATGATCCTTAACAGGCAAGTATCTAAAACAATTACTTTTATTCATTCACTCAGGTGGGCTGTGTGTGTCCATGCATGAAATTGTTTTGTATTTCCATGTGTGATTCTTAGGAATTAAAGAAAGGAATGTCACCACCTCTGTTGGCAACTCTCTTTTACACATGAGAAAAGCCAACATGAGAGGATTGAAAGACTGAGTCTCTAGAACATTCTGTAAATATATTGCCACTAACAGGGCAAATCAGTCCTGTGGAAAACTTTATAGGATTAAACTAATGTGAAATCAGCAGTGTGCATATCAAGCACCATGCTTGGTACTTAAATGCATTATCTCTTTAGCTCTCACAACCTCACCATGGAGTGGGTTACTACCCCCATCTTACAGATGAGGAAGGTCATAGGGCCAGGAAGGGTTTGATCATCCTGATAGTGGGTCCCTGTGGGGACAGCAAAACTTCAAATCAATTCTGCTATACAGGAAGTCCACTACATATGAACCTTCAAGTTGCAAACTTTCAAAGATGCAAATGTGCGTTCACCTGTCCAATCTCATAAGTTAGTTCATGTGTCTGCTGTACATTGTCACATGCGTGCATCCTCTACAAGTGGTTGTGCTTTTGTGTACTTCACTGTACAGTACTGTAGAGAGTACAGTAGTACAGTATCTTTATTTCAAGTGTTTGTTTTTTATGTATTATTTGTGTGAAAAGTATTATGAACCTACTACAATACAGTGCTATATAACCAAATTGTGTTAGTTGGCTAACTTGTAGGACTTAATGAACAAATTGGACTTAGGAACGCACTCTCGGAACGGAGCTCGTTCATATGTAGGGGACTTACTGTACCTTTAAGGTGGATTTTCTTGATGAGTTCCTTTTCCATTAATCAGACTAAGAAAATCGTTTCTTTGGGGGTGGAATGGGGATGGAGAGGTCGCTGATTTTTCCTTTTACGTATGCTTTATTACAGTGACAGATATGCTCCAAGTTTGCACGAACTTGGGCATTTTAACATTCCGATCCTCTGCGATCCAGCAAACCTCCAGTGGTTTATTCTCACCAAAGCCCAACAGGCAAGAGAGAACATGAAAAGAAAAGAAGAGTGAGTGCTCTTAGCCCTCTTCCTGTCTTACCATTCCGTCTAATCGTTGAAAATATTCAGGTAGTCAGAACTCATAAGTATGGGAAATTAAAACTGTATTGAACTTAGGAAATCGACTGTATTAAACTGTATGTCACTTAGGAGTAACATATTTATTTATTCCCCCCCGGTTGTGCCAGGGATTGGATGTGGCTGTTCTCTCAGTATAATAACCTCAGTTGCATTCCCACCATGTATCTCAATTTGAGAAGCAGAGCTTGTTAATATAAAAGTCAACTCAGGAGCAGAGTGAAAGATAAGAGTATCAGAAAGAAACTGTGCAGATGGAAAAGGGGGGCAACTAGGGGGGAAAGCTCAGTTACTACTTGATTAATTGGAATCTTCACTGTTTAAAATTTTGAAATCTGCTGATAGATGACGACAAGCCTCGTCTGCACTGTCATTAAACTGAGAAGAAATCTTAAAGTGAAAAAGGTTTTTGGTTCATAAGCAGTGCTGTCTCTATGGCATTTGTATCTTTGAAGGAAACCTGTCATAGTCAGTAGTTTTGTAGGCAGTAAGATAGTGTTGAAGATGTTTCATGGGTCTACTGTGAAGAAAGGGAGAGTATTATATTCAAAACAGGGTGGTTTTCCTAAAGATGTGGCCTAAGGAGGTTTGGCTAGCAAGGATACATTGATTCATGCAGCCGTCATTTGCTGTGACCGTTGTGGATCGGAAGCTGTGAAAGGCGCCACTGGTAGAAAGATGAAGGCCTGGTCCCCAGGCTCGCAGGAGACGCAGGTGCCCTCAGTGTCAGGGGTGGTGGACAGAGAGGGGTCATGCGTGAGAGGAGCCAAGGCTGATGCTCTGGGAAGGGAACAGGAAGCAGAGGCTGTGGCCGAGGAGGCCGAGGCTGACGTGTCCTGGGAGGAGGGTAAGGAGGGCGGGGGCAGGAGCCTGGTGGGTGGAGGACCGGGGTGATTGTCCGAGAGTGCTGGTGGGGCCCCCCTCTGGTTACTTCTCTGGCCTCGCTGCCTGTTCTCTCCTCGATCTACACAAATTGCTTGTTTAAAAAGCCAAGGATGTGAAACAGAAAGGGTGGCCACACAGGAGGGCTGTGGACATGATCCATTTCCCAGGAGATGATGGGGTCATTTTATGCATCAAATAAGTGAAGGAGTCACATATCTGTTTCACTTGTGGAATTGGTGACAGTTCTTGGCCAGATGCTACCGCATGAATAGCCTGCTTCTTGATTGGTTGGAGAGCCTTTGTGTTTGTGATGTTACCTTTTCTAACCATAAATTTGTTTTCGAACACTGTGAGTCTGTTTCTGTGTTGTTAATAAGTTTATTTGAATCATTTTTTCTTTAGATTCCACATTTAAGTGATATCATATTTGTCTTTCTCTGACTTCCTTCCTTCTCTTAGTATGATCATCTCTCGGTCGATCCATGTTTCTGCAAATGGCATAATTTGTTCTTTTTAATGGATGAGTAATATTCCATTCTATGTATGTACCACATCTTCTTTGTCCATTCCTCTGTCAGTGGACATTAAGGTTGCTTCTCTGTCTTGGCTCTTTTAAATAGCGCATGAATGTTCTGGTGCATGTATCTGTTGGAATGATGGTTTTCTCCAGATATACGCCCAGCAGTAAGATTGCCGAATCATATGGTAGCTCTAGTTTGAGTTTTTAAAAGAACCTCAATACTGTTTTCCATCATAGCTGTTACCAATTTCCATTCTCACCAAGACGTAGTAAGGTTCCCTTTCCTTCATGCTCTCTCCTGCATTTATGATTTGTAGACTTTTTGATGATGGCCATTCTGAATGGTGCAAGGTGGTGTCTTGTTGTAGTTTTGATTTGCATTTCTCCAATAATTTGCGATGTTGAGCACATTTTCATGTGTTTTTTTTTATACAGTGTGAGGAAAATGTACCTTAAGAAGCTGGCTTCCTGAAAGTCAGCCCTGTTTTGGATTCTTTTTCCTTTCTTTTTTTAACATTTTTTTTTTTTTTGCGGTATGCCTGCCTCTCACTGTTGTGGTTTCTCCCGTTGCGGAGCACAGGCTCTGGACGCGCAGGCTCAGCGGCCATGGCTCACAGGCCTAGCCGCTCCGCGGCATGTGGGATCTTCCCGGACCGGGACATGAACCCACACCCCCACATCGGCAGGCGGACTCTCAACCACTGCGCCACCAGTAAAGCCCATGAATGTTTTTAAACTATGGTTTTCTCAGGGTATACGCCCAGTAGTGGGATTGCTGGGTTGTATGGTAGTTCTATTTTTAGTTTTTTAAGGAACCTCCATACTGTTCTCCATAGTGGCTGTATTAATTTACATTCCCATCAACCGTGCAAGAGGGTTCCCTTTTCTCCACACCCTCTCCAGCACTTATCATTGCAGACTTGTTGATGATCACCACTTTGACTGGTGTGAGGTGATATCTCACTGTAGTTTATTAAAAAAATTTTTATTTAATTTTATTATTTTTTGGCTGTGTTGGGTCTTCATTGCCGCCCATGGGCTTTCTCTAGTTGTGGCGAATGGGGGCTACTCTTTGTTGTGGTGCACGGGCTTCTCATTGCAGTGGCTTCTCTTGTTGCGGAGCATGGGCTCTAGGCATGCGGGCTTCAGTAGTTGCAGCACGTGGGTTCAGTAGTTGTGTGTGGGCTCTAGGGTGAGTGGGCTTCAGTAGTTGTGGCACACAGGCCCAGTAGTTGTGGCTCGTGGGCTCTAGAGAGCAGGCTCAGTAGTTGTGGAGCATGGGCTTAGTTGCTCTGCGGCATGTGGGATCTTCCTGGACCAGGGCTTGAACCCATGTCTTCTGCCTTGGCAGGCGGATTCTTAACCATTGCGCCACCAGGGAAGTCCCTGTTTATCTGTTTTAAGTATAGTAGTGTGTATATGCTAATCCCAAACTCCCGTTTTATCCTTCCCCAGCACCTTTCCACTTTCGTAACCATAGGTTTGTTTTCTAAGTTTATTTGTGTCATGTCTTTTTGTTATTGAGTTGTATGAGCTATTTGTATATTTTGGGAATAAGCCTTTTCAGTCAAATTGTTTGCAAATATTTTATTCCAGTCCACAAGTTGTCTTTTCATTTTGTTTATGCTTTCCTGTGCTGCACAGAAGGTTTTAAGTTAGATTAGGTCACATTTGTTTATTTTTGCTTTTATTTTGTTTGCCTTGGGAGACTTACCTAAAAAAATATTGGCACGATTTATGCCAGAGACTGTTTTGCCTGTATTCCTTTCTAGGAATTTTATGATGTTACTTCTTATATTTCAGTCTCTAAGTCATTTTGAGTTTATTTTTTTGTATGGTGCAAGGGAGTGTTCTAACTTCGTTGATTTACATACATGGCCCTATCCAGCTTTCACAGCACCTTTTGCTGAAGAGACTGTCTTTTCTCCGTTGAATATTTTTGCCTACTTTGTTGAAGATTAATTGACTGTAGGTGTGTGGTATTATTTCTTGTCTTTCTATTCTGTTTCTTTGACCCATATGTGTGTGTTTGTGCCAGTACTGTACTGTTTTGACTACTGTAGCTTTGTAGTATTGTCTGAAGTCTGGGGGGGATATGCCTTCAGCTTTCTTCTTTATTCTCAGTTTTGCTTTGGCAATTCTGGGTCTTTTGTGGTTCCATATCAATTTTAGGATTATTTGTTTTAGTTCTGTGAGAAATGTCATGGGTAATTTGATAGGGACTGCCTTAAATTTGTAGATTGCTTTGGGTAGTATGAACAGTATTAATTCTTCCAGTCCAAGATCATGGGATATCTTTCCATTTCTTTGAATCATCTTCAATTTTTTAAAATCAATGTTTTATAAGTCTGAGTGTATAAGTCTTTCACCTCCTTGTTCAGGTTTATTCCTAGGCTTGTTTTTTTCTTTTTTTTTTTAAGATGCACTTTTAGAAGGGATTTTTTTTTACTTTTCCTTTCTGATATTTTATTAGTGTAAAGAAATTCAACAGATTTCTGTATGTTAATCTTGTATCCTGCTACATTGCTGAATTCGTTTATAAGTTCTAGTAGTTTTTTGTGTGGAGTCCATAGAGTTTTATACATACAGTATCAAGTTATTTGCATATAATGTCAATTTTACCTCTTCCCTTCCACTTTGGATATCTTTTATTTCTTTTTCTTGTCCGATTGCTGTGGCTAGGACTTCCAATACTATGTTGAATAGAAGTGGTAAGAGTGGGCATTCTTGTCTTGTTCCACATTTTAGCAGGAAGGCTTTCAGCTTTTCACTGTTGAGTATTATATTGGCTTTGGGCTTGTCATAAATAGCGTTTATTATCCTGAAATTTGTTCCCTCTATGCCCACTTTTGTAAGAGTTTATATCATGAATGGATGTTGCATTTTATCAAATGCTTTTTCTGCATCATTTTAAATGATCATGTGGTTTTTGTCTTTTCTTTTGTTGATGTGGTGTATCACATTGATTGATTTTGTGTATGTTGAACTATCCTGTGACCCTGAAATGAATCCAACATGATCATGGTATATCATCCTTTTTATGTGTTGTTGGATTTGGTTTGCTAATATTTTGTTGAGGATTTTTGCATGTATGTTCATCAAAGATAGTGGCCTGTAATTTCTTTTTTGGTAGTGTCTTTGTCTGGTTTTGGTATCAGGGTGATGGTAGCTTCATAGAATGACTTTGAGAGTGTCCCTCCCCTTCAATCTTTTGGAAGAGTTTGAGAAGGATTGGTATAAGTTCTTCTTCTTTGTATGTTTCATAGAATTCCCCAGTGAAGCCATTTGGTCCTGGACTTTTGTTTTCAGGGAGTTTTAAAAATTACAGATTCTATTTCACTTCTAGCGATTAGTCTGTTCAAATTACCTATTTCTTCTTGATTCAGTTTTGGCAGGCTGTATATTTCTAGAAACTTGTCCATTTCTTCTAGGTTGTCCAATTTGTTGGTATATAGTTGTTCCTAGTATTTTCTTATTGTTTTTTGTATTTCTGAGATATTGGTTGTTATTTCTCCTTTCATTTCATATTTTGTTTATTTGGGTCCTCTCTCTTTTCTTGGTGAGCCTTCTCAGAGGTTTCTCGACGTTGTTTATGCTTTCAAAAGCTGGCTCTTGGTTTTATTGATTTTTTTTCTATTTTTTAAAAATCTTTGTTTCCTCTCTGATCTTTATTATTTCCTACCTTTTGCTGACTTTAAGTTTTGTATGTTTTTCTTTTTCTGATTATTTTAGGTGATAGGTTAATTCGTTTATTTGAGATTTTTCTTGTTTTTTTGAGGAAGGCCTGTATCGCTATGAACTTCCCTCTTAGGACTGCTTTTGCTGTATCACATAGATTTTTGTATGGTTGTGTTTTAATTTTCATTTGTCTCGAGTATTTTTAATTTCCTCTGATTTCATCATTGACCCACTGGTTTTTTACTAGCATGTTGTATAGTCTCCATGTAATAACTTTTTTCTTGTTTCTCTTTCTGTGGTTGATTTCTAGTTTCATGGCCACTGTGGTCAGAAAAGATGCTTGAAATAATTTCTATCCTTTTAAATTTGTTGAGGCTTGTTTTGTGTCCTAGTATGTGGCCTATCCTAGGGAATGTTCCATGTGTGCTTGAAGAGTATGTGTATTCTGTTTTTTTTTGGGATGTAATGTCCTGAAAATATCAATTGAGTCTAACTGTTCCGTTGTGTCATTTAGGATCTCTGTTGCTTTACTGATTTTTCTGTCTGGAAGGTCTCTCCCTTGATGTCAGTGGATTGTTAAAGTCTCCTACTATTGTTGTGTTCCTGTCAATAGCTCCCTTAGTCCATTAGTGGGTTTTTTTATGTATTTAGGTGCTCCTATATTGGATGTATATAAGTTAATAAGTATAATATCCTCTTGTATTGATTCTTTTATATAGTGTCCTTCTTTTATGGCCTTTGTTTTAAAGTCTGTTTTGTATGATGTGAGTATTGCTACCCCTGCTTTCTTGTCATTTACATTTGCATGAAATAACTTTTTCCATCCCTTCACTTTCAATCTATGTGGGTCTCTTATAGGTAGCGTATTGTAGGCTCTTGTTTTATTATCCAATCTGTCACTCTGTGTCTTTTGATCAGAGCATTTAGTCCATTGACATTTAAGGTAATTATTGTTAGATATATATTTATTGCCATTTAAAATCTTGCTTTCCAATTGATTTTGTATTTCTTCTTGTTCCTTTATCTTTATTTTCCTTTTGTGGTTTGATGGTTTTCTTTTGTATTATGTTTGAGTTCTCTTTTTTTTTTTGTTTTTGTGAATCTATTGTATGTTTTTGATTTCTGGTTACCCTGGTTTTCAAATATGTTAACCCATTATTGTATCTACTTTCTTTAGACTGGTAGTCATATAAGCTCAAAAATGGTCTAGAAAAAAACCTACATTTTCTTACTCCCCTCTCCCACATTTTATGATTTTTGATGTCCTCTTTTTCATCTTCATGTTTTGCTGTTCATTGTAGTAATCACTTTCACAAAAAAATTTATTTTAATCTATGTACTGGCTTATTTAAGTGATTTACTTTCCTAACTGCGCCACCAGGGAAGCCCCTTCTTTTCTATTTAGAGAAGAACTTTCAATATTTCCTTTAGGATAGGTTTAGTATTGCTGTATTCTTCTAGTTTTTGCTTGTCTGAGAAATTCTTTATCTCTCCTTCTATTCTAAATGGTAATCTTGTTGGGTAGAGTATCCTTGTTTCCCTTTCAGGACTTTGATTATATCTTGCCACTCCCTTCTGGCCTGCAAAGTTTTTGCAGAAAAATCCTCTGATAGCCTTATGGCGGGGAGAGGGTTCCCTTGTAATTGACTCTGTTTTTCTCTTGCTGCCTTTAGAATCTTCCCTTTATGTTTAAATTTTGCCATTTTGATTATAATATGTCTTGATGTAGGTCTGTTTGGGTTCATCTTCTTTGGAACTCTCCGTTCTTCCTGTATCTGTATATGTGTTTCCTTCTTTAGATTTGGGAAGTTTTCAGCCATAATTTCTTCAAATAGATTTTCAATCCCCTTTTCTCTTTCTTCTCCTTCTGGGATCCCTATTATGTGTATGTTGGCTCTCTTTGTATTATTCCAGAGGTCTCACATACTGCTTTCATTTTCTTTTTAAATTTGTCTTTCTGTCTGTTTTTCTGATTGGGTGATTCCCATTATTTTATCTTCCAGGTCACTTATTTGTTCTTCTGCATTATTTAGTTTGCTGTCCATTGCCTTTAGCTCGGTTTTCATCTTGGCAAATGAGTCTTCTAATTTTGATTGGATCCTCTTTATAGTTTCTAATTCCTTGTTACAGTGATCTGCATTTCTACTGATAGCTTTTCTTAATTCCTTCAGTATTTTTATTATCTCCTTTTTGAACTTGGGGTCTAGTAGACTGGAAAGGTCTGTTTCATTGTTCTTTCAGGGAAATTCTCTTGTTCTTTTAATTGGGAGTGGTTTCTTAGTTTCTTCATTGATTTCTTTGACTCTATGAATTTAGGAGTAACAGTTATCTACTCTGCTCCTGAAGGGCTGATTTTATGTGGGAGCATCCCTGTGTAGCCTGTGTGAGTCTAATATTTTTGGTGTGAGGGCTGTCTTTAGTATGGATGCCTGCCATGTCTTTCCTCAGTGTGTTCTGGCCGTTATCCTCTGGATAGGGGGTGTGATTGTTTTTGTGATGACCAGAGCCTGCACTGGATGTTGAGTGGGGCTTCTTGTTTGCTCTGTGGTTGTCACTGCCCTGTGACAGGGTCTGCTCCCCAGCTGTCAGAGTAGCAGCCTCCAGATCTGTTTCTAAGCTGTGGTGTGAGATAGGTGAAACTGGAGTGCTCCCGCTGGGAGAGGAGCTGCTGAGTATTCCTCTGCAATAGGTGTCCACTGGGAAGTGTGCCTTACGGCATTGCCCAGCACCCGTTGTGTGTGCTCACAAAGTACACTGTTGTTGGCACTGCCCTCAGCCCCGCCTCAGTCATGGGAACACTGGCATTTGGCCCAGGTATTTCTCAGGCACTGTGCTTACAAAGCCACAGGCATAGATCTGCCGAAGTCCGGCACCGGACCTGCTGTGGTCACACACCTGGACCTACTGTGGGAGCTATGGAATCAGCATAGACCCTGGCCCTGCCTCCGTGTGTGCTCCTGCAAAGCCCGCCACTGCTAATGCCAGTCCCACCCTACCCATGGAGCACCAGTAATCCACACAGATGTTCCACAGGTGCTGTACTTACATAGTCAAACAGCCCCTGGGAATTGGCTTTGATTTCAGCCCCACCTCCACATGTGGGCCACCTGCTGGGCTTGTGTGCTCCCAGAGCTCATAGCAGCAGAGCATGCCCACTGTGAGCATACCTAGAATGAGGCTGCTATGGCAGGGACATGCCCCTCCCTTTGCCATGTGTTAACAGTGGGGCTTCTGTGTCGGACCCAGGCTCTGTCCTGCGCACACCCCCAGTTGCGGCCTGGACCACATTCTAGTGTCTTCAGGCTGTTTCCATGCAGTGAACCCCAGTCCTCTCCCCGGGTTTGTCTGCTGAAACCTGAGTTTCAGCACCCAGCCCCCGTGTGTACCAGTAGATGCATGACTTGGGCTGGGGGGTGCAGCGAGGTGGCCAAGACTGTCTGTGCTGGTTTCTGTCCTGCCTGCCACAAGCTGACTGCTCTCCTCTCCTCTGAGCCTCTGAAGCTCCCTTTCTGTCCCGGCTGATTTCCTTGCCAGTGAATGGGCTTCCCAAGATGGGGGAACCTTTCTTCTTCCACAGCTCCTTCCCAGGGGTGCAGGTCCTGTCCCGATTACTTTCTTTTGTCCTACCTGGTTATATGGTGATCTTTCTTGCAGCTTTGGATTATGAGATCTTCTCCCAGCATTCAATAGGTATTCTGTGAGAACTGTTTCATGTGTAGCTGTATTTTTTTTTTTTTTTTTTTTTTTTTTTTGTGGTATGCGGGCCCCCCCCTGCCGCGGCCTCTCCCGTCGCGGAGCACAGGCTCCGGACGCGCAGGCCCAACGGCCACGGCCCACGGGCCCAGCCGCTCCGCGGCACGCGGGACCCTCCCAGACCGGGGCGCGAACCCGGCCCCCCTGCATCGGCAGGCGGACGCGCAACCACTGCGCCACCAGGGAAGCCCCCATGTGTAGGTGTATTTTTGATGTATTTGTGGGAGGAGGTGAGCTCCATGTCCTTCTATTCCGGCATC
>NC_041231.1:50755212-50755589 GCF_002837175.3 Physeter macrocephalus | reverse complement strand
TTCCTGTCCTGCCCCTAGGTTCTTCAGAACCTTTTTTTTTTTTTTTTTTAGATTCCATATATATGTGTTAGCATATGGTATTTGTTTTTCTCTTTCTGACTTACTTCACTCTGTATGATGGACTGTAGGTCCATCCACCTCACTACAAATAACTCAAATAACTCAATTTCGGTTTTTATGGCTGAGTAATATTCCATTGTATATATGTGCTACATCTTCTTTATCCATTCATCTGTCGAACATCGCTAATTATTAGAAAGATGCAAAGCAAAACTACCATGAGGTACCACCTCCCACCAGTTGGAATGGCCATCATCAAAACATTTACAGGGCTTCCCTGGTGGCACAGTGGTTGAGAATCCGCCTGCTGATGCAGG
>NC_041231.1:50753334-50754712 GCF_002837175.3 Physeter macrocephalus | reverse complement strand
GCTCTGCAACAAGAGAAGCCACCACAATGAAGAAACCCACACACCACAATGAAGAGTAGCCCCTGATCGCTGCAACCAGAGAGAGCCCACGAGCAGCAACGAAGACCCGACTCAGCCAAAAATAAATAAATTTTAAAAAGAGTAATAAAACATTATTTTACAATATAGTGGAGAAATTTCTCAGCTTTAATTCTTACTATGGTAAATATCAATAGCTATAACCCATATAAACCAAAGCTCTTCGAGGTTCTCAGTTTTTAGGAGTGCAAAGGGGTCCCGAGACCAAAATATTTGAGGACCGTGGACGTGAGTGTCTCGGCTTAGTGGGAAATTAACCAAGTCCCCAACAAAAGGACAGTCACAACAAAAGCATTGTGACTGATGACATTGTGTGTTAAAGGAATAATTTTGAAAGCTAATTTCACTTTATCAGAAATGACATTCATCAGAATTGGTGTTAGGATGAAGAAGGAGCCTAAGTTTTCTGAAAGCCTGTTGAGCGCCTTACTCCTTTCACATGTTCATCCCCTAAGATTTACACTACCTGTGCTGTAAGAAGTGTCCCCAGTGGGCAAGCATGAAGAAGCCTTAGGAAGACTAGAGGCAGTTTGTTGAAGGTCACAGAGCTAGTAAATCACAGAATTAGAATTCGAAGGTTGGTTTTCTGATACCACTTCATACTGGTGCTCTTTACACATACACAGAAGTGCCTCTGTGACATCATGTGAATATTAAGTTCCATTTTGTCACTGAGATGTAATAATGTTCATCTATAAAATGAGCAGATTACACGATGTCGTAAAAATCATTTTCTCTAGAATATGATAAAAAAAACTCTGATACACCAAACTGGAATTCCTAGTTGGAACTTAAATCTAAGACAACATCATCGTCATTGAACAATGTAAAGAAGAAAAAGATCTTTGTCAAAGTTTTCCCCATTTCATCCTCTTATTTTAAGAGAAACAACACAGTGTATTTGCTTGTTTTAAGTCTTTGGATAGCTGAATATAGTGCTAAGATTTTTACCCTCTGGTAAACGATTCATTTCCCACTTGGCTGCTTCTTGAAAAATGAGTTAGTTTGGAAACATGTTGTGTGTCTCCTTGAGAAAGCAACTCCTCGGCTTTCACGGGAGTCAAGCAGTGGGGGTGAGTGTGTGCCTCCCTCTTGGGGGACACGGGTGTTAATGGGCCGTGTGCTCTGTTGCACCAGGTGGCAGAGGAGCTGGGGCATCGCCCACCGCTGCAGCCAGCTGCACAGTTTAGGCCGCTTAGCCCAGCAGAACTTGGAAAGCCTTAAAAATGCAAAAGGTAAACAATTTCCATTCACTTCCGAAATCCATATCCCTTAACGGCTATACACATCTGTAAATTCT
>NC_041231.1:50749384-50750087 GCF_002837175.3 Physeter macrocephalus | reverse complement strand
CTGCAGGTTCGTAGTTCCCGTTGTTTTTGGTGTCTGTCCCCAGTGGCTAAGGTTGGTTCAGTGGGTTGAGTTTGTTTCCTGGTTGAGGGGAGTAGTGCCTGTGTTCTGGTGGATGAGGCTGGATCTTGTCTTTCTGGTGGGCAGGTCCACATCTGTTGGTGTGTTTTGGGGTGTCTGTAGCCTTATTATGATTTTAGGCAGCCTTTCTGCTAATGGATGTGGCTGTGTTTCTGTCTTGCTAGTTGTTTGGCATAGGGTGTCCCGCACTGTAGCTTGCTGGTCGTTGAGTGAAGCTGGGTCTTGGTGTTGAGATGGAGATCTCTGGGAGGTTTTCGCCATTTGATTTTACGTGAAGCTGGGAGGTCTCTTGTGGACCAGTGTCCTGAGGTTGGTTCTCCCACCTCAGAGGTACAGCCCTGACACCTGGCTGGAGTACCAAGAGCCTTTAATCAAAAGAAAGAAAGAAGGAAAGAGAGAGAGAGAGAGGGAAGGAGGGAGGGAGGAAGAAAGGATAAAATAAAATAGGTTAAAATAAAATAAAGTTATTAAAATAAAAAATAATTATTAAGAAGAAAAATTTTAAAAAGTAAAAAAAAAAAAAAAACCAACAAAAAAAAAAACGGATGGTCAGAACCCTAGGACAAATGGTGGAAGCAAAGCTATACAGACAAAATCTCACACAGAAGCATACACATACACACTC
>NC_041231.1:50739227-50748294 GCF_002837175.3 Physeter macrocephalus | reverse complement strand
TTTTTTTTTTTTTTGTGGTATGCGGGCCTCCCCCTGCCGCGGCCTCTCCCGTCGCGGAGCACAGGCTCCGGACGCGCAGGCCCAACGGCCACGGCCCACGGGCCCAGCCGCTCCGCGGCACGCGGGACCCTCCCAGACCGGGGCGCGAACCCGGCCCCCCTGCATCGGCAGGCGGACGCGCAACCACTGCGCCACCAGGGAAGCCCCCATGTGTAGGTGTATTTTTGATGTATTTGTGGGAGGAGGTGAGCTCCACGTCCTTCTATTCCGGCATCTTGATCTACACTCCCCTACCCCCCCACATGCATTCTTAGATGAGACAGGAGTGTTTTGAGACAGACACACAGGGGACACAGAAGAGGAAGCACTGTGACCACAGAGGCAGAGATTGAAGTGATGTGGCCACTAGCCAGGGAACAATGACAGCCCCCTGAGGCTGAAAGAGGCAAAGAAAGGAAGGGAGGAACCTCTGGAGAGAGTGTGGCCCTGCTGACACCTTGATTTCGGACTTGTGGCCTCCAGAACCGTGAGAGAATAACTTTCTGTTGTTTTAAGCCCTGCCCAGTTTGTAATTTATGTCAGCCACAGGACACTAGTACACCAGGGAAGGCTAAGTGATGCTCAGCATCCAGCTCCTCAAAGGCTCAGTCCCTGCTATGTTCCTAGTGCCTGCACACAGGAGGTGCTGCCCAAGTCCTCACTGAATGACTGATAAGAAAGGAAAAGATTTTAGGAAATCTCTTAGGAAAGATTTATCCCAAACTTTAAAAATCCTGCCTTGGGGCTTCCCTGGTGGCGCAGTGGTTGAGAGTCCACCTGCCACTGCAGGGGACATGGGTTCGTGCCCCGGTCCGGGAGGATCCCACATGCCGCGGAGCGGCTGGGCCCGTGAGCCACGGCCGCTGAGCCTGCGCGTCCGGAGCCTGCTTTCCGCAAAGGGAGAAGCCACAACAGTGAGAGGCCCGTGTACCGCAAAAAAAAAAAAAAAAAAAATCTGCCTTTTTTGGGTGCAGATAAAGTGAATTAGCAGGGCCGTTGTCTACATGGATGGTATCGGGCTTGCCTCCCTGTCCCAGTGCTTTTCCTGAGGCCTCTCTGCTCATCCTGCCCACCCGCAAGCCTCTGCCTTGTACCAACTGACACCAGGTCTAGGCCAGTGCCTGGGGTAGTGACAGAAAGAAAAACTGACCGCCTTCCAAAGATTCTGAGGGTGAAATCCGATGGCCCCCTCCCCATGTGGCTCACCACGCCCCGTGCTGAGCGAGTTTCACCCACGTGAACTGCCGTGATGGACTTTGAGGCAGTCGTGTGCAAATGTTGCTTACAGAATGACACTTATACTTGTGGGGGCCCAGCGCACGCCCTGGCCTAGCTTGAGCAGGGACAGTGGGGGCTGCCCGAGCAGTCTGGCTGGAGGGGCAAGGCTGACTGGCACTGCCAGGTCACTCAGGAGGAGCAGGAGGGGTGCCACCCCTCCCGGTTCTCACAACAGTACCCAGAGTGGGGCAAAGTCAGCTCTGCCCCCCGCTGACCCGTGTGCACCATCATGACCAGGACTGACATGCCTGACCCCAAGGTCACTGTCTCTGCTATGGTCCCTGCCTCCATGGGGCTGTACTGCTTGACCTGTGATCCTGTCAACCCCTGGCGCTGACCTGGGGGTGGACTCCCCCAGAGCTGGGGATGCTCCTGTCTGTGCAGATGCCTCCCAGCCCTGGGGTTTCCTGGGTTCTAATCCCACCTCTTCAGCCTGCAGCAGGCAGAAGGGCCTTGCACAAGTTTCTGCACTATTTGGGGCATTTTCCCTATATGCAACATTTGTCAGCTTATGGAAAAAAGTCCCCTAAAGTGCTCTGTAAAAGGCATGTCCCCACGAGGGAAGGGTTTTAAGTGACCAGTAGAACCAGGCTGCAGTAGGATGGGTGTGGAGGGGAGACGGTCCCATGGCGTTGACCCAGGTCTGCTCTGTCTGGTCACTGGCTGCTCCACCTCCTCCTCTTCTTCCTTGTCCAGCTGTTAAGCAGCAAGAGGCACCTGGGCTGGTGGCCAAGGACCATCCAAGGGAGGACTCTGTTTTCCTGGGACAGACTCACTGAGGGTGAGAAGGAGCTCCAAGAATGGGCATGTTTCACAGATGGGGAGACTGAGGCCAAGGGAGGGGGTGGGTTAGAGGTTCCAAAGGTGAGCTGGCTCCTGAGGCAGCCCTGGTTCCCGTTTTGCCCACCTGTCCACCCCTCAAGGCCCATACCCCTCTCGTGAGCTCAGGGAGGCTGCCTGGAGGCAGAGGCTTTGAAGAGAGAAAGGAGGAAGCAGGGCCTGGGGAGACCTGTCCTGTGGACGGACGTGGCTCTGGACATACGCCTCCCTGACTGGACAGCCTGGGCAGAGGGTACAGGCCCCAGGCAAGCTCATGGCCTGGTTCTTCCTTGGGAGAGCTCTGGCCTGGGGCTGGAGCTCAGGTCCCTCTGGAGATCATTTCTGACCCAAGGCTTTGAGGTTAGAGGGGTCTCATCCTGTCCTAGTTTTCGGTGGTGGGAGAGAGTTTTCCAGAACTTTTATGTTAGATTGGAAGAGGAAGTCAAACAGGCATAAACAGGCCACCCATTTTTTGTAGATTCCTTTATGTCGAAATAGTTGTAAACTATTAACAAATGAATAATGAGAAAACAATTATCTGGTTAACGTATTACTTATTATGTAATAGTTCTGAGACAAAGTCCAATTCAAAACATATTACTGAGGATTCTATATTAGTTGATTTTAGAAATGGCATAATCCAAACCTATTTTTCCATAAATGATGATGATTATTATTTTTTTGGCCACACTGCATAGCTTTTGGGATCTTAGTTCCCCAACCAGGGATCGAACCCTCACCTTTGGCGGTGAAAGTGTGGAGTCCTAACCACTGGACTGCCAGGGAAGTCCCTCAAATAAATTTTCCTATGTAACCTCTAAAGAATTTTTCACTCCCATCATTTGGCTCTGGTAAACTTTTATAGGCAACAACATTTTTACATGAGAAAAAGAAATTAAGTACAGTTGTTAGGCACAGCTTAAAAGGGGTGATATGCACAAACTATAATAATTACAAATCAATACTTATTCAAACACACATTTGAATTTAAAGCGTTCAAATAATCATTGTTTTAGATAAATTTAACATATGCTTCGAAAATCATTTTTAACATCTCTTTTCCTTTCTAACGCACTATGGAAAAAATTCCTTTCTTATTTCTTCAGCAGTAAGAGCCTCAAAAATGTTGTTACAAACCTGGATTCACCTTGTCCTCTTGAGAAACAAGCTGAAGAGGTTTTTGGATCTGGTTAAAAATATCCTAAGGGAAATATCCACAGAGAGAAGCCCTGTGTCTGTCTATAGGGCTTGGGGCTGGACTGGGTGGTGGGTCCAGGAAAGTCCATACAACTGTGGACAGGGGGTGACTCAGGGGCTCTAACCAGTGTTCTAATCATCGGAAGACCGGGGTTGAGAGGGGTGGCAGATCCTGAACGGTCTGAATCATTTTAAACTTGGCCCTACTTGATGGAACTCTTTGAGAAACAAGGATTTTTCTGGATAGTGTTTGTCCTTGAAACAAATGAATTACCTCATTCAGTGTTTCAAAAAAGCTCACTGTCTCTTGGTTATAGGCTATCAACAGTTAGAATATCTTAATGCATAGGAAAACTTTAAATTCTCTGTTACTGGAAATGCTTTAACAAACTGTATCAGACAGCTTATGATAATGTCAATATCATTTATTCATTCAATTGCTTTATCCCATCTACTCTCCCTTTAGGCAAAATTTGATTAACGAATTTTTACTACCCATCAGTCATCTGTTTTGGACTCAAACTGTCCATAATTGGCTGTGAAATACAGGTGTGTGTATTGATACATGTGATGTAACTATAAAGTCGCACGTTGAATTGTTACAGGTGGAAATGAGTTCCGCAACTCCAGAGCTATACTGAACGAGACCTGTTTATACTTACCAACATTCACTCATAAAAATATATATATATATATATGTGTGTGTATATATATATATCTGTCTCTTTCACCCTGTAGAATCCTTTCTTTCTAACATCTTTTCAGCCAGTCCTGCCAATCAGATAAGAAACACTACAAGATTGGGAGATAAAACCCTTTTAAAACAAGTTTCCTAATAGAAATTAATTTTTTTAAAGTCTACTTTTAAAGCAGCAGTTAGAAACTTTGCTCTTGTAACACGTCAGTAATACTGTTACATCAAATTGTGGATTTAAATAAGTTTAGCAGTTTCTTATCTCTTTAAAAAATAATACAGATTTCTGTGTTATTTAATGGCTTCTCCATTCTTCCAATTCCAAGGAATACAAAGGTCTCCATCCTGCATAACAGAGTAAAAATGTGAAATGCACAGGTGCATCCCTTGTAGATAAGGCAGTGATTGTTCTAGAAGTCTCTTACAACAATCCACCATTTGTATACTTGAAACGCTGGGCTCCTTATAAAACTTTTCCAGAGAAAATTTCTTCGTGGAAGCCTGCATCAATTCGTTTTCAATGACTTTCAACCTGTTATGTTGAAAACAAACATCTGATTGCCACAAGCTATATAACCAAATAAAAGAACATAAAAATGTAAAAAATATTTTTGTATATTGGGCCATAACTTTCTACTCTCAACACTGAAAATGGTATCCACAAAGGCCAAATTATACGCTCAGAAGACTGTCCATAGGTGTCTTGTAGCACCTGTTATTTCCACATGTATCTCTAAGTATTTGTTAAATCTTTTTACCAGTAATGGGGTAAAGGTAATTAATACAATAATTTTTTTGGCTTTTTAAAAATTTTTATTTGTTATTTAACTTCTAATTAAAAAATGTTTTTAATTGAAGTATAGTTGATTTACAATGTTGTGCTGGCTTCGGGTGTACAGAGAAGTGATTCAGTTATACATACATATATCTACTCTTTGTCAGATTCTTTTCCCTTGTAGGTTACTACAAAATATTGAGTATGGTTCGTGGGCTCTACAGGAGGTCCTTGTTGTCTAATTAATGCATAATTCAAAAGCCTCTTATCCCTCCTCCGGGAGCAGCTGTTGGTGACTGAGAAAAGCAGGAAGCCGAGAGCACCACCGGCAGCTTCAGGAGGCCCTACGGTCCAACCCTGACCCGGGCAGGAGCGGCTTCTGGAGATTCCTGAAAAACCCCAGGACCAGGGGCTGGAGGAGGCCGCCCTCCCCACTCTCTCCCCACCAGGGCACAGGTTCTGTCTTCCGCCTGCCACGGGTAAGACACAGGCGCTGCAAGTCAGGCAACCTGGAGAAAGTCGTGCAGGGGCTGGAAGGACAGGACCCAGATGTTAGCTGAGAACAGTGGTCTTTAAACGGCTCAGCAAGCCGAGGGTGGTGCAGAGGTGCTCTGAGGGCCCTCGTGGGTATGGACGGCCTCCAGTTCCTTTCCTCTTCAACTGGAGCACCTGCCAACCTTGATCTTTCTTTATCAATTGGGTTTCCACTTGAGAATCCACTTTATAAAGAGAGATGCAGCTCAAAAGTGTCTGAAAACCACTGTCTCAGAACAGGCTTCATCTAAGGCAAGAAGGCTGCCTAACCAGCACCGAGTGGCTGCGATGCAGGCGGCCAGACTAGGGAGGGACCGCGGCGCAGGGAGAGGAGAGAAGGCGGCGGGGAGGGGAGACTCAGCCGGGCCGGGGCAGACGGCTGCAGAGGGCCCAGGCCAAGGGGGCAGGCAGGACGGGACCAGCAGCAAGTGGTTTCTTTACCCTCCGTGTTGGAGGGGACAGGGATGAAGGCTCCGGAGCCCAGAGCCAGGAGGCCAGGGAAGCATGAGCGTCAGTGGATCCAGTCGGTGAGTATTGACTGAAGCCTCCCATGTGCCAGGCCCTGACCCCAGCACTGGAGCGAACGAAAGAGACAAAGCCTCTGCCTTCATGAAGCTCACATGCTGTTTGGGGGGCACAGACAGTATATGAACAAGGAAAACAGCGTGTCATAGGGAGATGGGCGGCAGGTGGGAGGGATGAGGGGAAGCTGCTGGGTGGCAGGGGAGCTGAGACCTGAGGCTGGGAAGGGGCGGAGCCTGAAGCCATGGGGGAGAAGGGCTCCGGGCAGGGGCAGAGCGTGTGTCCTTGAGGACGTAAGAAGCTCCTCTGGCAGGAGCAGCAGGGGTGAGGGCAGCGTCTTAGGAGGCGAGTTCAGGAGGCCGACGGCGGGGCCTCGCAGGCAGGAGCACATCCGGGCTCTCAAAGGACCACTCGCTCCGGCTGCTGGGCTGAGAATCCACGGGGCGGGGGCGTGCATGCAGAGGTGTGGACACCGGACAGGGCACCACAGGATGATGGAGGCTGAGACCCGGGCGCAGCGGGAAGGGACACGAGACGGGCGGGGTTCTGGAGAGACGGAGAAGGTGGAGCTGAGAGGTCTGCCGGGCCGGGATGTGGGGAATGAGGAAGCAGGACAGGAATCGAGATGAATCACCGGGTTTGATTTACCTCAGCAACTGGTGGATGAAACGCTCAAAACCTAAAATATTTGATTTTTCTTTTTTTTTTTATTTTCCTTCCTTAAAAATCTACTGGCACTATTTCAAAGCTATAGAACGCCCAGTGCAAAAACAGAAAAAGCAGCAGATACGATGCAGCAAGATCATCAGGCCTCATAATGGAAGGTAGGTGAGACTTACAATTAATTAATTAATTAATTTATTTCTGGTTTATCCTTCAGTGCTTATTTTTAAAAAGATTTTATTGGGGTATAGTTGATTTACAACATTGTTAGTTTCAGGTGTAAAGCAAAGTAATTCAGTTATACATACACATATATTCTTTTCTCATATAGATTATCACAGAATATTCAGTAGACGTCCCAGTACTATACACTAGGTACTTGTTGTTTTTCTGTCTTACATGTAGTAGTGTGTGTATGTCAATACCAAGTTCCTGAGTTATTCCTCCCCCTGCAATGTTTCCCCTTGAGTAACCATAACTTTGTTTTTGAAGTCTAAGTCTGTTTCTGTTGTGTAAGTTCATTTGCATCATTTTAAAAAATTAGATTCCAAATATGAGTGATAATCATATTTATCTTTCTCTGTCTGACTCACTTCACTGAGTATGATCATCTCTAGGTCCATCCATGTTGCTGCAAATGGCATTATTTCATTCTTTATTATGGCTGAGTAATATTCCACTGTATATATGGACCACATCTTCTTTATCCGCTCCTCTGTTGATGGACATTTAGGAGGCTTGCATGTCTTGGTTATGGTAAGTAGTGCTGCAATGAACACTGGGGTGCATGTGTCTTTTCAAATTATGGTTTTCTCCAGATATGCCCAGGAGTGGGATTGCCAGATCGTATGGTAGTTCTATTCTTAATTCTTAAAGAAACCTCCATAATGTTCTCTATAGTGGCTGTTACCAGTTTCCATTCCCACCAGCAGCTTAGGAGGGTTCCCTTTTCTCTGCACCCTCTCCAGCTACTATAGTTTGTAGACTTTTGGGTAATGGCCATTGTGACTGGTGCAAGGTGAGACCTTGCTGTAGTTTTGATTTGCATTTCTCTAATAATTAGGGATGTTGAGCATCTTGTCATGTTTCTTCTTTGTGTGCGTGTGGTTTTTTTTTTGCGGTACGCAGGCCTCTCACTGTTGTGGCCTCTCCCGTTGTGGAGCACAGGCTCCGGACGCACAGGCTCAGCGGCCATGGCTCACGGGCCTAGCCGCTCCGTGGCATATGGGATCTTCCCAGACCGGGGCACAAACCCGTGTCCCCTGCATCGGCAGGCGGATTCTCAACCACTGTGCCACCAGGGAAGCCCATGTTTCTTTTTTTAAAAACAGTGTGAATAAAAGTTAACTCTTGAAATTGGCTTCTTGAAATACTACACTGACTTGAATTCTTTTTCTATTACTTATCCCAGGACATTTCTTGAGGACAGGTGTTATTTATTTACAGCCCTGCAGGTCTTGTGAATATTAAGACCTGGGCAGGTGTCACATCCCTAGAGCCTGAGCAGGCTTGGTTCCCAAGGCTGGACTGTCCCGGGGCTGAGGGAGCTGGGGAGGATATGCCAGCAAATGAGCCCCTCCTTGGCCCTCTAGTGCCTGGTCCCCTCTGGATGGGACCACAATCTCCAGATCCAGGTGTGCCCTCCTACAGCTAAACCAAGCCTACTGCACCCAAAGGATGGTGGACTCTCTGGGCTGGAAGAGCTTTGAAAAGTCACCTGGTCTCCACGTCTCCTAGTCCGTCCGTAGAGTCGCCCCGCCTCTGGACGACAGCACGCTGAGCAGAGCGGTTTTGCAGGGGTTGGGTATTGTCTGGGGGTGAAGGGGAAGGGGGAAGGGGCAGTGAGACAAAAGCCCTTGGGTGTTTGTTCTGGCACATTCCACTCTAATTTACAACCCAGAAACAAGGGTTTCCCTAAGGCTCTGGGTGCCCAAGGCAGCAGAGCTGGCATGAAGAAATCCTGCCGCCTTGTGGCCATTTCCCAGAAAAACAAGTCAAAAACCAGTGCTGATGGGCACTTAATAGTCACAAGGCCTGGGGGGGCTGTAAATGACACCTGCCCTCAAGAAATGTCCTGGGGTTGGTAATTGCAGAAGATTTCAAACAGGGCAGACTTTCAAGAAGCCAATTTCAAGAGGTAAATTTTACACTGTTGAAAAAAAAGGCACATGAAAAGATGCTCAACATTGGTAACTTTTAAAAAAAAATTTTATTTTTATTTTTTAACATCTTTATTGGCGTATAATTGCTGTACAATGTTGTGTTAGTCTCTGCTGTATAACAGAGTGAATCAGCTATATGTATACATATATCCCCATATCCCCTCCCTCTTGTGTCTCCCTCCCACCCTCCCTATCCCACCCCTCTTGGTGGTCACAAAGCACCAAGCTGATCTCCCTGTGCTATGTGGCTGCTTCACACTAGCTATCTATTTTACGTTTGGTAGTGTATGTATGTCTATGCTACTCTCTCACTTCGTCCCAGCTTACCCTTCCCCCTCCCTGTGTCCTCAAGTCCATTCTCTACCTCTGCATCTTTATTCCTGT
>NC_041231.1:50734202-50738943 GCF_002837175.3 Physeter macrocephalus | reverse complement strand
TTAGGGCTTCCCTGGTGGCGCAGTGGTTGAGAGTCCACCTGCTGATGCAGGGGACACGGGTTCGTGCCCCGGTCCGGGAAGATCCCACATGCCGCGGAGCGGCTGGGCCCGTGAGCCATGGCCGCTGAGCCTGCGCGTCCGGAGCCTGTGCTCCACAACGGGAGAGGCCACAACAGTGAGAGGCCCGCGTACCGCAAAAAAAAAAAAAAACAAAACAAAAAACAAACAAACAAAAAAACATTTACAAACAATAAATGCTGGAGAGGCCACAGAGAAAAGGAAACTCTCCTATGTCATTGGTGGGAATGGACATCAGTAACAGCCACTATGGAGAACAGTATGAAAGTTCCTTAAAAAAACTAACAAACACTAGAGCTATAATATGATCCGGCAATCCCACTGCTGGGGCGTATATCTGCAGAAAACCTTAATTCGAAAAGCCACATACACCCCAACGTTCACCGCAACAATATTTACAATAGCCAAGACATGGAAGCAACCTAAATGCCACAGACAGAGGAATCGACAAAGAAGATGTGGTACATACATAGAATGGAATATTACTCATCCATTAAAAAGAACAAAATAATGCCATTTGCAGAAACATGGATCGACCTAGAGATGATCATACTAAGGGAAGGAAGGAAGTCAGAGAAAGACAAATATGATACCACTTACATGTGGAATCTAAAAAAGAAGTGATTCAAATGAACTTATTAACAACACAGAAACAGACTCATAGAGTTCGAAAACAAACTTATGGTTAGAAAAGGTAACAACACAAACACAAATGCTCACCAACCAATCAAGAAGCAGGCTATTTGTTCAATAGGATCTGGCCAGGAACTGTCACCAATTCCACAAGTGAAACAGATATGTGACTCCTTCACTAATTTGATGCATAAAATGACCCCATCATCTCCTGGGAAACGGATCATGTCCACAGCCCTCCTGCGTGGCCACCCTTTCTCTGTTTCACATCCTTGGCTTTTTAAACAAGCAATTTGTGTAGATCGAGGAGAGAACAGGCAGCGAGGCCAGAGAAGTAAGTAGCCAGAGGGGGGCCCCACCAGCACTCTCGGACAATCACCCCGCTCCTCCACCCACCAGGCTCCTGCCCCCGCCCTCCTTACCCTCCTCCCAGGACACGTCAGCCTCGGCCTCCTCGGCCACAGCCTCTGCTTCCTGTTCCCTTCCCAGAGCATCAGCCTTGGCTCCTCTCACGCATGACCCCTCTCTGTCCACCACCCCTGACACTGAGGGCACCTGCGTCTCCTGCGAGCCTGGGGACCAGGCCTTCATCTTTCTACCAGTGGCGCCTTTCACAGCTTCCGATCCACAACGGTCACAGCAAATGACGGCTGCATGAATCAATGTATCCTTGCTAGCCAAACCTCCTTAGGCCACATCTTTAGGAAAACCACCCTGTTTTGAATATAATACTCTCCCTTTCTTCACAGTAGACCCATGAAACATCTTCAACACTATCTTACTGCCTACAAAACTACTGACTATGACAGGATTCCTTCAAAGATACAAATGGCATAGAGACAGCATTGCTTATGAACCAAAAACCTTTTTCACTTTAAAATTTCTTCTCAGTTTAATGACAGTGCAGACGAGGCTTGTCCCCCCCTAGTTGCCCCCCTTTTCCATCTGCACAGTTTCTTTCTGATACTCTTATCTTTCACTCTGCTCCTGAGTTGACTTTTATATTAACAAGCTCTGCTTCTCAAATTGAGATACATGGTGGGAATGCAACTGAGGTTATTATACTGAGAGAACAGCCACATCCAATCCCTGGCACAACCGGGGGGGAATAAATAAATATGTTACTCCTAAGTGACATACAGTTTAATACAGTCGATTTCCTAAGTTCAATACAGTTTTAATTTCCCATACTTATGAGTTCTGACTACCTGAATATTTTCAACGATTAGACGGAATGGTAAGACAGGAAGAGGGCTAAGAGCACTCACTCTTCTTTTCTTTTCATGTTCTCTCTTGCCTGTTGGGCTTTGGTGAGAATAAACCACTGGAGGTTTGCTGGATCGCAGAGGATCGGAATGTTAAAATGCCCAAGTTCGTGCAAACTTGGAGCATATCTGTCACTGTAATAAAGCATACGTAAAAGGAAAAATCAGCGACCTCTCCATCCCCATTCCACCCCCAAAGAAACGATTTTCTTAGTCTGATTAATGGAAAAGGAACTCATCAAGAAAATCCACCTTAAAGGTACAGTAAGTCCCCTACATATGAACGAGCTCCGTTCCGAGAGTGCGTTCCTAAGTCCAATTTGTTCATCAAGTCCTACAAGTTAGCCAATTAACACAATTTGGTTATATAGCACTGTACTGTAGTAGGTTTATAATACTTTTCACACAAATAATACATAAAAAACAAACACTTGAAATAAAGATACTGTACTACTGTACTCTGTACAGTACTGTATAGTGAAGTACACAAAAGCACAACCACTTGTAGAGGATGCACGCATGTGACAATGTACAGCAGACACATGAACTAACTTATGAGATTGGACAGGTGAACGCACGTTTGCATCTTTGAAAGTTTGCAACTTGAAGGTTCATATGTAGTGGACTTCCTGTATAGCAGAATTGATTTGAAGTTTTGCTGTCCCCACAGGGACACACTATCAGGATGACCACACCCTTCCTGGCCCTGTGACCTTCCTCATTTGTAAGATGGGGGCAGTAACCCACTCCATGATGAGGTTGTGAGAGCTAAAGAGATAATGCATTTAAGTACCAAGCATGGTGCCTGATATGCACACTGTTGATTTCACATTAGTTTAATCCTATAAAGTTTTCCACAGGACTGATTTGCCCTGTAAGTGGCAATATATTTACAGAATGTTCTAGAGACTCAATCTTTCAATCCTCTCATGTTGGCTTTTCTCATGTGTAAAAGAGTGTTGCCAACAGAGGTGGTGACATTCCTTTCTTTAATTCCTAAGAATCACACATGGAAATACAAAACAATTTCATGCATGGACACACACAGCCCATCTTGAGTGAATGAATAAAAGTAATTGTTTTAGATACTTGCCTGTTAAGGATCATTTGCAAACCACGCAAACTTCGAGGGTGAAAAGGTATTCGACTTTTCAAGAGTCTATTATAGAACACGTGGAGAAGAGAGTAATATTCTTCAAGTGTCAACACTGGCTGTAATTCTTCGATATAAACAACTTGGATGCCACCTAGAAGATAGCTTATTTGGTCCTCCAGAAGCATCAGCCTCTTCTGCAGGTCAAAATAACTCGGTAATCTTTCAAAAAGCTACAGTAATTTTTTTTTGAAAAAAAGGGAAGGAATATTTAGTTTTATGGTACTTTAATAGTCCAAGTTTAGGACTCCAATAAATGGTATTGAGAAATTCTAATAAGAAAATTATAAATTATTTTACTAGAAGGAAAGTTCAAGTAAGCAATAAGAAAAAAGCTACGGAATGCTGGAAATATTAATATTCAAAACAAACCACTGTAAATCTTAGGAACTTTTAGCTAGGAATTGAAGAGATTGCTGAAGAAAAGAAATATGTTCCAAATAAAAATAAGTCTTAAGTACTAACATTTAAATATTCAGGTAAGAATCTCAAATTAGGTTAGAAAGATTAAATGGTATAATAAAGAAGCGTTTTAGAAATAAAGTCTACATATTTCAACTCCAAGTCTATTCCTTCAGAATTTCTATTCTATTAGAAAGTCTATTTCTTCAGAATTTCCCTTAATTGAACTAAATTCAATTATGGAGCACCTACCATGTACTTAAGTACTAAACTGGGGTCCTTGGAATATAGAGATTATAAGAATTTGTGTCCCTGTTTGCCAGGGCTCATGGTCAGGGTGCAGGGAAACAAAACAGCAATCAATTCAGCATACCAAGTGCCACATCATGGTGAAGGGACTGGAGGGTCAAGCAAAGGTTACTAAAGACATCTAATGTAACCAATATGAAAAGATAAAGAGGATTTACAGTAGGTTAGATGCATGGCTAATTTCAGAGAAATGCAAATCAAAACTACAATGAGGTACCACCTCACATTGGTCATAATGGCCATCATCAAAAACTCTACAAATACCAAATGCTGGAGAGTGTGAGGAGAAAAGGGAACCCTCCTACATTGTTGGTGGGAAATGTAAGTTGCTGCAGCCACTATGGAGAACAGTATGGCGGTTCCTGAAAAAACTAAAAATAGAGTTGCTTTATGATCCAGCAATCCCACTCCTGGGGATATATCCAGACAAAACTATAATTTGAAAAGATATATGCACCCCAATATTCATAGCAGCACTATTCGCAATAGCCAAGACATGGAAACAACCTAAATGTCTATTGACAGATGTATGGATAAAGAAGATGTGGTCCATATATACAATGGGATATTACTCAGCCATAGAAAAGAATGAAACAGTGCCATCTGCAGCAACATGGATAACCTAGAGATGACCAAACTAAGCGAAGTAAGTCAGACAAAGACAAATACCATATGATATCACGTATATGTGGAATCTAAAATATGACAGAAATGAACTTATCTACGAAGCAGAAACAGACTTACAGACATAGAAAACAAACCTATGGTTACCAAAGGGGGAAGGAGGTGGGGGAGGAATAAATTAGGAGTTTGGGATTAGCAGATACAAACTACTATATATAAAATAGATATACAACAAGGTCCTCTTGTATAGCACAGGGAACTATATTCAATATCCTGT
>NC_041231.1:50665377-50734134 GCF_002837175.3 Physeter macrocephalus | reverse complement strand
CAAGGTTCTCTTGTATAGCACAGGGAATTATATTCAATATCCTGTAATAAACCATAATGGAAAAGAATATGAAAAAGAATATGTATATGTATGTATAACTGAATTATTTTGCTGTATACCAGAAATTAATACAACATTGTAAATCAACTATATTTCAATTAAAAAAAAAGGAATAGAGAAGGTTAGCTGCATGTGGTAAAGTTTCAGGGGAAGAAAAAAGCATGTGCAAACCTGGAAGCACCAATAGGGACAAAGCAGGTTCAAAAACAAGGAGTTTGGTGTGGCTGGAGGGTGGCACACGTGGCCTAAGTGGAAGGAGGCGAGGCTGAAGAGGCAGGTGGCGCTGGGTCGGGGAAGGACCTGTGTCCTACATTACGGACTCAGATTTTATACAGAAAGTTGCAGTTATATTAGAGGAGTTGAAAGGCATCAAAAACTCTGCTATAATAAAAGCAATAGCAGTATAAAAATTCTACAAAGTATTTATAATATACTTCTAACACTTTTTGAAAACCAATTTTACTACCTACTTTTCACTTTTTCTCTCAACGAGTTATTCATGTGTAAATCGTAGCTACGTTTTAAACACCTTTAATTTTGAGATAACTGTAGATTCACACGTCTTTCACCCAGTTTCTCCAATGGTGACATCTTGCAAAACTATATACAATCACAACCAGGAAACGGACATGGCTACAGCCCACTAACCTTGTTTAGATTTCATCAGTCTTACTTGCACTCGTGTGTATTTAATCATATGCAGATTTATCACATGTAGAGATTCATGTGACACGACCACAGTCAAGACATAGAAGAGTTCCATCACAAGGATCCCCTCTGCTGCACTTCCATAGCCACAGACACCTCTGCTCTCCCACCCCCTGACCCCTGCAACCACTAATCTGTTCTTTCTATAATTTTATTATTTGAAGCATGTTATATAAATGGAATCATACAGCATGTATTCTTGTGAGATTGACTTTTTTCACTTTGTACAATGCCCTTGAGAGCCACCCAAGCTGTTGCCTGTATCAGCAGTTCACTCCTTCTTACCACTGAGTGGTGTTGTGTTGCATTGATGTGCCAAGGTTTGTGTCACCATTCAAACACTGGAGGGTATTAGGGTTCTTCCTAGTTTTTGGCTATCACGAACCCTTGTGTACAGTTTTGGTGTGAGTATAATTTTTCATTTCTCTAGTATAAATGCCCAAGAGGGCAGCTGCCAAACCACATGGTAAACACGTGTTTACTATTATAAGAAACTGCCAGACTCTTTGCCAGAGTGCCTGTGCCATTTTACATTCTCAACAGGAATGGATGAGTGATCCAGTTTTTCTGCATCCTCGCCAGCATTTGGTGGTGTCATTATTTTTCAGTTTAGCCATTCTGACAGGTGTGCAGTGACATCTCATCACATTTCCCTATGGTTTTTCATGTGCTTATGCGTCATCTGTATGTCCTCTTCTGTGACATATCTGTTCAATGTTCTTTGCCCATTTTCTAATTATTTTTTTACTGTTGAGCTTTGAGAGTCCTTTATATTTAGATACAAAGACTCTGTCAGGTAGGTGGTTTGCAAATATTTTCTACCAAATATTTGATTTGAACAGATATTTCACCAAAGAAGATATATGGATGGCAAAAGAGCACATGAAAAGATGCTCACCACCATTCATCATTAGAGAAATTCAAATTAAACCCAAAATGAGATAGAACCACACACCTCTTAGAGTGGCTAAAATTAAAAAGATGACCATAGCGAGTGCTGGCAGTTTCTTAAAAAGTAAAAATACCCTAACATATCTGGCCATTCCACTTTTAGGTATTTACCCAAGAGAAAAGGAAATATATGTCCATATAAACTTTGTAGATAAATGTTCATAGCAGCTTTATTTCTAGTAGCCAAAAGCTGACATAACCCAACATCCATCAATAAGTGAATGGATAAACAAACTGGTATATCCATATGATAGAATACTACGTGGAAATAAAAAGGAATAAATACACGGAATAGCATGGATGAATCTCAAATTATGCCGAATGAAAGAAATCAGATCCTAACCCCAACATACTCTGTGATTCCACTTATATAAAACTAGAAATATAAACTAATCTATAGTGACAGAAAGCAGACCAGTGGTTGCTTGGGTAGGGGGTGGTAGATGGAAGAGAGGGTTTACAAGGGACATGAGCATTCTTTTGTGTGTGATGGATGTGTTCACTATCCTGATTATGGTAATGGTTTCACGGGTATTTACATATGTCACATCTCATCAAATTATACCCACTAAATATGTACAGTTCATTTTAAGTCAATTATACGTCAGTAAATCTGCTAAAAACAAAACAAACAAAACAACAGAATGAAGGCCTTTAGGCTATGCTTCAGAAAAGACTATAAAATTTCCAAATAAAAACAGACTTAAAAATCAGTCCTCTAAGAATTTAAACTACAAAATATTAAGCTTCTGATCTGCAAACAGATGATTCAATTTTTTTTTTTTTTAGTTTACTGACATATGAGCATAGTTTGAAACAAAAGTATGTCGATGACAAATTAGAGATTTTTTTTGCTTTTAAGCTTTTTCTTACTTTTGTCCAGTGATGATGGACATCCATTGTTCCCAGCATCACATGGCCCACTGCACTCATCCCGGACCGGTCTGTAAATATTATTGTACATCCTGATGGTAAAACACAAACCTTTGGTCACTGTCCAGAGAGGCTTCATGCTTTCAGCACTGTGCAAATCATTATGTAAATTTCATGTATCAACTCAGGATTAAATTCGGTAGAAGTTTAAAGCCTAATTTTATGTCACTGTTTAAGTCAAAGGAACAGATTTTAAAATTCAGCTGATATAAAGTCACATCTATCAATACAAAGACTTTTAACACTTAGCTTTCCTCGAGAATTTACAGATGTGTATAGCCGTTAAGGGATATGGATTTCGGAAGTGAATGGAAATTGTTTACCTTTTGCATTTTTAAGGCTTTCCAAGTTCTGCTGGGCTAAGCGGCCTAAACTGTGCAGCTGGCTGCAGCGGTGGGCGATGCCCCAGCTCCTCTGCCACCTGGTGCAACAGAGCACACGGCCCATTAACACCCGTGTCCCCCAAGAGGGAGGCACACACTCACCCCCACTGCTTGACTCCCGTGAAAGCCGAGGAGTTGCTTTCTCAAGGAGACACACAACATGTTTCCAAACTAACTCATTTTTCAAGAAGCAGCCAAGTGGGAAATGAATCGTTTACCAGAGGGTAAAAATCTTAGCACTATATTCAGCTATCCAAAGACTTAAAACAAGCAAATACACTGTGTTGTTTCTCTTAAAATAAGAGGATGAAATGGGGAAAACTTTGACAAAGATCTTTTTCTTCTTTACATTGTTCAATGACGATGATGTTGTCTTAGATTTAAGTTCCAACTAGGAATTCCAGTTTGGTGTATCAGAGTTTTTTTTATCATATTCTAGAGAAAATGATTTTTACGACATCGTGTAATCTGCTCATTTTATAGATGAACATTATTACATCTCAGTGACAAAATGGAACTTAATATTCACATGATGTCACAGAGGCACTTCTGTGTATGTGTAAAGAGCACCAGTATGAAGTGGTATCAGAAAACCAACCTTCGAATTCTAATTCTGTGATTTACTAGCTCTGTGACCTTCAACAAACTGCCTCTAGTCTTCCTAAGGCTTCTCTTCATGCTTGCCCAGTGGGGACACTTCTTACAGCACAGGTAGTGTAAATCTTAGGGGATGAACATGGGAAAGGAGTAAGGCGCTCAACAGGCTTTCAGAAAACTTAGGCTCTTTCTTCATCCTAACACCAATTCTGATGAATGTCATTTCTGATAAAGTGAAATTGGCTTTCAAAATTATTCCTTTAACACACAATGTCATCAGTCACAAGACTTCCTTTCGTTGGAGACTTGGTTAATTTCCCAGTAAGCCGAGACACTCACGTCCACGGTCCTCAAATATTTTGGTCTCGGGCCCCCTTTGCACTCCTAAAAACTGAGAACCTCGAAGAGCTTTTGTTTATATGGGTTATAGCTACTGATATTTACCATAGTAAGAATTAAAGCTGAGAAATTTCTCCACTGTATTGTAAAATAATGTTTATTTCTCTTTAAGAAATCCTTTCATTTTCCTGATCCATTCTGCCTTCTCACATCTCTTAAAATTTATTTAGAAAAAGTTATTTTCATGCATATTAATTTGCTTTTTTATAAACCTTTAAGAAGGATCTTATTATTTTGTTTTTAGTTAGTGAAGCCTATGTTACTAGATTATGGAATTGGAAGGGCCCCCTCTAATGAAAGCTTGGATGTGATGAAAAGACAGCAGCTATCAGCACAAACCCAAACATCCCACACAGTCCAAGTGTAAACACTTTCCTCTGAAATTTCAATTATCTCGGACAACTATGATTTGAATACACCAGAACAGAACATATAAGTACTATCTGTATTCTGCAAGCCCAGGAAAAAGGTGCTGTTATGGTACCCAAATGGTCATTTGGTTCAATATAAGTAAAAATCCTGATAATGATGGCTGAAAACAACAAAACAGGCTACAGCAAAGAGTAATAGAAGTTTAAGCTCCAGGCCAGATGACAATATCTCAGGGTTCTTGTAATGCAGAGTCCCATGACTGAATCACACCACCCCCTCCCTAGGGTTGTAACAGCTGTTAAATCTATTTTTATAATAGATAAAGATGTTCCCAGCATCACATGGCCCACTGCACTCATCCCGGACCGGTCTGTAAATATTATTGTACATCCTGATGGTAAAACACAAACCTTTGGTCACTGTCCAGAGAGGCTTCATGCTTTCAGCACTGTGCAAATCATTATGTAAATTTCATGTATCAACTCAGGATTAAATTCGGTAGAAGTTTAAAGCCTAATTTTATGTCACTGTTTAAGTCAAAGGAACAGATTTTAAAATTCAGCTGATATAAAGTCACATCTATCAATACAAAGACTTTTAACACTTAGCTTTCCTCGAGAATTTACAGATGTGTATAGCCGTTAAGGGATATGGATTTCGGAAGTGAATGGAAATTGTTTACCTTTTGCATTTTTAAGGCTTTCCAAGTTCTGCTGGGCTAAGCGGCCTAAACTGTGCAGCTGGCTGCAGCGGTGGGCGATGCCCCAGCTCCTCTGCCACCTGGTGCAACAGAGCACACGGCCCATTAACACCCGTGTCCCCCAAGAGGGAGGCACACACTCACCCCCACTGCTTGACTCCCGTGAAAGCCGAGGAGTTGCTTTCTCAAGGAGACACACAACATGTTTCCAAACTAACTCATTTTTCAAGAAGCAGCCAAGTGGGAAATGAATCGTTTACCAGAGGGTAAAAATCTTAGCACTATATTCAGCTATCCAAAGACTTAAAACAAGCAAATACACTGTGTTGTTTCTCTTAAAATAAGAGGATGAAATGGGGAAAACTTTGACAAAGATCTTTTTCTTCTTTACATTGTTCAATGACGATGATGTTGTCTTAGATTTAAGTTCCAACTAGGAATTCCAGTTTGGTGTATCAGAGTTTTTTTTATCATATTCTAGAGAAAATGATTTTTACGACATCGTGTAATCTGCTCATTTTATAGATGAACATTATTACATCTCAGTGACAAAATGGAACTTAATATTCACATGATGTCACAGAGGCACTTCTGTGTATGTGTAAAGAGCACCAGTATGAAGTGGTATCAGAAAACCAACCTTCGAATTCTAATTCTGTGATTTACTAGCTCTGTGACCTTCAACAAACTGCCTCTAGTCTTCCTAAGGCTTCTCTTCATGCTTGCCCAGTGGGGACACTTCTTACAGCACAGGTAGTGTAAATCTTAGGGGATGAACATGTGAAAGGAGCAAGGCGCTCAACAGGCTTTCAGAAAACTTAGGCTCCTTCTTCATCCTAACACCAATTCTGATGAATGTCATTTCTGATAAAGTGAAATTAGCTTTCAAAATTATTCCTTTAACACACAATGTCATCAGTCACAATGCTTTTGTTGTGACTGTCCTTTTGTTGGGGACTTGGTTAATTTCCCACTAAGCCGAGACACTCACGTTCACGGTCCTCAAATATTTTGGTCTCGGGACCCCTTTGCACTCCTAAAAACTGAGAACCTCGAAGAGCTTTGGTTTATATGGGTTATAGCTATTGATATTTACCATAGTAAGAATTAAAGCTGAGAAATTTCTCCACTATATTGTAAAATAATGTTTTATTACTCTTTTTAAAATTTATTTATTTTTGGCTGAGTCGGGTCTTCGTTGCTGCTCGTGGGCTCTCTCTGGTTGCTGATCCATTCTGCCTTCTCACATCTCTTAAAATTTATTTAGAAAAAGTTATTTTCATGCATATTAATTTGCTTTTTTATAAACCTTTAAGAAGGATCTTATTATTTTGTTTTTAGTTAGTGAAGCCTATGTTACTAGATTATGGAATTGGAAGGGCCCCCTCTAATGAAAGCTTGGATGTGATGAAAAGACAGCAGCTATCAGCACAAACCCAAACATCCCACACAGTCCAAGTGTAAACACTTTCCTCTGAAATTTCAATTATCTCGGACAACTATGATTTGAATACACAAGAACAGAACATATAAGTACTATCTGTATTCTGCAAGCCCAGGAAAAAGGTGCTGTTATGGTACCCAAATGGTCATTTGGTTCAATATAAGTAAAAAGTCCTGATAATGATGGTTGAAAACAACAAAACAGGCTACAGCAAAGAGTAATAGAAGTTTAAGCTCCAGGCCAGATGACAGTATCTCAGGGTTCTTGTAATGCAGAGTCCCATGACTGAATCACACCACCCCCTCCCTAGGGTTGTAACAGCTGTTAAATCTATTTTTATAATAGATAAAGATTCAGCATGTATCTTTATACAACTGTGATTTCTAAGTTTATGAAAACATTTAAAAAGTCATGTTATAGTGACTACAGGTAATAATACTGTATTGCATTTTGAAAGTTGCTTAAAGAGTAGATCTTAAAAGTTCTCATCACAAGAAAAAAATTTTTTTGTAACTATGTATGGTGACAGATGTTAACTAGACTTATTGTGATCATTTTGCAATGTATACAAATAATGAATTATCATGTAAAACACTTGGAACTAATATAATGTTATATGTCAATTATACCTCAATTTAAAAAAAAGAAAAAGAAAAGAAAAAAAAGAAGAAAAGTCATGCTATGTAACATAGAATAAAAGAATACAACATTTATTTTTTATCTCCCTTCCTCTTTTTAAACTTAAGTACCAGTCCTACATGATTGGGAAATAATTATTTTTTATATATTATGGGCATAGGAAAAGTATATTTTTCACAAGCCCATTATGTTAAAAAAACTATTATGCTAAAAATATCAGTATCTAAACTTTACTTCACTATTTTAAACAAGAAATTCATATTGATTTTCTTACATAAACATTTGATTACTTTCATAAAAAGATAAATGAATATTTAGTGAACACAATAATTAAAGATGCAAATATTTAAGTGTTAGAAACCTTTACCAAAAGGTAATACATGTTTATTTTCATCTCTAAATTAGGTTTTCTCTTCTTCATTACCTGATATCCGAGAGCTGCAACTGATGGGACAGTTCATCTTTTAAACGATCTAGTTCTTTTCTAAGTGGCAAACTATTCTTCAGCTTTTTAACAGCACTTTTCCCATTGTTATCTAACCAGGATCTAGAAAGAAAAAAACAGATATACACTTTGCAATACTAACTATAATGCAAACATTTCTACTATTGAACGACGTGTTCATTGACTTAAAGCAGCCCCAGTGTTAAACCGAGTTTACCATCAAACATTTATCAAATTATAAGTACTGCTGCCAAGTCTATTCATTTAGAGTAAATACTTCTAAAATAGGCTTCTTGGAGAACTGCCAGCATCTGTTAAATCATATTCTACTTATGACAACTTCCTTTGTCTATCAAAAAAATTCAATTTAAATTACACCAAGCCTGTTGCTAGATTTCCAAAGATGGGATTATTTTTAAAGAATTAAAGATACTTCAAACCTCACTTATGTTTATTGCACTTTTAGGCAGGCTATACTAGACCGTCACTTACATCACTCATCTACAGGCGACCTTTTTCCTACTGGAGCAAATGAGCAGATGATGTTCTAGTGCAGCCAGATGGTGAAAAAGTCAAGTCAGAAGACGCACCTAATGGTACTGGTGACATTTAAAAGGCAGTATTTCCTGATGAAGGGACTTGTGAAGGTAACTTTGTGGATTCTAACTGGATAGATCCAGTCTCTTCCTTTGTTTTTGTCTTGGTTGTTAGCACCCGGAGCTCCCCCTGCTCACCCCCTCAGCTCTCTGTCCAAGTGCTTTCACTGGTCAGACCTTACCAGTCTCGGTGTCTCCGTCCACATGTTCCTGTCGGGTGGGTCTGTTTGCCCCTCGGTTCCTTTCCACCCAACCAAATACCCAGCTCTAGTCTCACCTCTCTCCACCTTTATTTTTTTCCCCCGTCAACTACATCATTGGCTCAGCGGAAAGATGTTCTTTTAATTCTGCATTTCTTAGAACATTTACCTCAATGAAGTCTTAAAAGAGAAAATAAACATCGAAGTCGGCGTAAGGATTAGAAGGGGAGAACCTTCAAGAAAAGAGCTGAGGGCAGCCCGGGTGGCTTCGTACCGAGCAGCAGAGCCCCTTGGGAGGTTATCACTTCCTCGGTGTTATAATGGTCATGGCACAAGGGACGCTGGCTGTCGCTCAGTCTCTAGTCCCCTAGGGGAGTCTGGACAAACAAGAGGCCTGAGTGGTGCCTAGGAGGCTGAATGGCTGCTGCAGGAGTAGGCAGGGCAGAATGGCAAGGTGACTCAGGGATCAGAGGAACATTTTGGGTCCAAGATGGTAGTGGTGGAGTGGGCCCTGGGTACAGCCGTGCAAGAGAAAGCTCCAGGGGGTTAGGGGAAAAAGGGTCTAAAGCACCCCATCCCCAGGCCACCTGACACCCCCTGTGGGACACCTGTCAGTGACTGATGGTCAGGTGTTAGGATAACTCTGCAGAAGGGCTCATATGTCCATCTCAAAAGTGCTTGCCAAATAAACCTTTTTAAGGTTCCTTAATTATTTAGTCACTTTAAAGGTTTGAGATGTTGTGATCTAAAACATTTAAAAAATAATCAAGTTCCGGGAATTCCCTGGCAGTCCAGTGGTTAGGCCTCCCGCTTCCACTGCAGGGGACACTGGGTTCTATCCCTGGTCGCGGAACAACCATCCTGCATGCTGCATGGCGCAGCCGCAAAAATAATAATAGTAATCAAGTTGAAACTCTCAGAACCAATCAAATCATTATGCATGCATCAAATATTTATCCTGAAAGCCTAACAGTGTGTTGTGTTGGGAATATAAGGAAGATACATCTAGTAAGGAATAGAGAGAGAAGCAACTGGAAGAGAATATATGAGCTTCTAGGAGAACAGAGGAAGAATTAACTAATTCTGCCTGGAAGGTTCTACAGAGCAGGTGATATGTGACCTGAACCTGAGAGATGGACCAGATTTTTCCAGGCAGATTAGTGAAAGGGGAGGGCATGCCAACCACGCCAGTGCACAGGGAAGTATAAGATGAACCAACGTGCCCAGATGAACCAACGTGCCCAACGATGCCTAGAGGAAGGCGGGTGTGAGATGAGGCTGGAGGGGCACGTATGTGTGTGTGTGTGAGATTATAAAAGGTCTTGCACATTGGGTTAAGGAATTGGGACCTTTTCCTCTAACTAAAGACGTTCCACTTTTTTTTTTGGCCATGCGGAGGGGCTTGCAGGGATCTTAGTTCTGGAACAGGGATTGAACCTGTGCCCCCTGCAGTGGAAGTTCAGAGCCCTAACCACTGGACCGCCAGGGAATTCCCTATATTCCACATTTTTTTGACTCACTAAATGTGTGCAGTCATTAATAATTCTTCCTACTCTCCCTTTAAGAATACTGGTAGTGATGTTATTTCTGTTTTCTGTGTGAGAAATAAGAAAATAATATCTTACTTTATATCACGATTATTAGCTATTACAATTTTTCAACTTTTTCTCATTTATTAAGTCATACGTGTTAATCAATTTACTTTATGTAATAGAAAGGATGATTTTTTGACAAATGAATTACCAAATGGCATACTATGTTGGGTTTGGGGACCAAATGTCTTAAACTGTAGAATGAAATATAATCTTACGATTATATATTCATATCCTGATTGTTGGAATTCTTACATTTAGTGTATAAAATTTAACTGATCTAGTTTAACAATTTTTGTGTTTTGTGTCTAAACACTGAGATAAAAATGAAGGGTCTACACATGGCATTTTCTTTCTTTCTATCTATCTATCTATCTATCTGTCTATCTATCTATCTATGTAGATTTTAGATCTACCTATAGATATAAAGACAAAGATACATGTATCCTAGCTCTGGCCACTGAGAAGTTCAGCAGCAATTGAGACATGCACCACCCAGATCTTGGTTTCTAAAAATCATTCCCTCCCAAAAAGAACCAGAGCTTCTTGGCAAAATGGTTCAATCAAACACCGGGCCAGGGAAAGTCCAGATGAGCCTGGAACACCTTGGTGAACCAGGAAGTAAGAGAGTTCTCAAAGAATGATGGGGACATAGGAGCAGGCTTGACGGGATGATAAGGTTAGAAAATTGCCATTTGGCAACCACCATCATGATATGTGATTGAGGCAAAAATCATCAATGAGCACTAGAGCTCAGGGGTAAAAATTCAGTGTTCAAAGGATATTGACATAGCCCTAAGTATCTGCTCCAAAGAAACGAACTGAAGGGAAAAATAGTTCCTTTACTCGGGAAAAAACTGGGAGACACCACCTTAATCAAATGATCCAAGTTAATATCACTAGTAATGGGATAATCAACATCATTGATATGCCTCCTATATAACATTGAAAACAACACACTTCACTTTCCGGTTATTCCTGCCAAATATGAATAACCTGACTCTAATTATGAGAAATACCAGATAAACTCAAAACACTCAAATTGAGGGACTTTCTACAAAATAACAGCAAGGTAATGGAAGACAAGAAAACACTGAGGAACCATTTCCGATTAAAGGAGGTTACAGAGACTAAAGTTATGACTTATAATTTGAAAAACAATGACTTAGCCTATAAATAAGGAGAAGACTGAATAAGTGTATGATATGAGTTAAAGCACGATTATAGCATTTCCAAATATCCTACAGAAATAATTCCAATATTGTAATTATCCAATGTGGCATTTTGTGGACACTAAGAGGATTCAGAGCTTAGACAATGAAAGTGAAATAAAACTGTGTGCAAACTTCAAGTAGAAAAAATGGAAGTCTGACATTTACTAATATCTCAGTAGCTAACAGAATAGCATTTCAATGGTCTTTCTATAGTTCAATGACAATTTTTTTTCAGTGGGATAGACATTACATATGGGATAATTTTGTTTAGATACAAATGGATCTTGTCTCCTTGCAAACACAAATTCTATAAATGCAGTACATTTTAGTTATAAAATTATTTGATAATCAGAGAATATATGCAAAATATGGAAATACTAAAAGCTACAACACAAAGTAGCATTTTCTAATTTTTTTTAGTCTGGTATATTCTTTTTATTATAGTATATAATTAGAAACCTTACATATTAAACATTTCATTATAGTGTTTTTATCACTATAAAGTGATTTTACAGTAAGATAAAGCACAATTTGCTGAGAAATTCAAAATTACACAGCATGTCCTAAAATGTAGATTGAAATGTAACTGCCAGATATAAGAAGAAAATAGGTTAAATGGAGCTTTTATGACCTGATAATTCTTCTATGTTGTGTTTTTAAAAACTCAACTAATTTCTTTTCATAATTTCTGTGTTTTATTTCAGCCTGCATGACTCTGAAGAAACATAAGGAAAATTATTTGAAAGTTTACACTAAATAAAACTGTTATATTTTCTCTTTTTAACATTACATTCTGAAATATTAGAAATAACATGCTTTCAATATTAAATTTTGATCAGGTGAATGCAATTTGTAAATCAGGTGAAGATCAACTGCATGTAAATTTGCAGAATTATTTCTATGCTCCCTCTGAACTGTATAATTCAGCATGTGCTCCTTATGCGTCGTCTCCTATAACTACGTATATAATAAAGATGAGGTAAACAATACAAGAATGAAAATAAAAACCGCATATAGCCAAAATGACCATGGTGGTGAAGAAGTTTTGTCCAAGTTACAGCTACCCTAAATCTCCTGACTATGGGACAGTCACTCCATTCATATGGTTTGAAACCTCTCAAATGGTTCAACAATTTTATAATTATTTGCAAAATAATAACAAATTTAAAAAATTAGGACTTCTCTAGCGGTCCAGTGGTTAAGGCTCCACACTTCCAATGCAGGGGGCTAGGGTTCAATCCTTGGTTGGGGAACAAAGATTCCACATCCCACATGGCGTGGCCAAATAAAAAATTAATAACTGAAACAAGAAACTGATACAAACACCACTCTGGCTTTGATGACATAAGCTCCTGGAATCCTTACTGGGAAAAACTAACATAAAACAAAACCTTGAACAAAGCCTCATCAGGGTTCCCGCAAACTGGGCAACATCCATATTTGGGAAAAGGTCAAGATTGGCTGAAAGGGGTGCTGGGCCTGTGTGAACACACTGGACCAGGGAGACCAGGTTAGGTTATGGAAATAAGAGATATGAAATCTTCCAAATTCATACAACTGTCATAACCGGGGCATCGGCCCTCTAAGGCATGCTGGTAAAGGCAACAGATTTTTTTTTGCGGCATTTAGTCTATACTGTAATTTACCCAAACGGCCCAAAGAGCAGTTATGTATTCCCTTTCTTGCCTTTTTTCAGTGTAGAGCTGTCCCCTCCTATCCTACCCAGCCTGGACCCTCTGCTCTAAAATTATATCTAATAAGCTAAACTCAAACTCTATGAGGTGTGATGATCTGGTTCAGATAAGTCACTAACATATCAATGTTCAAGAAATATAACCCAAGGACCTCCAATACAAGCATCAAAAACTAAACAAAACAGAAATCTCTAACTGGTCGATTTTAGAAGAGAAGCTTTGAGTAGGAAGATTTAAGGTGATACCAGTCAACTCTCAATATTCTCTAGCCCAAGAAAAATATATGGAAGTAAAAGATATGAAACAGCATTACACCAAGAACCAGCCACAACCCTATTCCAACTCTTTTGTAAGCAACTCTAAATACTGTCTGTTTCATTTAGGATAATTCAATATTAATTTAAAATCACAGTTTTAAAGCGAATGCAAGATCTCTCTCATAAACAAGGCTAAAACATGTAATGCTTTTTTGCTGTTAATTTCATTTGTCAAAGCTAAGAAAACAAAGGTTCTATCTGGCTATGAATGGATTTACTTCATTGTTTGACAAGATACATAGCTATTGACAACTGAATTTGGATAATAATGATCGATAAATTAGAGAGTTATATTTCCACTGATTTCAATTTCTAAAAACAGTGGTCTATTTAATTTATGTTGCTATCTTCTTTAAGAGTAGACAAATCAAAATGATATGTTTTGAGCTTGTCCTGGTAATTGTCAACATGAGAGCTTGAATTTAAAACAAAGTATACCTCTGAAGGAAATGAAGAATTCATAGTAACACAACTCATGTACACTGGAAAATTTCCTTAAGACAATGTATCTCTTACTAAAAACAGCAGATACTCTTAAGTCAACACTAATGAAACTAACAGAGGCACTGTTTTAAAAAAAATGGTCCTCTTCATTCATTGCTGAGTCACTTCTTCTGCTACCATCTGTATTAAGTTACTTTACATTTCCATATTAAACCTTGAGTTCTCCACACCCAGCCTCCAGCATTTCACATTCACACTTTTCCAACAATTTTTTAAATCAGTGAAATAAAAATACTGGTTGGGTTTTATGAATCTACGAAGCAGATTAGTAGAAAGATGATTAAAACATGTTCCCTACTCTTAAAAATGCATTATCTAGTAACATGTAATATAATAGAATGTAAGAGTGTCTACTTTTATTAAAGACTGAAGAATTTTATTGGATGAACTACATACAAATAAGGAAATCATAAAACTCAGCTTGGACAAGGAACCAGTGGAATAGCACTTATCTTGGTGAATTGGCTTTTCCCAGCTCCAGTCTGTTTTCACTGTTTGCCAGCTGACTAACTCTGAGTTCTGGGTCCCTGGGACAATCTTTTCATGATGGCTACACATCTAGCTCCAGACCATAATTGTACCCTATGAAACACTCAACTGAACCACAGACTAATTGCTTCTCTGAATTTCTTTAATATGTTATTCTTAAGCCTCTTGACTTAAGGTCCAACAACTCTCATTGTTGCTTTTATGCCTTGACTTATCCAATCCCACTTTTTTTCTATACCAAAAGGTAGGTCAGACATTCCCAAGTTTTTGTTCATCTGGACACACTGTGAGATAATGAGAGCAATGGGTATAAGCAGAAGTTTCATGGGCTGGATCCCAGTGCATGCAAGGCTGAGACCCTCTCTTCTAGCTCATGTTTTTTGCTTTTTCTGTTTTATTTTTGGCTGCGTTGGGTATTCGTTGCCGCATGCGGGCTTTTCTCTAGTCACGGCGAGTGGGGGCTACTAACTACAAATAAGTTTAGTTAAATAAAAACTCTTACATACGTTAGGGTTGTTTCCATTCTCCAGACTTGCTCGAGGTCTTCATCAGGGTCCTTGAATCCAGTAAAGGAGTAGTAAGACTTGTCCCATTTGATGGGCCTGTCAGATATCCTTTTGGCCTCTTTGAGAGGCTGGGAGTGCACATTAGTATTCAAGCTTTGGATATGTTCAATAGATAAACTGCAGGAGTTGAGAATATATAACACTGTGCTTAGCAGATCTCTGGTGTGCAAAGTAAATTTGACTGCTCGAAATCCTAGAGAATATAATTCCCCCAAACAGTTAATACAGATGATTATTTGCTTTACTTGAAAAACATTTCTTTTCATACAACATTTATAGAATCAAAATCTTTAAAACACTCCATTACTGATTAAAATTCATCCTATTGGAAAATCATCTGTAAATGGAAAACTACATCCCTTCTCCAAAACTGTACCACACTACCTCCATCTTCATGAAGTCCTCTGTCAGCTCCCTTTTCTAGTTTGGCACCAGTGACCAAACCCACCCCAGCCCAAGAAGGGGATTGAGAATATTTTCAATGCTGTTCATAAATTTGGTCTCTACAGTCTAAGGGATGGAAAAGCTCTCCTATGAGCAAGTGTCCACCAGAGAGGGTGTCCAGCACTAAAGAGAAGGGGGGGTTGGAGGTAGGGGGAGGGTGGGGCAGGCCGCCCTGCGACAGTGGTTCAAGGAGGGGGGCCAATCCAGTCTCAGGGGTCACAGAAACCCATCTCAAATTTTCTCTATGGTTGAAAGAGACTGTCCTCATACTCCCCCATCCAACTAGCTAGGGACACAATATTTTCAGAAGTGACTCAAAGTTTCCTAATTTTTTAAAAGTTAGCACTTCACAATCTGACTTTAATGCAAGCAGTCACTGGGCTCAGGGTAGTAATCTAACTTACGTCAACAGCAGGAAATCTACGGGTTCCCCCGCACCTTTATTGGGTATTAAACATGGCGCTAGTTGAATTTACATAACTTTTCAATGAACACTCTCACCAGTGCCATTGTTATCTCTCTTTTCAAATGTGATGAAGCAGAGGTTCAAGGAGCTTAAGAAGCGTGAAGTGAGGGCTTAAATCTGAGCTGCCACCAAGCCAAGCGTTTTCCCCATTATAACATGCTGACTCTTTCTTTGGAAAAATTTTTTAAATTGGTTTTGAAAATTATACAAGTGTGATATAAGTACATCCTTCTTGTAAAATTATATATACAAAGTAAAAGTCTCCTGTTGACAGGCACACAACCTCACACTTTCACTAGATGTGACCCTATTAACATTTAGGTACACAAGCATTTAGAACTGCACTGTATAATACGGTAGTTACTAGCCATATGTGGCTATTTATTGGTAAAATTAAATTGATTGAAATTAAATAAAATTTAAAATTCAGTTCCTGGTCATACTAGCCTCACTTCAAGTGCTCAGTAGCCACATGGGGCTAGTGCCAGCTGCACCAGGCAGTGCTCATACAGAACAGTTACATCACTGCAGAACGTTCTCTTGGACAGCACTGCTCTAGACCTTTTCTGTGTGCTTTGTGTGTATGTTATATATGATATATACGCTTATGTGTTTGTACAAACACACACCCACAGTGTGAATTTTTCCTTTTTAACACATAAACTGCATCATTCTGGATCTATTACTTTGAACTTGCTTTTGTTGTTTAACCTTGGAGACTCTTCCATTATCTGTATGTATACATCATTCTCTTTCTTTTTAGTAGGTCTATACAAATCCACATAATCAATGTAGCACAATTTATTTAACACTTCCCAAACTGATGACTATAAAAGTTGTTTTTAATTTTTCACCATTCTACAGAAGGCCAAAATGTGTTTTCTTGTCTTTGCCACTGATGAAAGTCACTGCAGTGTAAATCATTCTCAGAGATACCACTATGCCTGCCACATAGATTTGCAAAATGTAGAACATGCAAACTAAGAAAGATTTTTTCGTTGAATCATTGAGGGTAAAGTGAGAAATACTGGTAGGAAAATTATTCTAGTCAGTGAAAGAGGAAAGGAAAATGCCAATTCCTGCATTTGAGGTTAGGAAAAAACAGTTTATCCTCAGAAGAGGTAAGTCAAGGAATAAATCTCAGTTTCTCTCTTAATTTATCAATTCCATTAATTGTTTAATCCAAGGTAAGGGCTGCTATATAGTGTGGAATGCCTGTACCAGATTGCATATATCCTTTATTGGAAAATATTACCTAATTAATTTAGTTTGCATTTGATTACTGAGGCTAAACGTTTTTGTATCTTATTGGCTGTATGTGTATTATTTCCTGAACTGCCAAGACATTGTGTTTGCCCATTTTTGCAACCAGGCTGCTCTGTTTTCTTTTTGACTCCTAAGAACTACTTATATACTAACATTATCTTTTTGTCACTTATGCTGTATGTTTTCTCCCATTTTTAATTTATTTTTTATAATCTATTTTTATTTAACAAATGGTTCAAAGTTAACCATTAACTGAAAGTAGAGGATTTTTCTCTTTTCTCAGCCAGAGCTGACGACAGCTATTTGTTTTAGCATTAGTTCACAGAAAGCTCTTAGTAAATCTTTAAACTGTTTTAAAGTTCATTCTAAAAATAAAGTTATTTCCTCAAGGATCACGAAAAGGATGGACAGACCCACAGTCATCCTTAGTTTAAAGTATCACTGGATCATGGCTAAAGCAGTGACAAAGGATAAAACAGAAGGCTGTACATGAAGAGTGATCAGATTTTAGAAACAGCATGAGGTTGGAGTTAAAGGGTTCAAGACTCCTATTCTGTCTCCATGGTCCTGGGACATTACTAAGTTACAATTGGGCAAATCCTACCTTCCTCACAGGGTACTCTGAGGACTAAATTAGAGAATGTGTAAGCTATATTTTTTAAAGATATAAATTGTTATATAGACATTTAATACTTAAAACAGCACTGAAATAGGAAGGGCACAAATAGGAACACTTCAGTTTTCTAGTCAGAAAAGTTTAAACATAAAAAATGGCTCATCATGGGGCTTCCCTGGTGGCGCAGTGGTTGAGAATCTGCCTGCCAACGCAGGGGACACGGGTTCGAGCCCTGGTCTGGGAAGATCCCACATGCCGTGGAGCAACTGGGCCCGTGAGCCACAATTACTAAACCTGCGCGTCTGGAGCCTGTGCTCCGCAACAAGAGAGGCCGCAATAGTGAGTGGCCCCCGCTTGCCACAACTAGAGAAAGCCCTCGCACAGAAACGAAGACCCAACACAGCCATAAATAAATAAACAAATAAATTTTAAAAATCTTAAAAAAAAAAGGCTCATCAAACACATGAAACCAGGAACAGAATCTAACTCCAGGAAAACATGCAATTAAATGATATTATTTTCTATGACAAGGCTTCAATCCGAAGGTCTTCTAGCAATGTTAGACAGATTGGACACATCCCACCAAGCCTGCAAGGGACACACGAGAAATAAGAAACGTACCGGAAGTGTTGAAGTGTTCCTGGCCATCAGAGGAGTTCTGGTCTGTTTCTCTTACATAAAACATAAGCTGGGTTGGTTTCAAAGACTTGAAGCCCGGTTTCTGGAGGTTTTCTAAGTAGGCACTTAATCTCTTAAGAGAATTTTCATTGACTTCCTTGAAAAAAATATTAAGAGGCATTTATACACAAAATAGAACAAGGAAACATCAGAAATTATATTCTGACCTATTAAACACATTATTGAGTGTATTAAAGAATTTAGTATTAAAAAAGGGTGGGATTTCATAGCTCCTCAGTACAGGATAAAATTGGATCCACACCTCACAACATGGAACTCCATAGGGATGAGATGTAAAAAAAAATGTGGCCATATAAGTACTAGAAGAAAACATGGCAGAGTTTCTTTATAACTTAGATGTGGAAAAAGCCTAACTATGACTGAATATCCCAGGTAATGAATGATTGATAAATCCAATTACATAAAAAAATTTAAAAACTTAATATAGCACAGAGAACTATATTCAATATCCTGTGATGAACCATAATGGAAAAGAATATAAATACATATATATGTATAACAATCACTGTGCTGTACAGCAAAAATTAACACATTGTAAATCAACTATACTTCAATTAAAAAGAAAACTTAAGAAAAGAACACATAAAAAACCACACACACACACCCACACACACCCACACCCACACCCACACACACACACACACACATACACACACCCCAAGCAGTCTAGAGATAAAAACCGAGTAGAAGAAAATATTTGCAAGTTCTTTCTTTTCTTTTTTTTTTGGCTGCCCTGTGCAGCTTGCGGGATCTACTTCCCAGACCAGGGATTGAATCCAGGCCCACCGCAATGAAAGTACCAAGTCCTAACCACTGGACCACCAGGGAATTCCCCAATTTGCAAGTTATTTCATAGCAAAGAGCTAATTTTTCTCTATATAAAGGGCTCTTAAAATGCCCTTTCAGAGACTTGTTGAATTATGGTATCTTCATTCAATGGAGTGCTACACAGCCAAAAGGAAAAAAAAGGGAAAGAATATGACATAGATGGTATTTAGGAATGTACATAGAGTGATCTCTAGGATGTATTGTTAAGTGAAAACAGAAATGTCTTTTAGTGAAGGAACAGCTCCAAGAAATGGCATAAATAATAACTGTGTTTCTTATCCCTATAGGTCTCTTCTCAGAAACACAGTGTGATCTGCAATTAGGAACACTTTGTTTGTTTTTGTTTGTTGAATTTATTACAATATACCGCTCTCAGCTATATTGTGTTGGGGGTTTGATGATTCACTAGAAGGATTTACAGAACTCAGAAAAACTGTTATACTCACAGTTACAGTTTATAACAGCAAAAGGATACAGATTAACATCAGCAAAGGGAAAAGGCATGTAAGGTGGAGTCCCGTAGGGACCAAGCGCAATGTTCCAGTTGTTCTCTCCCAGGGGAGTTGTACAGACAGTGCTTAAGCCCCCAGCAAGGACCTGTGACAACACATGAGAAGTGCTGCCAACCAAGGAAACTCATCCAAGCCTTGGGGGCCAGGGCTTTTACTGGGGCACTACATGCCCACATGACTGACCATAGCTATTCAGTCTCCAGCCTCCCCAGAGGGCCTCAGACATGAGAAAACAGGCATTCACCATAAAATACATTGTTAGCATAAACTATCTGGTGTGGCCCAAGGCCCCAGCACACAAAAACATTCTTATCAGGCAAGGATATCCCAGGGGCTCAGAGCTCATCTCCCGGGAGGCAGTGAAGGGCCAGTACTGAAGCCAGGCATTTCTTTGCAACAAAGCAACCCAAGCCTGCTGAGTTCACCTTTTATAGGACACAGAAGTTTTAGTAAAAAAAAAAAAAGGTACACTGGTAGAGGAGGGAAACCAGTCACCTAGTACTAAGCTTAATTTTTCCTCACATGTTGGATTTAAAAACTTTAAATTATTAAACATTAAATTGTATTAATTTATGACATTCCCCAATAAGTTGTATTAAATTATTACATCTCCAAGGTAGTATTTTTCTGTTGATTCAATTTACTAATTACTTAAAAAGGATCTGACTTTGAAGAGCCTATATATATATATATATATATATATACATATATATATACATATATCAACTATCATAAACAGAATATTTTCCTAAAGCAAAGAAGCAAAACTGATTTATTTTCCATGGCAAGTAGAAAAAAGCAATACAGGGAATTCCCTGGCGGTCCAGTGATTAGGACTCCTCGCTTAGTTGGGGAACTAAGATTGTGCAAGCTGCAAGGCATGCCCCCCCACCCCCAAAAAAGGGGGAAAAGCAACACAATAATGTTCTAATTTTCAAGAGTTTTAAATTCCTTTTCATGTTAAACCAGGTGTCAATGTTAAGGAAGATAAAAGGAACCAATGAAATTATTCCAAAGCATCTGGCTTTGTAATATATTATCTAACATTAAAAAATAGTGACCTTCCTAACTAAGTTCATCATGAGTTTGTAGTCCTTGAGCAGACATTAACTGATGATATAGGGAAGTGGACCAGCAGCATGCAACATAAGGAAAAACTATTTGGGCACTGAAAAACCCTCCTTGCGTCAACCTTAAAAAAAAGGACTCATCATGGTATCAGAGCCCTTAAATTTTCCTTCAAACCCTCAATTTTACTTTCAAACCTGGTACAGAAAATATGATTACTAATACTCTAAAGAGTTTACATGATATCTTTATTGCCTGCATAAAACATGACAGCTTTCATTAAAAAAAAAACAATAGTTTTAGTTTCAATTTTCAGTATCTATAGTTCAAAGCACTGATTATTCCACCATGACAAAACAACCCCAATTTATAGAACTCTCTGTATTATACCGTAGCAAAGGTAAATAAACTAAACAGAAACATAGACTAAATGTTAAAAAGTAAAAAAATAATTGTTTACCCTTTCCCTGGGGTGCTGTCCAAAGAAATCTGGATGTACAGCAAAATAGAATGGCCTCAAGGCATTGACTGCTTCAGCTCCCGATAAAGCTCTTGAGTAGAGAAAACAGTACGGAAATATCTTTCCTGGACATAACCTTTTAAAAAGATATGGATTTATTATTCACCAGAGCACTGACATGGACACAAATCCCCCGTGTATAAAGTGACAGTAGCATTAAGATTACTGTGTATGGAAAATACTGTGGAAATAAGACAGAAACCAAAGTGTAAAATTTTGTGGGTTTTTTTGAAATCTACAAAAGTTTTGAAAGCAGTGAGTCCCACATGATTTCTTTTCTTTTTCTTTTTTAAAAATTTATTATTTACTTTTTTTGGCTGCATTGGGTCTTAGTTGTGACACGTGGGATTTTTCGTTGTGGTGCGCAGGCTCCAGAGTGCACAGGCTCAGTAGTTGCGGCGCGTGGGCCCTAGAGCCCAAGTGGGCTTCAGTAATTGCGGCGCATGGGCTCAGTAGTTGCGGCATGTGGGCTTAGTTGCTCCGTGGCATGTGGGATCTTCCCGGACCAGGGATTGAACCCGTGTCCCCTGCATTGGCAGGCAGATTCTTAAACACTCCACCACCAGGGAAAGTCCCAAGACATTCCTTTTAACAATGACTATTTACTGAGATATTCATGTACATAATAGTTAATTAAAAGTACTAATTATTGCCAAATATGTTTTAGAAATATAAAACTTTACATGTCATTTTTATGTAACAGATCCAATTTTATTTTGGTTATATACTTTGAGCCAAATAAACACTTTATTTATCTCTTTTGACTTGGCTACCAAGAAGCCAGAATGAAATCTGATGTTTGAATAATTGTCTCATCAGTTCTATTTTTTTAACAAATGATCTTTCTCTAGAGGGTATCTGGTCTCCATTTTGATTACACTATATATGCCTATTAGTGTGCCAATTAAATTTTACTGAACTCCTTAAATCCTCTCTTGAAGTAGATAGGGTTTAGACTATCTACTATTTACTACATAAATAGCAAATATAATAGTCAAATAACCTTACTATACAATTTAAATGTAACGTGGTTTTCTATATGCCGGCAATAGACTTGAGGGCAACATGGTAATAAGAACTGTGCTAAGGACAAACTTTATCTTTTTTTCCTCTTAAACTTTTCACACTGAACTATTTTGAAAGATGGTATTCTTTTCACCTTCTACTCTGAATGGACTCTTGGGAGAATGGACCTGGATGTTCACATGAATTTTCTGTTTCTTTTTTTATTCCTGCCCTCCACCATATTATCCACAAAATAGTTAGAATTTAATAAATTATAATAAATTGAAATTAGCTAAACACCTAACAGATTCCACACCCCTCCACCCCCACAAATACTAATAACAGATGGAACCACAAGGCTTACCTCCTCACAGGTCTCAGGTAGCAAAACATTTCTGAATATATATGTAGGTCAACTTCCAGGCATCCATTAATCACTTAAAAAGTTAAGCAGATAGCAGTAATGAACAAGTGGAATTTGAAATTAAAAACACATTACCATTTACATTAGCACCCCCAAAAATGAAATACTTAGTTATAAATCTGACAAAATATGTACAAGATCTATATGAGGAAAACTGTAAAACTCTGATGAAAGAAATCAAAGAAGAATTAAACAAATGGAGAGATATTCCATGTTCATGGAGAGGAAGACTTGATATTGTCAAGATGTCAGTTCTTTCCAACTTGATCTAAAGATTCAATGCAATCCCAATCAAAATCCCAGTAAGTTATTTTATGGAAATCAACAAACTCATTCTAAAGTTTATATGTAGAGGCAAAAGACTCAGAATAGCCAACTCAATACTGAAGAAGAATAAAGTTGGAGAACTGACACTACTGGACTTCAAGACTTACTGTGAAGTTACAGTAATCAAGACAGTGTGGTACTGGTGAAAGAACAGACAAATAGATCAATGGGACAGAATAGAGAGCCCAGAAATAGACCTACAAAAATATAGCCAACTTATCTTTGACAAAGGAGCAAAGGCAATACTATGGAGCAACAATAATCTTTTCAACAAATGGTACAGGAACAACTGGACATCTACATGCAAAAATATTAATCTAGTCACAGACCTTACACCCTTCACAAAAGTTAACTCAAAATGGATCAAAGGGCTTCCCTGGTGGCACAGTGGTTGAGGGTCCGCCTGCCGACGCGGGGGACAGGGGTTCGTGCCCTGGTCCGGGAAGATCCCACATGCCATGGAGCGGCTAGGCCCGTGAGCCATGGCCACTGAGCCTGTGCGTCCAGAAAAAAAAAAAGGATCAAAGACCTAAATGTAAAACAAAAATACTATAAAATTCCTAGAAGAGTACCTAGGAGAAAACCTAGATGACCTAAGGTATGTCAGTGACTTTTTAGATACAACACCAGACACACGATCCATGAAGGAAAAGAATTGATATGCTGAATTTCATTAAAATTAAAAATTTTGCTGTGCAAAAGACAATGTAGAGAGAACAAGAGGACAAGCCACAGACTTGGAGAAAATATTTGTAAAAGATACACATATCTGACAAAGGACTGCTATCCAAAAGATACAAAAAACATTTAAAACTCAACAATAAGAAAATGGACAACCTGATTAAAAAAATGGGCCAAAATAAGCATATGAAAATACGCTCCACATCATAGGTCATCAGGGAAATGCAAATTAAAACTATGAGATACTGCAACACACCTATTAGAATGGCCAAATCCAAAACACTGACAACACCAAATGCTGGTGAGGATGTGAAGCAACAGGAACTCTTGTTCATTGCTGGTGGGAATGCAAAATGATACAGCCACTTTGGAAGACCGTTTGGGGCTTTCTTACAAAACTAAACATACTCTTACCATATGATCCAGCAACTACCCTCCTTAGTATTTACCCAAATGAATTGAAAACTTGTCTACACACAAACCTGCACACGGATGTTTATTGTGGCTTTATTCTTAATTGCCAAAACTTGGAAGCAACCAAGATATCCTTCAGTAGGTGAGTGCATAAACTGTAGTACATCCAGCCAATTGAATATTATTCATTGCCAAAAAGAAATGAGCTATCAAGCCATGAAGAGACTTTGAGGAAATTTAAATGCATATTACTCAGCAAAAGAAGCCAATCTGGAAAGATTATATACTGTATGATTCCAGCTCTATGACATTCTGGAAAAGGCAAAACTATGGTGATAGTAAAAAGATCAGTGGTTGCCAGGGGTTGGAGGAGAGGGAGGGATGAATAGGTGGAGCACAGAGGATTTTTAGGACAGTGAAACTACTCTGTATAATAATACTACAATGGTAGGTACATGTCATTATACATTTGTCCAAACCCATGGAGTGTACAACACCAAGAGTGAACCCTAATGTAAACTATGGACTTTGGGTAAGAATGAAGTGTCGATTTAAGTTCATCGATTGTAACAAATGTACAACTCAGGTGTGGGAGGCTGTGTGTGGGGAGGGGCTATGTGGGAATTCTTGTACTTTGGTCAGTTTTGCTGTGAACCTAAAACTGCTCTAAAAAATAAAGCTTATTTTTTTAAAAGGTTAAGCAGATAAAAGGGGGAACATGATTTGAATCACATGAACTTTTCCAATAATTTAGAGCTTCAGCAAGAATTTCAACTATACTATGGTCTCCATGTCAACTGACCAAGTGATTTTAAAAATTCTACGAGCAACCTGTCTTGAAATGCCATATTATTCACATGATAATCACCAGGTAAAAAATCCTTTCTTCCTCCGGCTTATGAAGCTCTGAGCCTGTGGAAGAGTATATTTGCTCAAAACAAACCACCACGTGGTTCAAGTCCTATTCTGTCAAATCTTAAGAATTAGAAAGTTTAAAAAATTTTTTCATAATGCAGTTAATATATCTGAACCAAGGTAATGAAGCAAAACTGCCATTAACAGGATAACAGAAAGATGTATTTAAAAGACAAATCAAGAATTACGTATTTAAAAATATGTAAACATTTGCAAACAACAGGGGGTGCTTCCATTTATTTTCTGGTTGACTGGTGTGGCAAGACCCTCTTGGATACAGAATGTGTTTATAGGTATTCATTTAAATGTTTAAAAACGTGATTTTTATTTAACCATTCACCTTGCTATTTTGTTTGAGACAAATACGGATACCAGAAATACTCCTACCATTTGGAAGATTTCTGAGATTTAAATGGAGATACAATGAGGAAGAAAGAACCATTTTGACTGAAGTTACAGTGCTGCCCATGACCGACTGAATTCTCACTAAACGTCATTATGAAGTAACTGAACAATCTCGACTTAGTTAAGATAGAACAGGTACAAGCCTCCAAGCTTGCAAAGAAGAGACCAGAAGGATATACATATCCAATCCAGAACTGGCTCTCTTTAGGTGGTAGAATAGGAAGCCCTTTACTTTTTTAAATTTCCTAGTGTATTTACAATGAGCATGCGAAGTATGCTCTTAAAAACAAACAAAAAAATCAATGCTTCTAGCATACAAAATTAAACAATGAAAAGGAATAGAGCAGGAATACGTGTTGTTCATTCACTATTTAAGACAGGCCCCTGGCCCTGGGAAATCTGTCCAGTGACAGCCCTGGACTGTGATCCCAATCTGGCTCAAGAAGAAAACAGCCCCTCACATTCACACACAATGACATTTCATTTTTAATATTAGTAAGAAAATTTATGCCACTTAACTACAAAGATACTAATAAATGAGCTAAAACTTGGGTAAGAAATGAGGAATAATACTCGAGGAGCATATGATCAACCAAGAATATGAATGGGTAATAGATGAAAATAATATGCAGCCAAGTTCTAACCATCATCCTTTGCAGCATAAAATGATCCTATAAGAAGCCTTGAAAAGTCAGAAGTACTGAACAATGGAAAGCACTTAGGCCTACCATTGCAACAATGATGTAACCTGTTTTAATGGTCTGTTGCAGCAGTGTCTTAGAAGTTCATGAAATCACAATGTCTCCATCTGATGTGAAATGTAGGTGATCCAAGTCATACTCTACTCCCCATTTCCCAAAGCAAGACATCAAAACAAATAAAACAGTGAAAAGGAACTGTCATGATCACTGATTTGAAATAGAAGTTAAAGCACACTAAAAAGACAATACAATTTTTGGAAGTTGATTTAGAGAAGACTGGCTGTCTCCAATTTGATTCACGAAGAATTTGAGAGGCAGGCAGCCAAGTTACACTGTTTAGAAATGTACATATGTAAACATCTATAAATAAGAATTGTTAGGCGGGATTTCCCTGGTGGTCCAGTGGTTAGGACTTGGTGCTTCCACTGCAGAGGGCGCGGGTTCCATCCCTGGTTGGGGAACTAAGATACTACAAGCCATGTGGCCAGCCCACAAAAAAAAAAAAAAAAAAAAAAAATTGTTTGGGAAAGCTGATTTAGCCAAGAAAGAAACTTACAGGGTTCGTCTTAAGACTTACTTCAGAATTAGTCTCCAAAGAGTCACTCACAGCAAAGTTGCAAAAATTAGGGATTGTATCCTCAGTGACTTTCAAACATGGAGCATAAAGTATGTCATGCAGAGAATTATGGAGCAAGTTTTAGAAGTGATTCTGTCAAAAATAATCAAAGCAAAAAAAAAAAAAAGTTTCTGTATTTAAAAGTCCGGGTCTTCAGCTGTCCAGAAAAATAATTCATTCATTGTTCACTCTGTAATCATAGGGTATAATTAAACTTAGTACTAAGCAATGACTAAAAAAGGACGTTAATACTTGGAAGTGTGACAAGAGATTCTCCTAATGAAAATAGAATGTTCTCAAATACAAGTCTGAAGATTAAATCATGGTTTCTAGATTTAGAAAGAACTTAAAAAAAAATTAGGCTACTATAGGTTAAGAGTTAGGTATTTTCTGCCTGCTTTTTTGGTGAGTTGGCTATTTCCTGAAAAGGTTCACGCTGCAGTAAAGAGAATTGGAATCTAGACTTGTGCTGCCTAATAAGGGAGCCCCTAGCACATGTGGCTACTGTGAACTGAGACGTGTTTTAAGTGTAAAGTACTCACTGGATTTTAAAGATTTAGTAAGAAGAAAATGCAAAGTATCACATTAATAATTTTTTATCCTGATTAGATGTTGAAATAATAATTTATTAATTTCACTTGTTTCTTTTTGCTTTTTTAAAAGCAAAACACGACCTGGTCTTTTGTGATTTACTACCAGAAAAATTTAAATTACATCTGTGGCTCATATTGTATTTCTATTGGACGACGCTGATCTAGGCCAATTCAAGGCATTTATCCTGATTAGATGTTGAAATGATAATTTATTAATTTCACTTGTTTCTTTTTGCTTTTTAAAAAGCAAAACACGACCTGGTCTTTTATGATTTACTACCAGAAAAATTTAAATTACATCTGTGGCTCATATTGTATTTCTATTGGATGGCACTGATCTAGGCCAATTGAAGGCATTTATCCTGATTAGATGTTGAAATTATAATTTATTAATTTCACTTGTTTCCTTTTGCTTTTTTAAAAGCAAAACACGACCTGGTCTTTTGTGATTTACTACCAGAAAAATTTAAATTACATCTGTGGCTCATATTGTATTTCTATTGGACGGCGCTGATCTAGGCCAATTCAAGTCATTTATCCTGATTAGATGTTGAAATGATAATTCATTAATTTCACTTGTTTCTTTTTGCTTTCTGAAAAGCAAAATACGACCTGGTCTTTTGTGATTTACTACCAGAAAAATTTAAATTACATCTGTGGCGCATATTGTATTTCTATTGGACGGCGCTGATCTAGGCCAATTCAAGGCAAATTTAAGTGAACATGACACTGTCAGAGGAGGCTCAGTAATTGTGGCGCACGGGCTGTTGCTCCGCAGCATGTGGGATCTTCCCGGACCAGGGCTCGAACCCATGTCCCCTGCATTGGCTGGCGGATTCTTAACCACTGCGCCACCAGGGAAGTCCTGTGCTGTTTAAGGTGAGGCATTAAATCTTCTAGGCAGTTTCAGATCAAATTGGGTAGAAAGAGATCTCTAAATTGGTGAAAAGCCAAATTATGGGTAGTCTAAGAAGTTTTGTTTAAATTACATTCGATAGAAACCACGTTTGCCACACAGAGGTCCTAGTAACTTATTTGAACCGAGTTAATATCCTCAGGCTACTCTCATTTAAACTGTGACTTTCCTTAGTAACTATCTTGTAAGGTTTTAAAAAGTAGTTTGTTCTATCAAGGAGAGATAAAAGCAGGCAATATTTCACTGCTCTTCGGTTTAACACTTCTTAGGGAAGGGAAAAAGCAGGAAGCCCTTTAGATAAACTAATAAATTGCAGCAGAGCAAAGTATCAAGGGTTTTTAAGCTTCCTTTTGTAAATCTTCTGCTATGAGATTTGAATCATAACCATATCCTAGGATAAGTCAAAAGACTTCGGGGAAATATGTTAGTCGGAAACAAAACCTAAATCGTCTCAGGTTTCTCATTTCAAAACAAGTTAAAACAGATACTATGCGGGTACTCCGATCCCGGCACTGCCTGGGTTCAAAACTTAGCACATCGAGCTAAGGCGACTCTGATCGCTGCCCACCCCGACCCCCCAGCTCCTTCTGCCCCGAGCAGCCTGAAAGCACAAATGGAGCCCCTACCGTCCTGCTCCTTACAGTTCTGGCAAGGGTCCGCCGCGAGGGCTTCCTCCTACCTGCTCCACCTCCCACCAGGTACCAGGAGGAAGGACGGTCGATCCTCTAGCAGGGCTCTGCAGGGGTGCGCTGGGCCAAGCAGGAGCGCATGCGCACCGGGGCGCCAGCCCGGCCAACGAGCGCGCGCCGCCGGGCCGGTGCTCCCGCCCGCTCTCGCCCCACCTGACGACAGGCTCTGACAGGCTCCTACCCGCGGTGCTCTCTGAGTCCCCAGCCGAGAAATCTCAGCTGAGCGCGTACTGCTCCACCCGTCCGTCGGCGTCTGCCGCGGAGGTTTGCCCGAGAGGAGTCCGGGCTCCGGGCCGGGCCGCAGGTCACGCTCTCATTGGCTGAAGCGTGCCAGGCCTTCCTCTCTGGGGCGCCTGCGCACAGCCCCAGGACGCGGCTTAAAACCTTAGCGGTTCTCAGCCCCACCCTGACGTCAGCAACTAGGTGATCGCCCGCCTTCTCGCATCGTCTAAGCTCCTGTCCCTCCGTCTTCTTACGGTCCGGCCCGGAGCGGGCTTCGCGCACTCAGCTTAAAGCTTTAGGAGGCGCGAATGAGCGCTAAGGGATAGGAAGGACTAGGCGGGAGGGAGTCGGAAGATGACTGGGCGGCAGGTGGCCGGGCCTTGACCGAGGGTTGGTGGGGAGGGCAAGGAAAGAAGGGCGACCGAGCGTGCGCATGCGCCGCCCTCGCTTTCCGCGCCGGCCCAGCTTTCCTCCCCGGTCCGGGTCCCCCAACTCCCGGCGCCTGGGAGGGGAGGAGGCTGGCTTGGCGGATCAGACCACAGAGCGTTCAGAGCTGACGCCTTAGGACGACTCTCGCTTGAGACCTCCAGATTTTAAAGGTCTTACTGAGTATAGCCTTTGGCTTTCTTTACATAAATATAGCTAATTAAAACTATTTTCTCCGGTTTGCATTTTCTTTTTGACTTTGGCCCTTAAGGAATTCTCCACTATCAGCTTGGGGTTTTTACTGTTAGCTGTATTTTGCTTCTATGACTTTGGTTATTCCCATAAACTGCCACAGATGGAATAAGACAAATAAAATAACCGCTCTTTTCCTACCTTTTGGCACCGTTGGCCGAGGTGGGGGAAAAAACCCCCCAAACCAAAAAATAACCCCAGAATACAAAAAAACCAAACAAACAAAACCACCAACCTCCCTTTGCTCCAGCCCTAAGGGTTCTTGACTTCTCATTCATTAGAAACCATCTGGTCAATTTGTGGTCCGTTCCATCCAATCCCATTTTTCCTAAAAGCTTAATTTATCATCTTTCGCATCTTCATCCTTGCCACCAGCATAAGGTTATAATTGCCCACTTACCGTTCTTCACTTGTCCTCAAAGGCACTTCAAACTGATGGTGGTAATTTCCGAACCCAATTTATTTCCTAGGTGCTGAATTTCTGTAATGGCAGTTAGTCACCCAATTTGTTCATACTAGAGAACTGGGCCTCTTTCTTGATGTCTACTTATGCCTTACTTCCCATATCCCATTCACGAGAGTATTCATTCCACATTTTATCATAGTAAGGCATTCTGCTAAGTGCTAGGTTTTAACTTTTTTATTCTTGTGAGGTTATAGACTTATTCCAGTGATTGGGAACTCCTTTCTTTAAGAAATACTTTCAGTCCCCTCAGTCACCACTTACTCTTTTATTACTCCCCTTACTCAGACATTTTCTCTAAATGATTTAAATTATGGTTTAAAGTATCAAATCTAAAGTATCAAATTAAGGATTGAGGATGACCACCTTGGAGAATGACTGCTATAGATTCTGCAGATGGCTTCAGAAAAGGAGCTTAAACTTCCTAAGGTGGCTTGAAAGGTACAAGTCTTGTTTGGATAGGTTCTGGTATATTTGTTTAAAATACTGATTTCTTTAGTCATACCTAATGTAATGTACATAAATTACAGATTTTCAAGATACATATAGTATTTTAAGATACACTAAAGGAAAACTTTAGAGAATAATTTAAAATTTCTGGTATAACTCTGGAATTTTAGTGTTTGAGTCATTTTCCAGTATTATTTTACTATTCTATATTACAAATGTACAATAGGCTTTAGAGACCGGACTGAGTGCTCACCAAATCTACTTCATAACCCTAAAGGTTGTTCTGAAAGCTCCAGACACCCGCTTGAATATTTTCCCCTTTATGTCTCCCTCTTATTAAATGCTGCACAATACTCAGTTTGTGATTTTTCATTGTTTGGATTTCAGAATAAATTGGGATTCACCATACTTGTGTTTACCTAAATTAAAGAGATGTCAAAAAGTAATTTGAAAAATCATTTGCAGTATGGGTACAACTGTTATAAATTGCATACCTCAAACAAAATATTTAGTGTTTGAAAACTAATGACGTACTATAAATCAATAAAGAGCAAAAGCTGAATACAGTGAAAACTGTCTTTATTTTCATTGCCTTTTATTTTCAACAATGATTACTTGAACTTAAAAAAAAAAAGCCTTTAATAACTAATGGTTACTGAAAAGCCAAACCTTTCCAGCCCACTTCATATTCTCTTTCAACCATTTCAGGGCAGAACAATGTTCCAAACTATAAACCTGTTCCTTATTAACATTGACAGTCATGTGCTTAATGAAGAGCTTTGGATCTGATATACGAGCAGCCATAATTAATCTTTCCACTGCAGCTTGATAATCATCCTTGCTCCAAGATTTGTTTTCTTCACATCTACAAAGTGAACACCTCACAAAGTCAGAATCTCTAAAAAGAAGCTATATAGTTTCTTCAAAAGATAGTAATTTACATTTATTGGTTCTAAGCTATGACAGTCTTTTTACTATATTCTAACAGTGGCTTTCAAACTTGTTTGACCATGACACACAGTAATAAAGACATTTTATATTGTGACCCAATATATACCTGTATACATAAAAACTGAAATAAAAGTTTCACAAAACAAGACTTACCCTTATGACCCTATTTTCTATTATTTCATTTTTTAAAATAAAATGGTTGCAACCCCCTAAATTGATTTCACTACACAAATGGGCCACAACCCGCAGTTTGGAAACACTGATCTAGAACACAACTAATAACCCCCCTCTTTGTATTTTCAAATTAATAACTGTATAATTATTCATTATAATGCATAAAAGAATATTAAAGTTAATCGAGTTTGGAGTTACTAACATTCATGTGTTTTACCTTGATATGGCTATTTTAAATTATAAGCATATACTTAATTTGTAGCTCACATCTGGTAACAGAAATTGTAGCTGTATGCCTTTATACTAAATTTTTATAGTATAGTATATTATATAGTATATATATACTATAATATAGTATATTATATAGTATATTATAATATACTATAATATTTATAGTATATTCATATCTGAATAACTTTCTACTAAGTTATTTTCTTCAGTCCTGATTTAAGGTACTTCACTAAAGTGCTGGAATTTTAAAATAACTTTTCTAACAGTCACCAAATTTCATAAAACTCATACCTTATGGCTATTTTTCCTATGGGTTAGGGAGTAAGAAGTATATAAAATAGAGATGTAGCTGTTATTAGGCATCACTTTTTCTCTATGTTCAGTGCATCCTGCTCTGGGCACCTATAAGGCTCAGCAGCAAGGCCCGAGAATGAGCCAACCTGTGTTAGCACAACAGTGTGGTCCACAGAGTGATGGGAGTAAGGACTTCCACTTGGAACAGGAATCAGTGATCACAGAGAGCAAAGATTGGTCAGGCCGCTTCTAGTACATTCTGGCTTAGGTTTGGTGCCTGAAATCTGGTAGACTGGGCATACACCAACTATATGCAGTTTTTGAAAGTCTTAAGATGAATAAAAACTCTGTCAGAGGTTAATGTAACAAAGCAGGGCTTGGTATGATAACAGTAATAGAGAAAACAATATTGGTTAGGACAAAATAGACGATCCAGGCATGTCACTAGTTATGTGCTGGCATCACAAATACCCCACAAATTCAATAATGAACAAACAGACTGCATATGTGGGGAATGGAAAGTTATGAGAAAACCAAACCCTCATTAGGATGATGGAGAGCCCAAATGCCTCATGCAACGGTAGTGCATAGTTGTAAACAGAAGGCCCTCAGGAAAAATAACAAAATTAACACATTTTGTTAATTTTTTAAACCCACTAAAATTAACAAAAAAGCTAATTTTAGTGGGTTAAAAAAAAAGGTGGACCTAAAATAAATTCTCCTCCCCTTGAGTGTAGGCTGGATTGAATGACTTGTTTATCTCCAATAAATAGAGCAGAAATGATGCAAAACTTTGGACACTAGATTGTTAGATATCAATTTTCATGGTCCCTTGCATTTCTGGAAGTTCTGAGAGCAGAGACACTGATTACCCTACCCCTTGTTCCAGATTTCAAGGATGTTTAATATAGTGGACAACCTTGAAAGACAAAGATAGTTTCTCCTTCAGGAGCAAAAGACAGGTTTGCTTACAGCCTTACAAGGTGGAGATAGCGTTTCCATCTGAAGAGCAAAGGGGCAGGTATGTTTATCAGCCATTATAAAAGATTATGGTTCCTAAGTTCAGGATTCCTCTCATGTAATGGAACCCACTGCATGTGCAGATATCCATCTGGGCCCAAGTGTGGGACTTGGGAGCAAGAGGAAGAGATACAAATATGCAGATAATCATGCTGCTTGCTGTGCCACGAGTAATAAAGTCCTGTCTCCAACCCAGGAGGTCTTATGTCTTATGCCAGGATCCGTGAAACTATGGCAGGCTGACTTACAGCCTGCAAATAGGGTGGAATCTCAGAGCCTTCACAGTTCTTGATGTAGGGTCACAAAAGGCACTGTAGCTTCCTCCTTGCGTTCTCTCTCCTGTATCACTCACTCTGAGAGAAGTTAGCTGTTGTGTCAGGAAGACACTTAAGGAACCTATGGAGGGGCCCATATGGTGAGGAGCTGAGGCTTCCTGCCAACAGGCACGAGGAGCCAGCTGGGAAATGGATTCTCCGGCCGCAGTGAAGCCATCAAGTAGGCGACTGCAGGTCCTGACCACATCCTGAGTCCAATGACATGAGAGACCCCGAGCCACAACCGTCTGGCTAAGCTACTCTAAAATTCCTGACCCATAGAAACTAAGAAAATACTTGCTATTTTAAGCCACTAAGCTTTGGGATAACTTATACACTGTAATAGATAACTAACAGAATATTCAGTCTGAGGATCTGGTTTCTAACACCAGTAAACTGAAGCAAAATTCTTATTAAGAAACGCCAAAACAGGAGTCCCATGAGATCCTTCTATTACAAGTTTCCTAGATAAAGCTGACAAGAAATTGGAGTGGTGTAAAACTAAATTTTGGGATTTTGAACAAAATTATCTGAAGGGATGCCACTCTGGTCCAACAGCTACATTATAATATTTATGCATTTATAACAACATTTTAAAATATTGAAACTAGGCTGATGGCTTTATTTTGAACAGGATTCTTGACTGAACCTAATAAATTATCATATATTTCCCTTTTAGACCTGGTTCTTAGATCTTTTGTGTTGACCAAAAAGATAACTTTTAGGTACCTAACTAAAAACCACCAGTACACGAGAAAGGTCCACACCTAAAAAAGACCCATCTCTTTGAACACCTAAACAAGATCTTTGAAATTGTTAAAATGTTTATTGAAAGGTACTAACTTGTTTGGATTTAAACCTCAAATAGGTCAAATCCTTTCTCAATATAAATGCTACCAAAGTTAGTCAATACACACATGCACAAATATATAAATATATATATATGCAGTATATAAATATATAACTGTTTATATATATATATGTTTATATATATACAAATAAATAAAACATTTACATCCTAGGGCAAGTGTAGGGAGCCATGATCTGCTTTCAGGATGCAGTCAGAAGTTATTTCAACCAACCTTTTTAAAACTATCTGCAGCATCTGTGTAGAAGTTCCAGGACTCTGAATACTACTAGCATTAGATACCATGAAGATTTCAATAGCTAAAAGCATTTCAATCTCAGACAAATAGGAAGGAATCAGTAGAAGTTTTCGGTATAAATTTCCCTCCAATGGTGGGTAGCAACCCAATGAAAGAGCACCTGAAAGTCAAGTACAGATCAAACTTTACTAAAACCCCAGCAGGTGAAAACCTAGACTTCCAAAATATCCACAGGTGATAATTACTTTTGTTTCAGAATAATTCTTCACATTAGAAGCAGATTTATTGCATAAATTATATGGTAGTGAGCTTATCCTAGTACGATTGAGATCATTCTTTGTAAAACGGTTTTGAAACATTAAACATGAAGTGAGAAATTTAAAATAAACAAACCCTGAAAAGAACTTTTGAGCCTCATTGTAGCAAATGTCCATTTATTTTAAGCCACAGTCAACACAACAGAATTTCAGAATAACTAAAAAACCAGAATAGCTACTTGGGTTTTGTTTTAATGGGATCTGGGTCTAATAGCAACTACATATAGTTATTATATACATAATATTATATATAATTATATATATAACTACCTATCTTGAATTATGAGTCCAAAATGTAGAAAGAAAATAGAAATTATAATTTGAAGATTTTACTTTCTATCACATAGCTTTATAGTATTTTTGAGTGTACTTATTTATAGTGCTGTTAAAGTTTGTGCAATAAATATTTGCTGTTCCTACAAATGTCTGGCATTGTGCTAAACACTAGATATAAAAATGAGTAAGGGGCTTCCCTGGTGGCGCAGTGGTTGCGCGTCCGCCTGCCGATGCAGGGGAACCGGGTTCGCGCCCTGGTCTGGGAGGATCCCACATGCCGCGGAGCGGCTGGGCCCGTGAGCCATGGCCGCTGAGCCTGCGCGTCCGGAGCCTGTGCTCCGCAACGGGAGAGGCCGCAGCAGAGGGAGGCCCGCATACCACAAAAAAAAAAAAAAAAAAAAAAAAAATGAGTAAGATACATTTCCATCATGTAGGTGCTCAGTGTGTTGTTCTCCAATTCATGTTGTAAAAATTTTGCTTTTCCAAAGAACAGATTCAACTTTTAAACTGTTTAGGTGCTTATTACAAGTGATATACAGGGAAATCCCCTATACCTCAGTCCAGGACATCCAAATTGTATATAGGCAATATTATATTGTTGTCTTTTACTGAAACCAATTTAAATCTGTGTGTAGAATTTGTTTAAAATGTTTTATTAAGTTAAATTTCTTCAATAAATCTTTCTAATATGGATGATGATGACTAATCTTTGAGGACCTACTATATGCCAGGTACCTGTGCTAAACACATACGTTTTATCTAATTTTAACCTGACAGTTTACTACCTTTGCAATTAGGTACAACAACTCCCATATTATAGATGGGGGGCTTTGGGTAAGCGCCCTGGCTTTCTGACTCCAGATTTTGGAATCTTAACCACTAGGAAGTCCCACCTTCCTAGATCACTGCCAGGACCAACAAACTATTGACTCGGTAACATTCCTAAATATTGGCAGGTATAATTTACATGCATACCTGTTCTACTTCTGAGCAGAAGAGGAAAACAAAAGCCAACAAACTAAGTAGAAATTTACTAATATTATGTTTTCCCCTAAAATCAAACATGAAAAGAAAAATACTCCTATTTGGTTTTAGCGGGGAAAGTAAGGAAAACATATACTAATAACATCTTCCCTTCCCGACTTTTCAGTTCTGACAGAAAAGCCGTATTTTTAGGACTAGGTAGAACATCAGGAGCATCAGGAAGGCAATTTTGCTGTCCCTGGACAATTTCCTTCTGAATAGTTAGGGAACACAAGCAAAGCCAACAAGAAAGTAAAAGGATAACTCCTGGAATAGAAGAAAAATTGAATTCATATATCTGACATGGGACTTGCATGTAGAGTGCGTGTATACATATATGAATACTATGTATTTATATGTACCCTCACACATACTTAACACACTCAACAAGAAAAACGCCTCAATTTTAAAAAGTACAAAGAAAAAAATGGGCAAAGGATTGAATAGACGTTTCTCTACAAAGATATACAAATGGCTAATAAGCATGTGAAAAGATGCTCAACATCATTAGTCATTAGGAAGATGCAAATCAAAACCTCAGTGAAGTATCACTTTATATCCACCAGGAAGGCTAAAATAAAAAACTCAGTGAGGATGTGAAGAAACTAGAAATTCCATACATGGCTGGTGGGAATATAAATGTAAAACAGATAGCTTCTCTGGAAAACAGTTTGGCAGTTCCTCAAAATGCTAGACATAGATTTACCATACGAGCCATCAAATCTGCTCCAAAGAGAAATGAAAACCATACATCCACACAAAAACTTGCATGTGAATGTTCAGAGCAGTGTTACTTATAATAGTCAGAAAGTGCAAACAAAGCAAATGTCCATTAATTGATGGATGGACAAATTCTGTACAATGGAATATTATTCAGTAATTAGAAAGGAAAGAAATAATGATATAGGCTACAACATGGACAAACCTTGAAAACATTATGTGAAGTATAAGAAGCCAGTCACAAAAAACTACAAATTGAATGATTCCATTTATGTGAAATGCCCAGAATAGGCAAATCCACACAGACAGATTAATTGTTGTCTAGGACTGGGTTGGGTGGGAAACATACATGGAATGGGGAGTGAATATAAATGTGTTCAGCGTTTCTTTTTCCAGAGGTGTTGAAGATGTTCTAAAATTAGATTGTGGTGCACAACTCTGTGGATAAAATAAAAATAAATGCACTGTAGGGACCTCCCTGGTGGTCCAGTGGTTAAGAATCCACCTGTCAATGCAGGGGACACGGGTTTGAGCCCTGGTCCAGGAAGATCCCACATGCCGCGGAGCAACTAAGCCCGTGTGCCACAACTACTGAGCCTGCGCTCTAGTGCCCATGAGCCGCAAAAACTGAGCCCGTGTGCCACAACTACTGCTCAACCAAGAGTAGCCCCCAGTCGCTGCAACTAGAGAAAGCCCACGTGCAGCAATGAAGACACAGCACAACCAAAAATAAATAAAAATGCACTGTACACTTCACATGTGTAAATTTTATGGTATGTGAAATTATCTCAATAAAGCTGTAAAAAATAGTAAAGAAAAAAGCAAAACAAAGGCACTGGCACTACAGCCTTAACAGTGCCTTGATGAAAAATTAACTGTAAGCTCAGAAACAAATATGTGCTACTAGATGTGATTATAAGGCACTGAAAGGCTTTCCTAGCGTGTTAATCTGTGTGTGAAGATAGATCCAAAGACAGTTCCACTGATATTTTAAAAGTCAACACTGTCAGGAAATGAGATGTTCTGAAGACTGATCAGTGACTGTAAATTACTCACTTCATTTTATAACTCAGGTACATTAAAAACAAAACAAAACAAAAATACTCTTTACCCTATAACCTCACTTGCATAAGTCCTGGAGGTTTCACTACATATGAAATTAAGCATAGAAGTGTTAATAAGCTAATAAGAAAGGTACTGAGAATTGTACTCAGGCATTAAATGCTTTAACACATCGCTTAAAAAAGTCTTTAAAGCTAAATTATTACCAGAGTTGAAAGAATCTGGGGGAATGGGGAGTGACTCAATGCATATGGGGTTTCTTTTCGGCCTGATGAAAATGTTCTAAAATTGATTGTGGTGATGGTTGCACAACTCTGTAAATACACTAAAACCATTGAACTGTACATGTTTAAATGGGTGAACTGTGTGGCATTTAAATTATATCTCAATAAAGCTGTCAACTGAAAATTTTTTTAATGATTAAGTTTAGCTGTTTTAATACAAAATTTTATTTTCAACTAAATAACAGAAAGATTCATAGAAATCTCATTTATATGTTTCCAAGTTAACACGCTATTCCTGCGGCATATAAATGCCTTCTGATGGCATTTTTCCCAAATTGCACAATTATTTGAAAAAAATACCTCATTAACATCAATTCTAAAAACTAAAATCAAGAAGTTATAGCAAATAGTACATATATACTTTGTGGTGTGATTTCTAGCAGTCTGCAGGGAAATAGTATAAGGAGTTGAAACATAACCACAAAATTGAAATTAGGTGTTATGAACAAATAATTCCACCTTGCCTCTAAATTTCTGATCATCCTTTTATAAAAATTCTGCTTTCAAAACGTTTTATTGTAACCTACAATAAGAAATACATTTTACATAATGCCCTAGCACACATATAAGAATACATGTAACTGAAATGAAAATTTGAGTTATAATATGTAATCTTACTACCTGTAATGCACACTAATAGTTTCTTTCCCATTTCACTGGGAAAAAAAAGTTACCACTTGCTGAACTGATCACAGCTGGGAACATGAAAACACTTCCAAGTTCAGAGAGGTTTTTGTTGGTGTAGGATGGCTGGGATGTTTGACACATTTGGCACAGTGGTGACACAGAGTAGGTACTCAAATGTTTGTCATATAGTTGATAGTGGTAGAAATGGAAATTTAAGACAAATTATTGCATGAAGGCAGAAAAGAATTCCTTTCTAGATCTAGATTCTACACAGAATTGTTTCCTAATTAAAATACTTGCAAGGAGATTGGGACTAGAGAAAGTATTCATTTTCTAGGCTTACTTGTTAGAGAGGAACAGTTGTAAACATTACTAGGAGCCATGTGAAAAACTGTTATATATCATGTTGCATTGTAATGACACCCTCTGTACTTCCTATGTGCCTGTTATAACATATTCTAACCAAAAAGATCAGGGATATACCAGGGATACATATGTATTCCTTAAGCTTCATTCTACCAATTGGTTTACTCCTATATATTTATAAAATATGCCAAACTGGTTCAAATTCTGTCATTTATTTCCTTTTCATATCCTCCCGTGGACATGTCAATATAGAAAGAAATAAAAATATAGCAAATAGAAATGAGAAATAACAGGTTTCAAAAGAGCACAAATCTATGTAGACCACTATTTTTCAATGTGTATCAACTGCTCTTTTTACATATTTAATGCCCCGCCATGAATATTATACATAGATTTCAGGTTAGAAAATCAAATTCAAAACCAATATATCAAAATTTAAAATTCTAAAATGTAACTTACTTTTGTAGTGGGCTCTGGCTTTGAGCCATAAACAACTTCTTCCTAAAGAAGTAATTAATCTTCTAAGAAAGGAAACATCAATAGGGATGCTCTTTGAAATCATGAATTCTGCTACGGAGGATGATATACCAAGACTGTTGCTTTCTATACAGGCATCTAGAAGTTTATTAAAAAGAAGGCTATACTGTGAGACCTCCACAGTTTCTGAAAAGAAAAAAATCATTGATATAGTGAAACTGATCTATCTTCTCTCAAACTTCTCTCTTACTCCTTTCCCCTCTGTTCTCCTTGGCCCCTTCCTACCTGCCATAAGAGTGAGAGTCACCAAAATGCAATCATCTTACATACTAAGTCAACAAACAAACAAAAAATTCAACAAAAGCAAAACAGTTCATTCACTTTGTAATGGAGAATGTGAAAGGAATATGATTTCAGAGGCTACATTAACACCTCTGTCCATGGTCCTCATGTGTGCCTGCATCTGCACGTTTCTGTTTGCATTCTATCTACAGTGCAGACCTCAGACTTGTTTTTCCCACGACTAAAAATAAATCATCCACTCATAAATATTCACTCTCAAATTAAAAACAAAAAACAAAACCTCCTTTCTTGGGTATGTCTACTCCTTTCTGCTTTTCACTTAGAAGAAAGTGAAGTCACCTTGGATACTTCCAACTCTTTTATCCCCTATATTCAGTCAGGTGGGTCTATGACCTAGACTCTAGGTCTTTATCACTTTAGGATTTTTTAGTGGTCTAGGCGTTATCAGGAAATTTATCTCCTAACCTTTAGTCTCTTTCTAAACATTACCACCAGAGGAACTTTCCTAAAACACCAACTCCATTATGTCACACCCTGGCGCCAAAACTCTAGTGACCCCTTACTACACATAGAGAAGAAATTCCTTTAGCCTGCCATTCAAGGTCTTACTATTATACTTTGTTTCATTATCACGATAACTGTATATCAAAAGCCAGTTCTACAGCAGCCATTGTACCAGGGATACCAGGATAAAGAAAACAATTGCCTTTAAGGAGCTTACTATCTAGAGGGAGAATCAGATAAGAATGTTAATGACAATACAGTGTCTCAGTGGAATACATGGGAAAATGGAGAGTGATAAAGCACTGAGGGGAGGCCTCAAGTTAACGTTTTCATTAAACATTAACCCACCACTCTGAACCCATTGCTCAGCTCATTCCTGACCCAAAGCTTTTGCTGTTTCCCTTCACACGGACTCTCTCTTGCTACCGACATATGACTTGCAGGCATTCAAGAGCACTGCCTGCCATTGCCCACACTGGCATTCTCTTTCTCTGAACCCATCATCTGCTTAATTTCCTCCATTTATTCCATGTTTTCCTATGTTCCAAGGTAATGGAAACTATGTTCTATGTTTGTTAAGTGATAAAAGAAAAGGTATTCTTTATTATGCCAATGCAAAAAATTATTTTAAGGTACAGTATAAAGCTTGCTGGGGGCACTTAACATTGATTGCTGATGACTTGACAGAGGTTAGAAAAGGAATGATGAAATGCTCCTTGTAGGAACTGCTGACAAAAGATAAGCATCTCTGGGTTTTTTTCTTTCTTTTTTTTTAAACCATCAGGAAAGCATATTCAATTTGCAGAGAACACAGTTTACAAAAAAGATCATTAAAAATATATGCTGGAATATAAAATTCAACCAAAACAGGTGGAGAACTGTTTCTTATTAAATACCAGATGGGCCAGAGATAATTAAGCTAGACTTTTTAAAAAACATACCTTGAGAATTTTGAAAACCTGGTAGATTTTGCAGAACTTCAAACGTCTGTCTGTAAAGACTCTTCGCTAAAATTTCACGTGCAATTGTACAGAGCAGATTATGCCGATTGAGCACATCCAGTCTATCACAAGGCCACAGTGGTGTACTGATGACCCACTCTGACTCTTACAAAAAGAAAAAGTACAAGTACTTTACACCATGAAAATTACATTTAACAGTGTAATCACAACAAATGTTTTTAAGTATCTTTTGGAGAAAGTGGAAAAACTTAAATATGTGTACTCAGAAAGATAACCATAGCTCAAATTTATTAGAAACAACTTATATAGTGATGATCATCATCCTAAGAAGATGCAACTAATGACCATTTTGTTATTTTTACCTTTTCACTAATTCTTCATTTTTCTAAATGTACCAATCAGTTGTTGATTCTGAAGTTAATGATTATTTTTATATGACAAAATGTTCAGATTATGAGTATACATTATAAGGTAAAATATTGTTTGTATAGACAAATTAAACAATTTCACAGTAAAGAATACATAATTTAATTAGTTTTGGTATTCTTGGGGAGCAGCTTTCCCCCACAATATTTGCCTATTTAAAAATTTTTAAATAAAATACTTGCTATGTACAGAGGAATATCTAACATATGGAAGTTACAAAAGCATAATAATAAAAAGAATCCTTAGGTAACCAACACACAGCTTAAAGAAATGAGAATATTACCTATAATGCTGAAATTCCTTAATTTCTGCCCTGATTTTCACATTGAGAAAAACAATGGGAGACTGTAGTATAGAACACGGAGGTGTTAACATGTTAGAAATGTCAGCATTTTACCATTTACCTAATTCCCTCAATCATTATACACATAATGAGACACATAATGAAACGCTGTCATGTAACATTCAAATCACACTCCTGTGTTCTTTTTCAACTGGAGTAAGAGCAGGAGTCAATCCTTTTCTTTTGTGGCCTTCCCAGCACAGTAGATACAGAAAGTATTAAAGAAAGATTTGATAATTCAAGCATACAATGCCAAAATAAAGTCTTAAGTATCGAGTAGAAAACTTTAAAGCAGGAGCTTGTTTTTAAATTACTAGAGCTCACTTGACTGGTTGACTTGATTTATACTACCTACGAGGCAGTGTTTTACAAATATTAGTGCTTTAAAATTATTAACTCATTTAGACAGATACCTTCATTAATTTACTCCTAAATTGATTAAATCAATAATGAAGAGAAATACTAATATTAAAAAACAGACCAAGAATGTGAACTGGTAATTCACAAAAAAATATGTACAAATAGAAATAAAAAGAAAAATAGTTAAATTTTCTAGTAAGCAATTAAATTCATAACAAACCAGTGAATATCACTTTTATCCTGTCAAACTAACAAAGAGATAAGAAAAATAATAATGAATTTGGCAAGGCTGTTTCATAATATGCATCTTGAAATGCTGGCAAGATGACTATAATTATTACAACACTTCTAAAGGTAAAGAGTACTTCTGTATTCTATTCACAGAGGTAACACCTGGGATGGAATGTTCGGAATAGCCAGATTAGGATTTGCATAAACTGAAGTGCGCCAGTCTGCCTGGTAACTAAAAAACATAAAATTGAGCACTAACATCTGGACTGTTTATGTGCACCTGTGATCCCTAACAGGACAATGACTGTATAGACAATACCTATGCAATTGTTCTCTAAGGATTTTCTCACAAAGGGAGGCTTTCTAATAAACTCAAAATAACTTGCTGCAAATCTGAATGGCAACAAGGGCAAATTTGCCAACGTTTATCAAAAAGCTTTAAAGTGCCCTTACCTTTACCCAGCAATTCCATCAGAATTTATCCTAAGGGCGTAATTAAGATTTAGCAGGGATGTTTAGCAGGGATTTTGTTTATCATAGAAATTTAAAAACCAGCTAGTTCAAGAAAAGTGGACTCATGGACATACCTATTTATCTGCGTTTATCTATATTTGTTTATAAGATGGAAAACTATGCAGCCCATTAAGTGATGTTGTAGAGGAATATTCCCTTTCACAGAAAGATGTCCACAGAAAGACTGTTGCCTGATGAAAATGAAAGGTACTAAAGTGTCTGTATAGTAACACTATAGTGTTATTTATAACACTGGGTGGGTGGCTGAACAAGGATTTTTTGTCATCAGTTTTGCTTATCCACCCCTTATTTCTCTATTTCTCTATAGAAATTTCTCTGTATTTCATTATAGAGAAATAAGAAGGGGTGGATAAGCAAAACATATTATTAAATCGTAATAACCATGTATTACTTATAAAAAGGCAATAAAAGTTATTTTAAAATTCAAGAGCAGTTTCTCAATAAATAGCATATATAAATTTTTTTTTTACAAAATTTGTATTCTAGAATGTTAAGACATTTATTTTCAGCCTCCAAACCTTAATTATAAAATTATAGTTTTCAGGTTTTTTGTTTGTTTTTTAATGCTGGTAAGGGTATAAGGCAAGGTAGGCATTTGTTGTTCATTTGCCAGGACACAAGGTACCAATGCTGAAAAAGAGTTTAAAATGTGAAAGTGAAAATGTTTAAGGCCCAAACAATAGAGCAGGGGTCCCCAACCCATGGGCTGCGGACCGGTACTGGGCCGCACAGCAAGAAGTGAGCGGCACGCAAGCGAGCAAAGCTTCATCTGCCGCACCCCATCGTTGGCATTACCATCCCCCCACCCGACCCCGCCCCCCCACCGTGGAAAAATTGTCTTCCATGAAACCAGTCCGTGGTGCCAGAAAGGTTGGGGACTGCTGCATAATGGCTGCCACCCATTAAATAAAAATGTATAAAATATTCTATTTCTCAAATATGAGTAAGTGTATGTAAACCCCTTCTTTAAAAAGTTTAGTAGGTAATAAATGTACGTTTTTAAAAGGAAAAAATATAGAAAACATATGTAACAAGTTAATATGCCTCTCACCCCTGTCCTCCAAGCAATTCTTCTTCCCAGAAGCACCCATTATTACTAGTTTCTTGCGCATCCTTCTGCAAGTATTTTAAGGGTATAAAGCAAGTATGTATGTATCCATTTTATTTTTTTACGGAAGTGGTAGCATACTGTGTACACCGTTCAGCACATTCCTTTTTTCACTTGGTAGTAAATCCTGGAGATCATTCCAATGAGTATTTGCAGCTCTACGTCATTCTATTCCATCATACGGCTGTCACACAGTTTCACTAACTGGTACACCCTTAACAGACACTTAAGTTATCTGGAATTCTTTGTTATCATTGTTGATAGTTTAAAAAAGAGATTCCATATAACTTACAGTGCATACCCCTGTATACAGATATAAATGTGTTTGTAGGACAAATTCTTAGAAATGGAGTTAATAGATTAAAGGAAATATGCATTACTAAATTTTGACAGATATTTTGTCAAAAAGCCCCTAAAGACAATATATGTGAAGGCTCATTTCTCTATACCCTCACGAAAAGCATATCACAAAACTTTAATCTTTGCTGGTCTGACAGGTGTTTAGGATTTTAATGTTTATTTTTCTTAATACAAGTGAGATCAAGCCATTTGTATTTCCTTTCTTGAGAGTGGCCTGTTCACTGCAGAACCCTTTGAAGAACAAAAAAATTCTGGGGACAACTTAACATACTTCTGTGGGCCCTTTTTTTTCAAAGAAAGAAAATTTTACTTATGAAAAATGACTTTCAATTGGAATGGTCACTGCAAAAGAAAATCCTGTGTTTATAACTGATAGAATTTAAAAAGATAATCTCAAAATTGAAACAAAATTGTAAAAAATTTTTTTTTTTTTTTTTGTGGTATGTGGGCCTCCCTCTGTTGTGGCCTCTCCCGTTGCGGAGCACAGGCTCCGAACGCGCAGGCTCAGCGGCCATGGCTCACGGGCCCAGCCGCTCCGCGGCATGTGGGATCCTCCCAGACCGGGGCGCGAACCCGGTTCCCCTGCATCGGCAAGCGGACGCGCAACCACTGCGCCACCAGGGAAGCCCCAAAATTGTAAAAATTTTAAATCTCCATAGACCACTCCACACCCCTCCCACAAACCGTCCCCCCAGTCTCTAGTTTGAGAAAGACTGGTTTTGCCAGAAACTTTTAGGCAGAAGATTATCCACGCCCATTTTTACCAACTATTTTACCCTTTCCATTTCTTGCCACATTTTTTCTTTCTCACAGAGCTTGTGAGCTCTGGCTTGCATTTTGCTACTTCCTATTTTTATAAACATTCTATTTTGTATTTGTATTTTGTGTGGTATCTTTCTATTTTGATTAATCTTCCCGTCCTAGGAAACCTCACTGGTTACATTTGTTAAGTTGAAGAAAACCTTTTCCAACAGGCTTTTCATGACAAAGTCTAATCACAACCTCTATATTCCATAAGCCCTCAGCACTGAACAAATACGGTGTTTTATGTATATATGAATATGTATGCATGCTAGTTTTGTGTGTTAGTGTAAAAGTTTTCTATTTTATTTACTTGTGCGTTTATTCCATCTTCCACCTAAACTGAGATTCTCGAAGTTTCTTCATTCTTATCTATCCCATTTTATCAAATAAAATCTGCTTGATGGTCCAAGTAGCCAAAGCTACATTAGATGCTGTGCTACTACTGTGCTCTCTAAATTTTATTTACCTCATGCCAAACTAACCTTAGTTGCTTCTGCTGGCTTAATTTCATCGTAATTTCTGTTAGATGATTTGACTTACTAGGGGAAATAATCTTTATTGTTTTGGTTTGGAGCCATGGTTGTCGGCACATGCAAAGATAGAGTTATGCAGACTGCAATCAGGATTTCCCTGTCTCAGAAGCTGAAGCTTGGGCTCTGAAGCTGGACTGTCTGGGATTAAATCCGGCCTCCACTCCTTACTTGTTATGTCATTTGGGGCAAGCTGCTTACTGTCTCTGACAACATTTTCTTATCAATAATATGGGGATTGTAATAATTCCAAATTCATAGGGTTTCTATGAAGATTAATTGGGATAATCAGGTAAAGCATCTATACAGTGCTTAGGCCAAAGTAAGAACTAACTTTTCAGCAAAGGTTCACACAGTTTCTTCTTTAAAGCTAGGTTAACATTCTCCTTTCCTTTTATATAACAACCTTTCCTACTCACATGATCACTAGGGGTTTAGACCAAATTATCACCCGCAATTCAATATCAACTTGAGATAACTACAAAACCAAGAATTTATAACAAGCTTAACAAATTATTTCATGCTGGCATATATCAGAACTTACCCCTTAATACCCAAATGGCACCATCTAGGCTTCCACTTTTTAGAAAAATTTCTGCTGCAATATTCACAATTTGACATCTCGGTGCTAACTTCGAGGGCCCTGTAAGTCCTTTCAAACTTGTAAAATGTATTTTTAATTCATATAGTTTATCTAAGACCTTCCTTCCCTAGAGTTAAAAAAAAAAAGACAAAAAAACCCATTGAGTATCAATCATTAAGAGTATTATAGAGGTACAAAGTCACTGATAATTATATAGAAGCCAATTAATTATGCGATTTGAATAATTATAGACTGATGGTTGTCAAACTGCTCCAAGACTCTCTCCTTTAAGCCCTTTCCTGCTCAGCCACAGAGATGGAAAGGGAAGGGGAGCACGAAGGGCTTTGTCTCATTAACCACGCCCAGCACTGGGCCCCCTTTCATCGGTTCTCCTTTCATCTGTTTTATGCACTGTGCCTCCTCTAAAGATTTCATTTGGCAAAAGGATTTCAGCCTTAATGTGGAAAGCTACCCATGATATGTTTTTGCTCTTCTTCTGTTGATCACCCTGAGATCCAGGAGGGAAAGTCAATGAAGAGGAGATTATTTCATATGAAATTTAGATAAAGAATGATAGTGAAAAAAAAAGGGGGATAAAATTGTTGTCTGAAAATTGTTTTATTGAGTCAATAGGCTAATTATTTCACATTGTCTACATAAAGGCTGTCTCTAGAGTGGACATCAGAAATTGGATATGTGTTATTATTTTATACCAGGGTCAGCAAAATTTTTCCATTAAAAGCCAGACAGTAAATGCTTTAGGCTTTGCAGGTGACATTTGGTCAGCTGCATATTATTTTTGGTTGTTTTTAAATGTCTAAATCTTTAAAAATGTAAAAAACATTCTTAGCTCATGAGCTGTATAAAAACAGGTTGTGGGCCAGATTTGGCTTTTGGTTTTCAGACTATTGTTTTATATTATATTACATGCTATTTTGAGTCAGATGCATATTATGATGTCAAAGTACTTTCAATCTGACTGTATAAATGAGTGCATTTTTCAAGGATACCTTAAGTTTAATTTCAGTGGTTTTACTTTTATGTTCAAAATGGAATGTTTCATTAAAAAATTCATGCTAAGTAAGATAATAAAATACTCATTCTAAATAAGATAGTTAACATTTAAAATTAAAATACAGGCATTGGGACTTCCCTGGCGGTACAGTGGTTAAGACTCCGTGCTTCCACTGCAGGGGGCACGGGTTCAATCCATGGTCTGGGAACTAAGATCCCACATGCCGCACAGCACGGCCAGGAAAAAAAAAAAAAGAAAAGAAAAGGGCACTAATTCACCAACCACTTATGTCCTAAATAAAAATAACCAAATAGAGGGGACTTCCCTGGCGGTCCAGTGGTTAGGACTTCGCCTTCCAAGGCAGGGGGTGTGGGTTTGATTCCTGGTTGGGGAGCTAAGACCCCACATGCCTCACGGCCAAAAAAACCAAAATAAAACAGAAGCAATATTGTAACAAATTCAATAAAGACTTTAAAAATGTTCCCTATCAAAAATAAATCTTTAAAAAGAAACCAAATAAAATTAAAACATACTCTAAAATTTCAGCAAATCAGTCTGAGTTTTAAAAAAGGGTCTTCTAACTAGGTAGTCCTCAAATTCTCAAGCATTAAATACCCAAGAAATTAATGCTATGATAGACTTTAAGCTATAATGTGAGAGCGGAGCCAAGGTACATTTTGCCCATCCCAGGCCTAACACACAGTAAGTGCTAAACCGCTTAGAAGACGTTGGAGACTGGAGACCTTCTGTACAATGATTATTTTAAAATTATTTTCTTTTAAAAAAAAATTCATGAATTTTGTATGTGTACCTGAGTGACCATGTCCTTAAATATTATTTCAATTGTGAAATAACCTCTTTATAAAAAGAAGGAAGGAATAAAAGATACATTTTAATAGTTGATTGAATAGTAACCCCACTCTCAACTATCTTACTCTCCCCATCCCTCAGCACTTTGCTCCCTATTTTGGATTTTTTTTCTGTCCTTTACTTTACTTAACTTTATTGAATCTGTAACCCCACCACCACCTCAGGGAAATCTAAACAATGATAGTACAATATGGTCTAGAATTACCACACCACTTCTATGGTGAGCTAAGCCTCAAAGGTAGACATGAAGATATATGGTATACAGTATTCCAGGGCATCCTAAGAAGTGATTTTAAAAGAGTTCTGTTAATTGTTAGTATCTCGGGTTCATCTTAAGAGAGAGCTTCCAAAATTATAATACTACCAATACTCAGGAGCTGGCAAAATAAATTCTGAATTGAAAGGTGCTTCAAATAAATACGATATTTAGCACAGCTTCCTAAGTGTTCCTTATACTGAGATTCTTCACAGTGGTCATAGAAATTCTTCTCATGCCACCTCCTTTCCATATTTGCCTAATATACCACCTAACAATTCACTTATTGTGTAAGTTTCAATTTGCCACCCATAATGATTATTAGCAAATTTTTAGCAAATTAGCAAATTATTAGCAAATTTTCAAGGTTAACCTATATTCTGCTCAAAAATTTTAAACTAACACTCTATATACCAAGCCAAAATAAAATTTAGTGAAGTACCTTGGACCACTGCAACAGCTTGTGGTAGAAGTACATAGCACTGATTCCGATTCTTCCCAGCAAAGTTTTATCTACTTCACTGTTTAGTGGATCTTTGCTAACTAAAACACAAAGTAGGTATATGGAAGAAAGTGAAATAGTCACTTAGAATGATGGAAAAGGCAAATTTAATATGGAATTAGTGATATTACCTCAAAGACCAGGTATCGGCAAACTACAGCCCATGGGCCAAATCTGGCCTGCGGCCTGTTTTTGTACAGCCTGTGAGCTTCTAAGAATGGTTTTTATTTTTAAAGGGTTGTTTGAAAAGAAAACCGTGTGACACAGATTATATGCCGTGCGTGCAAGGTCTAAAATCTGGTCCTTTACAGAGTTTGCCGACCCTGACAGAGAATATAGCAGTGAAGAGCTGATGTAAAAAGAAAGGTCTCAAAAATATACGAATTTTGTTGACGTGGCAATAGTGAAGATAGTAAAAACTTAATGATTCAAAAATTCAGATGCTCCACTACAATTTCTTAGCAATAGTTTTACCAAGCTGAATGAAAAGAAAAATAAGAACATGAAACATCTGATATTCTATTGACCTTTTATCATTATAATCTAATTTAACAATAAATAGATGGAAAAATTTACAAAAAGAAGGAAAAGTATCTAAAAACTGCAGTGTTAACTTATCCCCAACATGGAGACTATTAAGAGCTTTATATGTTATGAACATTGTACCAGTCAATCCATCAATCAATAATAAAGAACACTGTATCACCCTAACACACAATACTCAGACGAAAACAGTGACAATTACCTGTTTCAGCGAATTCACAAAATGGAACACCTGGTCTCTCTTCTTTACAGTCTTTTGTTAATGTTTCAGTAATACAAGCACAAAATCTCTGGAAATCTGCAAATTTTTCACAGCCCAGTTTTATGTTAATGTATAAATTTCCCAATTTGGTCCAGTCACCTTTTCCTTTATAATGCTATGAGAATTATTAAAAACAAAACAAAAAATGCAAGTTGTCATTTATGCAAACGTATTATGGGGTAGGCACATGCAGGCATTAGATATACAGAAATTAATAAGACAATCTCTGCAAACCTTATAAACTTACTGACAGCGTTACAACAGCAGTAACATGTTACTGTACAATTTGCTTTTCTGTCCATAGCAATGCCTCTATAAGTTCCAGATGTCAACATACACTTGTTATAATTATCTAGATCCTAATGTACTGAATGATGTCACCCCCAAACCTGAACTACACAGTGGAGATAGATTTAAGGAAAACAGATATTAGTAGCATGATTTGAGCTACTTCCACAGCAATACACTATTTTATTACTTTTAGAGATTGTATTTTACAGTTAGTTGGCCATTTATGATTTGCAGCCCACACATAATTTTGGGCATTACATTTCTTCTACAAAAGGCGCTACAAAGTAAATTTCAGTAAACTTACTATCTTCCTATTATTTTCAATTCTAAACTAAGAAAGTTTCCCATGCCAACAAAAAATTGTTTCAAGGATATAAATTCTAATTTAGACTAGATCAACAATTCCTAGAATGAGTACAAAAATGATCTTAAATTTAAAAGTACAGTCATCCTGAAAGTCCTCTATTTCTTATTCAGACTTTAAATGCTTGGAGAGTGTACAATGACCTTGGCTTTACCCTGTCATGTCACATACCGCAGCCACCTATGGATCTCGACAAGAAAGCCAAATCATTTGTGCATTGAGGGAATCTGCCTAGTGACAAGAATTAAAGGCTAAGCTATAGATTATTACAGCTTAACATAAGTTAATTTTAAACTGACCTATTTCTAGAATTATTTTTAGAACAGTTCACAACTCTAGAAATTAAGTTTGCATTTCAAAGTATTAACTTGCAAAAAATTAAACTTCTTTTCCTTCTTTTCTCTGTGTAACATACGCATTGTAAAACTTTTCTAAAACTGGGTTACTATCCAAAGTTTCTTTGTTGTTATTGGTTTTCGGAGATCCCAGAAATTTATTTAAGAGATAAGCAACATACCTCTATTTCATTCAAGGCTGACTCTAAATCACACTTCCAGTTCTTTATAAACTGCCTCATCTGTAACCTTTAACAATAAAGAAGGGTTAATTATGTTCATCACCCAAAAAGTCAATATTGCTCCTAATTCATTTGTTCTATAATTTATACCTAAGAGACTGGAGAAAGAGAGAGTAATATACTATAAAAATTATTCAGCGCTGAAGAAAATGGCAACTGCACAGATACCTAACTTATACTATTTCCTCCTAAACCACAGGCAACAGGGAGGAAAAAGCAAATTCCACATGAAATCATACATTCATCCTAACTTGAAGACAGAGAATGTCAAAACTTTAAAATAATTGTGAATAAAAAGAGAAAAAAAATTAAATCTCAGCACTTGATCTCTACTGCTCCCACTTTACTCTCACTGGTCCATAAGGATTTGTGGCAAGCAAACACTGACCAAAACAAAACGAAGCAAACAAACAAAAATACTTGTAGGGGAGAACCAAAAAGGGAAACTACCAGAGGGACCTAACATTGATCAGGAACTACCATTACGAAGACAAAGTCCACACTAAATTTGAAAATGCTAAGAAAAAAACTGTCTGGGTATATTAGAACACAAACCACACAGAAGGAACTTAGAAGTTTTGTATGACTTAAAGAAAGCAATCTGTGAAATGTATAGCTAGCTAGCTTCTGGGAAAGAAAAAAAGACAAAAATGAAAGGAGAAGCACACTGGCAACTGGGAAGAGGAGAAGAAGAAAAGGAGAAAAGAGGAGGGTTCCATTAAACTAAGAATACAGTGTGACAGCCAACTATGGGGTCAATTTTGGTAATTAGTCCTGATGCTTTATAAATTATTCCAGAGCATTAAAAAGGAAGGACAAATCCCTAATTTTTATCCATTCATCTGTCAATGGTCATTTAGGTTGCTTCCATGTCTTGGCTATTGTAAATGGTGCTGCTATGAACACTGGGGTGCATGTAACTTTTTGAATTACAGTTTTTGTATTTTCTGGATATATGCCCAGGGATGGGATTGCTCGATCATACGGCGACTCTTTTCAGCTTTTTAAGGAATCTCCATACTGTTCACCATAGTGGCTGTACCAATTTACATTCCTACCAACAGTGTAGGAAGGTTCCCTTTTCTCCACACCCTCTCCAGCATTTATTATTTGTAGACTTTTTGATGATGGCCATTCTGACCAGTGTGAGGTGATACCTCATTGTAATTTTGATTTGCATTTCTCTAATAATTAGCAATGTTGAGCATCTTTTCAGGTTGGCCAACTGTATGTCTCCTTCGGAGAAATGTCTATTTAGGTCTTCTGCCCATTTTTTGATTGGGTTGTTTGGTTTTTTGATATTGAGTTGTATGAGCTGTTTATATATTTTGGAAATTAAGCCCTTGTTGGTCGCATCGTTTACAAATATTTTCTCCCAGTCTGTAGGTTGTCTTTTGTTTTGTTTATGGCTTCCTTTGCTGTACAAACGCTTTTAAGTTTCATTAGGCCCCATTTGTTTATTTTCGCTTTTATTTCTTTTGCCTGGGGAGACTGATCTAAGAAAATATTGCTATGTTTCATGTCAGAAAATGTTTTGCCTATGTTCTCTTCTAGGATTTTTATGGTGTCATTATACCTAGGTCTTTAAACCATTTTGAGTTTATTTTTGTATATGGTGTGAGGTAATATTCTAACTTTACTGATTTAAATACATGAAGTTGTCCAGCTTTCCCAGCACCACTTGTTGAAATGACTGTCTTTTCTCCATTGACTATTCTTGCCGCCTTTGTTGAAAATTAACTGATTAACTGTGTGTGGGTTTATTTCTGGGCTCTCTATTCTGTTCCATTGATCAACATGTCTGTTTTTGTGTCAGTACCAAATAGTTTTGATTACTGTGGCTTTGTAGTATTGTCTGAAGTGTGGGAGGGCTCTGCCTCCAGCTTCGTTCTTTTTCCTCTGGATTGCTTTGGGAATTCTGGGTCTTTTGCGATTCTATATAAATTTTAGGATTATTTGTTCTAGTTCTGTGAAAAATGTCATGGGTATTTGATACGGATACCATTAAATCTGTAGATTGCTCTGGGTAGGATGGTCATTTTAACAATATTAATTCTTCCAATCCAAGAGCAGTAGCATTGTTTTAAATTGCAAAATATTGGGGACAACTTAAATACCCATCACTGATTGAATAACCTAAAGTATATCCATAAAATGGAGTACTTTGCATTGTTTAAAAGATGACGAATTTCTCTATGGACTGGTTTAGATTGATTTCCAGGATATACTGTCTGAGTGAAAAAAAGCAAATTTAAAAAAAGAGTATTCATTATTTTCTACACTATATGTAATAAAGAAGTAGATATAAGAAAATACATACACATCTGCTCATTATAAGAGTATAACACCAGAAACTGAAAGACTGGTTACCTCCAGTATGTAGGTAGAAAAGGGGTAGAGAGAAGGACGAAATGGAAACGGTGGAGCAGGAGTAAGCCGGAGCAACATTTCTCATTGCATCTTTTTAGTACAGCATTGACTGTTAGAACAGACAGCAATTTTTCACATACGTCCCTAAATAATTCAAACCAACTAGGATGTGGGATAACTGAAAATATAATACAAACAGTAATAAATAAAACTAAATGGTCTACAAATGAATAACCACATTGAATGGGCATAGGGGAAAAAAAAGAACTAAACAAAGTAACTTAGGAAGCAATATTTTGGCTGAATACTATAATAACCTTATACAAAAAATGTACTAAATTTTTTTCCCACAGAGGTATGGGTTAGCAGTTCTGAAACTACTTTTTGTGGATCGTAAGACTGAATAAATGAGCAAATATATTGTAGAAAATGAGAGTCAGGTTTCTCACTGTTGGAGAAAGAATTTATAAATATGAAAAAGGGAAGGCTAAGATGAACCTGTAGTGCTGGATTAGAATCAAGCTATCAGTATGCACTCATGTTTTTTGTAATACACACAAAAATAGAGAAATAAATATATATATATTTTGTGTGTGTATGTATGTTGTGTATACATACATATATTTCCTAGCCCTGCCCACTGAGAAGACCTGGCTGCAATGATACTCTAGCATCTAGCAGCAATGAACACATTCAGGTCTTGGTTTTTTTGTTGTTGTTGTTTTGGTTTTTTTTTTTTTTTTTTTTTTTTTTGCAGTACACGGGCCTCTCACCATTGTGGCCTCTCCCGTTGCGGAGCACAGGCTCCGGACACGCAGGCTCAGCGGCCATGGCTCACGGGCCCAGCCGCTCCGCAGCGTGCAGGATCCTCCCGGACCGGGGCACGAACCCGTGTCCCCTGCATCAGCAGGCGGGCTCTCAACCACTGTGCCACCAGTGAAGCCCCAGGTCTTGGTTTTGAAATACCATTCTCTAATAAAAGGAACCAGAGCTCCTTGGAGAAATGGTTGCTGCCAATGTTGGAGCAGGGAAAAGAGAAGATGAGACTTAACTTTGTGGCTTCAAATAACAAGAAAGTGGTAGAAAAATGAAAAAAAAATGATGAAAGGATGTAGGAACAAACCTGAAGGAATTCCCAAAGGTCAAATTTGGAACAATTTGAGCAACAAAATAAATAACTATATTATTAGATTATAAATAACCCATAGAATAAAATAAATAGCCATGAGCTCACACTGACATAAATTTTGAATAAGTAAATAAATGGAGAAGGGACAGCTCTTCGTTACTGAAAAATTCCAATTAATAAATGTAGAAAAGGGAGGGACTTCCCTGGTGGTGCAGTGGTTAAGACTCCACACTCCCAATGCAGGGGGCCTGGGTTCGACCTCTGGTCAGGGAACTAGATTCCACACGCATGCTGCAACTAAGAGTTCGCATGCCACAACTAAGGAGCTGGTGAGATGCAACTAAGGAGCCCACCTGCCACAACTAAGACCTGGTGTGACCAAATAAATAAATAAATATTTTTTTAAAAACCCAGCAATAACAGCTATTTTTTTTTAAAAAAAGGAAGCATGCTATTTAAAAATAAATAAATAAATGTAGAAAAGGGACTTTCTTGGTGGTCCAGTGGCTAAGACTCAGCGCTCCCAATGCAGGGGGCCCGGGTTCGATCCCTGGTCAGGGAACTAGATCCTGCATGCCGCAACTAAAGATCCTGTGTGCCGCAACTAAGGCCCAGGGCAGCCAAATAAATAAATAAATAAATAAATAAAATTTTTTTTAATGTAGAAAAAAAATGGGAAAATACAAAATCACCATTGGGTAAATACCACAGTAGTAACCTGTAGTAAAGAGCCACTGAAGAATACTAAAATTAATGTATGAAGTTTTGAGGAGAAACAGCATAATACATAACGCTAAAGTCTCTTCCCCAAGATATTTATTCATTACAATAGGACAAAGAGTAACTTTACAGTGTAGAAACTTGGCAGATAATCTTTTTAACTAAGTGATAAAGGTTAACTTAACCAGTAGTAAGATATACTGAAACATGTGCATCCTACTACAGTGCAATATAGTCTGTAGTGAGTTAATGGATTTACACCAAAATTAATTTCCTAGTTTTGATAATGGCACTATTATTATGTAGGATGTTAACATGAAAGGAAGCTAAATGAGGGGAACATGGGAATTCGCCACACTAATTTTTGCAACATTTCTGTAAACCTAAGATTATTTCAAAATACAATTTTTAAAGTCATTAAATGTATGTTAACAAATTTCCTAGATTATATACACACCTAAATTTTCACAGATGTCCTGAATATTAATGTCAGAATTCTTTGTAGTAGCCTTATCCACTGAAAGTGAAAGCCTTTCAAATGAACTACAGCTAACTAAAAATTATAATCAAAATCAAAATAAGAATGTCCATTAAAATTCATTTCCCTTGTATAGAAACGGGTAATTATTTCAAAGAACATCAGGAAATATAAATTCAAATATAAAATAATAGATACTAAATTTCTTTTTGCTTCTGCCTTGGGGCTGGGTCCATATCCCCAACCATGATCTACACCTCTTAGCTACCCAGAGTTATTTTTTAATTTTCTCCTTCAGTAATAAATAGGTCACCAATGTTAATACCTCCTAAAAAATACAAGATAACTGTTTTGAAGCAAGCACACAGGAAGGGGCAGAGTGCATAAGGATACAATTTTCAAAATTAGGGTTACCAAATAAATTGTCATAATTTTCATACGCAACATAAATATTATTAACTATCACTAGTTAAAGGAATTTTAAAAAATCATAGAACCTGAAGAACTCAAATGTACCTTAAATGCTGGTGTTTGAAGGGAAGTAGTGTAATTAGAGCTGAAATTCCCTAACTGCACCATGGCATCCAGAGCACTAGAGCAAATTCACAGGGGCTCCTCAGGTTATTTTAAATTTTCAAGCGACATCTGTCTGACACTGTCAAACTGCTATTAACTTGTTTGGATTTAACTACTTAATAAAAGGTACTGTTAATGTATTTATTTTGGCCTCTGGACACTGTGAACCAAGAAAGTTTGGAAACCTCTGTACTAGAGGATAATGAGAAATGAGATAAAAACAACTGTGGAAGCTCCTCTGAAGGAGCTTTCGGGGCACTCTCAAGGACTTCGGTGGTTGATATCATTTGCACTTTATCAAATCTGATTTTGTTAAAAAGCTATAGTTCATTTAAATACTTAAAATTTGAATACTTTCTCTATGTATGTGACAGCGTAGTAAAAATTTTTATAGAAGTCATGGCTTTCCTTTTTCTCAATACAGGTATATTATGCTACTACTCTTACAATTAGCACAGGGTTTTTGTTTTGTTTTTTTTAAGGCCTTTGGAGGCCCATCAACTGAGTAGAGAAAGTGAACAAGTGAGAGAAAGAATGAAGGAGAGGGCTTCCCTGGTGGCTCAGTGGTTAAGAATCCACCTGCCAATGCAGGGGACATGGGTTTGAGCCTTTGTCTGGGAAGATCCCACAGGCTGTGGAGCAACTAAGCCCGTGCGCCACAACTACTGAGCCTGCACTCCATAGCCCGCGAGCCACAATTCCTGAAGCCCGGGCACCTGAGCCCATGCTCTGTAACAAGAGAAGCCACCGCAATGAGAAGCCTGCACACCACAACGAAGAGTTGCCCCCGCTCACTGCAACTAGGGAAAGCCCGTGCACAGCAACAAAGACCCAACGCAGCCATCAATCAATCAATCAATCAATCAATAAAAAGAATGAAGGAGAGACATTAAAATATTTCATTTAGTTAATGTGGCAAGAAGTGAAAGAGAAAAAAGAATTAAAGTAATTTGTATACACATAAGAGAGTACATTAAGTAGAATCAAGTAGGTTGTGAAACAGAGCAAGGGAGACTTTACATTTGATCTGCCAGGTACTGAGATGAAATCAGGTATTGAAAAAGATCTGGTGAGGCTGGCCGGGAGGGTCAGCTAGAAGCATCTGATGACAATGTGACTAGGCCATAGCCAAAAGAAGGAGAAGGGCTTACGGTGAGCATATGAACAATAATAAGTGCTTTGCCTTCATCCTTTTAAAGTCCCCACCAAAATACATATATTTTAGTCCTAATTATAATGATTCTTCTTACCTGGATTTCATTTCCAGAACTGCAGTTATTTCTTGCTTGGAAGCCTGTACTTGGTATAAAAGCTTAATAATATAGTTAAAGTGTTCTGGGTCAAGTACCATCCCAGCTTCAACAAGCTGTAGAAGAGGGAAAAAAGTCGTCATTCTCATAAAAATATGAAAGAGTCAAAACCAATGTGTGTGGAAAAAACTAAGAGACTGATGGAAGAAGTGAAACATGGAGACAAACAGAATTAAACTTCATTTTAAAACTTTGAAGCATATTTTTCTTCAACTATTTGAGAACCACAATAAGACTGCTTACATCAAGAATTTAAAGCAAAAATGAAAATAATACTTTTGAATGCAAACTTGAATATTCTTCCTGTTCTCCAAGTTAGCTCAACCACTTTATCAGCTGTACCTCATTTGGTACTCACTCTGTCTTTTAGTAAGTATAGCACTGGTGGTTGTACTGTATCCCTGATGATAAAATTCCTGAGAGGTATTAAACTGAGGTTTTCTACAATGACTACAAGTGAGCAGTAATTTCTTTTTATTTTTTTAATTTTAAATTTAGCTATCGGGCTTCCCTGGTGGTGCAGTGGTTGAGAGTCCACCTGCCGATGCAGGGGACACGGGTTCGTGCCCCGGTCCGGGAAGATCCCACATGCCGCAGAGCTGCTAGGCCCGTGAGCCGTGGCTGCTGAGCCTGTGCGTCCGGAGCCTGTGCTCCGCAACGGGAGAGGCCATAAAAAAAAAAATTTAGCTATTGTTGAGATATAACTGACATGCAGCACTGTATAAGTTTAAGGTGTACAGCATAATAATGACTTACACACATCACGAAAAGATTACAGTAATTTGAGTGAACATCCATCATCTCATATACATACAAAATAAAAGAAAAAAAATTTTTTGCTTGTGATGAGAGCTCTCAGGATTCACCCTCTTAACAACTTTCATATAGAACACACAGCCGTGTTCATTCTATTCTTCATGTTGTATAATACATCCCTAGTTCTCATTTATCTGATAACTGGAAGTTTGTACGTTTTGACCACCTTCATCCAATTCCCAATCCCCCCCGCCACACCGGCCTCTGGTAACCACAAATCTGATCTCTTTTTCTATGAGTTTGTTTTCTGAAGTATAATTAACCTACAACACTACGTTAGTTACTGGTGCACAACATGGTGATTTGATATTTCTGTACATTACAAAATGATAACCATAAGTCTAGTTACTATCTGTCACCATACAAAGATACTACATTATTAATGATTATATTCCCCATGCCCCGTACATTTCATCCCTGTGACTCATTTGTTATGTAACTGGAAGTTTGAGTAATTCTTTTTTTTTTTTTTTTTTTTTTTTTGCTGTACGTGGGCCTCTCACTGTTGTGGCCTCTCACTGTTGTGGCCCCTCCCGTTGCAGAGCACAGGCTCCGGACACGCAGGCTCAGCGGCCATGGCTCACGGGCCCAGCCGCTCCGCGGCATGTGGGATCTTCCCGGACCAGGGCACGAACCCGTGTTCGGCATGTGGGATCTTCCCGGACCGGGGCACGAACCCGTGTTCCCTGCATTGGCAGGCGGACTCTCAACCACTGCGCCACCAGGGAAGCCCTCAAATCTTTTTGAAAAAGAAAACTTTCTTTAATCATCCTTAAGAAGTAGAGATGAGGACAGTTCACGAATCTGAAAGAAGTCACCTCAAGTACTAAGAACTATTTAATTAAGGGGAAGCCCTGTCAGTCACTGGAGTCTGTTTATAAACCCTATTTTGGGAGAAAAAGAACATTTCTGAAAACAGAATTCTTTGGCATTAAGAATGTGAGTAAAAAGCAATTTAAGAGCGTAAGCAGAAATCATTATTTTCTTGGTTATTCAGTATTAGAGAATAAAAGGGATAAAATGAAATCATACCTTGTAAAAGATATCAATTAAAGCAGGTACAGCATTCCTTAATTTCATAGTTGCCACACACTCAAATGTTTTTAGTAATATTTTCAGAGCAGGCTGGATAAAACAAAAAAATTACACTCATTTTCATGTCTCCTTTCAGTACACCTTAAGTTTCTCAAATTCGTTTATGCTGGAAAAAAAAAGTGTTCTCTACGAAGTATTCAACAAACAGAAATGTAACTGCTCAATTATACAAACAAGAAATATAACAGATAAATTAATTTAAAATATTAGAAAAATATATTTTCAGTTACTTACCAGCATTTTAACCATTATGCTGAGGCTCATGACCTGAAATACTTCTTTCAGTAAACAATGTTTGAGTAGAGAATTGAGAAGGTTATTTAGCACTTGTAGATCAAAGTGTATACCCGGAGGGAACTTTCTGTAGTACGCCATAAACATGTTTACTAAAAAGGAAGAAGTATATATTAAAGTTAGTTGCTGCTTTTAAGACATTCATCTTTCCTAAATTAGACAATCTTTCCATATTTAAAGATCAAGTAGTATAAATTCATTTTCTTAAAAGGTACACTTCCAGTATCAGAAATACATGATGAAAATAAATTAAAGCAAAAGTTAATGGCAATAACATGTTAACCAGGATGTTAGGCACTAGATTGGGAGCTAACTCACGTGTTATCCACAAAAAATAGGGCCAAACTGCCTCATACATAATGGTCTAAATACGAACTCCTAAGGAGCCACACTCCCATGGAGATTTCAGGCAGTGGCCTGTTTAGGGGTGGATGCAGACTATTTTGACATATACCCCCTTCTTGCTGTTTTAACCCCCATCAACATGTTGACCCTGGGGATATTTTTACTCCAAGTTATGATAAAAACATTCTACCAAAAATTATAACACTTCTTAATTTCCTTTGAGAAAGTAGTTTCTTAACGGACACTTGGGTTGCTTCACATTTTACTGTGAATAATGCTGCTATAAACATGGGTGTACAAATATCTTTTGAGACCCTGCTGTCAATTCTTTTGTGTATACATCAAGAGAAGAATTGCTGGGCCATATAGTAACTCTATTTTTAATTTTTTGAGGAACTGTCATACTGTTTTTCCACAGTGTCTGTACTATTTCACATTCCTGCCGATAGGGTACAAGGGTTCCAATTTCTCCATACCCTCACTAACACTTGTTGTTTTCTGTTTTTTTCAATAGCAGTAATCCTAATGGGTGTAAGGTGGTATCTCAATGTAGTTTTGATTTGCATTTCCCTTAGGATTGGTGATACTGAGTATCTTTTCACATGCTTATTGGCCATTTGTGTATCTTTGGAGAAATGTCTTTTCAAATACCTTGCCTATTTTTGAATCAGGTTTTGTTGTTGAGTTTTAGGGGTTCTCTGTATATTCTGGATACCAATCCTTTATCAGATATATGATTTACAAATACTTTCTCCCATTCTGTGGGCCGCTGTTTTATCTTGCTGATATTGTCTCTTAATGAACAAAATTTTATATTTTTCATGAAGTTCAATTTGTCTATTTTTTCTTTGTTGCTATTGTCTTTGGTGTCATATCCAAGAAATCACTGCCAAATCCAATGTGTGATGCTTTTGTCCTTATGCTTTCTTTTCAGAGTTTTATTGTTGTAGGTCTTACATTAAGGTCTTTAATCAATTTTGAACTAATTTTTGTATATAGTGTTAGATAAGGGTCCAATTTTATTCTTTTGCTTGTGGATATTTAGTTTTCCCAGCACTAAAAAACTATCCTTTCACTAGTGAATGATCTTGCCATCCTTCTCAAAAATCATTTGACCATATATGTGAGGCTTTATATCCGGGATCTCTATTCTAGTCCATTGGTTTATATGTCTGTCTTTATACCAGTACCACACTGTTTTGATTACTATAGCTCTGTAGTAAGTTTTCAAGATAGGAAGTATGAGTCCTCCAGGCTTTTTCTTTTTTTTTTTTTCAGGTTTTTTCTTTTTCAAGATTATTTCAGGATTCCTTGGGGATCACTTGGGAAGTAATGACATTTTAACAATACTAAGTTTTCCAATCTGTGAACATGGGATGTGTTTCCATTGATTTATCTTTAATTTCTTTCAGCAATGTTTTGTAGATTTCATTGTACAAGTCTATCACTTCCTTGGTTAAGTTTATAAGTATTTTATTCTTTTTTATGCTATTGTAAACGGAATTGTTTTTGTAATTTCCTTTTCAGATTGTTCAATGTCAGTGTATAGAAATGCCCAGATATGGCTTTTTTAATGTTGAGGTAGTTTCCTTTTATTCCTAGTCTTTTGAGTGTTTCTATCATGAAAAGGTGTTGAATTTTGTCAAATGCTTTTTCTGAATCAATTGAGATGATCATGTGGTTTTTCCTCTTCATTCTGTTAATGTGGTGTATTACTCTGATTGATTTTTGTATGTTGAACTATCCTTGCATTCTAAGAATAAATTCCACTTGGTCATGGTCTACGATCCTTCCAATATACTGCTGAATTTGGTTTGTTAGTTTTTGTTGAGGATTTCTGTATCAATGTTCATAAGGGGTATCGATCTGTAGTGACCTTTTCGGCAGTTTCTTTATCTGGCTTTGGTATTAGGGCAATGGTAGTCTCAGCCTCATAGAATGCGTTAGCAAGTGTTCCCTCTTCAATTTTTGGGAAAAGTTTGAGGACTGATATTAGTTCTTTAAATGTGTGGTAGAACACACCAGTGAAACCATTCAGTGCAGGGTTTTTCTTTGTCAGAACATTTTTGATTACTGATTCAATCTCCTTACTAGCTGTAGATCTATTCAGATTTTCTATTTCTTCATAATTTAGTCTTGGAAGATTTTGTTTTTCTAGGAATTTGTCCATTTCATCTAAGTTATCCAATTTGTTTGGCACACAATTATTCACAGTATTCTAAGTATTTTTATTTCTGTAGAATCATATTATTGTCCCCACTTTTTTAATTTTAGCAATTTCAATCTTCTCTCCTTTTTTCTTAGTCCATCTAGCCAAAGATTTCTTAATTTTGTTGGTCTTTTTGAAACACCCGCTTTCAGTTTTATTGATTTTCTTCTCATTGTTTTTCTATTCTCATTGTTCTCTATTTCATTTATCTCTGCTCTGATTCTTATCATTTCCTTCCTTCTACTAGCTTTAGGTTTAGTTTGTTTTTTTCTCTAGTTTCTTAAGTTGTAAAGTTAGGTTGTTGATTTGAGATCTTTCTTGTTTTTTAACATAAACATTTATACAATAGCTATAAATTTCCCTCTTAAGTACCATTTTCACTCCATCTCATAAGTTTTGGAATGTTGTGTTTCATTTTCATTTGTCTCTAAGTATTTTCTGATTTCCCTTGTGATATCGTCTGTGATCCCTTGGTTGTTTAAAAGTATGTTCGATTTCCACAATTTTGTTAATTTTCCAGTTTTCTTCTGTTACTGGTTTCTAATTCCATCCTGTTGTGATCAGAGGAGATACTTTGTATAATATCTATCTTTTAAAATCTGTTGAGACTTAATTTGTGGCCAAACACATGGTCTATTGGGAAGGTGCCCCATGTGCTCTTGAGAAGAATATGTATACTATTGTTGTTGGGTAAAGTGTTCGGTATGTGTCTGTTAGATCTAGTGGGTATATTGTGTTGAGTCCTCTATTTCTTTACTTATCTTCTGTCTGGTTGTTCTATCCATTATTGTGAGTGGGGTATTGAAGTCTCCAACTATTATTGTAGAACTGTCTATTGCTCTCATTAATTCTGTAAGTTTTTTGCTTTATGTATTTTGATCATCTGTCATTAGGTATAAATGTTTATACTGCTGCTGTACTGAACCTTTCATTACTGTATATAATATCCTTCTTTGTCTCTTGTAACCTTTTTTGATTTAAAGTCTATTCTGTCTAATATTAGTATAGCCACTCCTGCTCTCTTCTGGTTACTATTTGTATAGAATATTTTTTCCATCCTTTCACTTTCAATCTATTTGTCTTTGGCTCTAAATTGAACATTTTGTAGACAGCATATAATTGGATAATGTGTTTTTATTCATTCTGCCAATCTGTGTCTTTTGAATGGAAAACTTAATCCATTTACTTTAAAAGTAATTACTGATAATGAAGGACTTACTTCTGATTCTGCTATTTGTTTTCTGTATGTCTCATAGCTTTTTTGTCCCTCATTTCCTGCATTACTCTCTTCTTTTGTGTTTAGCTGATTTTTTTTTTTTTTTTTTTTTTTTTTTTGCAGTACGTGGGCCGCTCACTGCTGCGGCCTCTCCCGTTGCGGAGCACAGGCTCCAGACGCGCAGGCTCAGCGACCCGTGTCCCCTGCATCGGCAGGCGGACTCTCAACCACTGCGCCACCAGGGAAGCCCTAGCTGATTTTTTGAGTGAGAGTTTTAAATCATTTTTCATTTCCTTTTGTGCATATTCTATAACTATTGAGGTTACCATGGGATTTATAGCAGCTTAACTTCAATAATATACAGAAACTCTGCTTCTGGGCTTCCCTGGTGGCACAGTGGTTGAGAGTCCACCTGCCGATGCAGGGGACACGGGTTCGTGCCCCGGTCCGGGAAGATCCCACATGCCGCGGAGCGGCTAAGCCCGTGAGCCATGGCCGCTGAGCCTGCGCGTCCGGAGCCTGTGCTCCGCAACGGGAGAGGCCACAACGGTGAGTGAGAGGCCCGCTAACCAGGAAAAAAAAAAAAAAAAAAAAAGAAACTCTGCTTCTTTAGAGCTTCATCCCCACCCCTTTCAGTTGCTAAGGTCACAAATTACATTTTCATATACTGTGTGCCTGAAAACATTAACTAACAGTTCTTTCAAATGCATCAGTCTCAAATAATATGGAAAAGAGGATTTGGAGTTACCAATCAAATTTATAATAATACTAGTTTTTACACTAATAATATACTTTTCTTTAAAGGTATTAGTTTCTTAAATCATGTAAAAAACAGAAAGTACAGTACAAACCATTGTTACAATAATACTAGCTTTTATAACTACCCATGTATTTACTTTTATTGAGATCCTTATTTCTCCATATGACCTCAAGTTACTGTCTCATGCCCTTTCATTTCACTTTGCAGGCCTCCTTTGAGCATCTTTTGAAGGGCAGGTCTAAAGGAAACAAACTCTCTCAGCTTTTGTTTATCTGGGAATGTCATACCAATAATTTATCCCTCAATTCTGAAGGACACTTTTGCTAGATATAGGATTCTCAGTTGACAGATATTTTCTTTTAGCACTTTGAATATATTGGCCTACTGCCTTCTGGCCTCCAAAGTTTCTGATGAGAAGTCTGCTTATAATCTTATTGAGGATCCCTTGTATGTGATAATTTGCTTCTCTCTTGCTGCTTTCAAGATCCTCTCTTTGCCTCTGGCTTTTGAAAGTTTGATTAAAACGTGTCTTGGTGTGTGTCTCTTTGAGTTCATCTTAGAGTTTGCTGAGCTTCTTGGATATTTATATTTACAACTTTCATCAAATTTGGGAAGTTTTCAGCCATTATTTGCTCAAATATTCTCTCTACCCCTTTCTCTTTCTCTTCTCCTTCTGAGACTTCCACAGTGTTCTGTTTCATGGTGTTCCTCAGGCTGTATTCACTTTTCTTCAAACTTTTTTCTTTCTGTTCCTCAGACCTGATAATTTCCACTCTCCTATCTTCAAGTTCTCTGATTCTTTTGCCTGCTCAAATCTGCCTTTGAATCCCTCTAGTGAATTTTTCAATTCAGTTATTGTATTTTTCAACTCCAGAACTTTTCTGGTTTCTTTTTAGGTTTCCTATCTCTCTGATATTTCCATTTTGTTCACACATTATTTTCTTGACTTTCCCCATATCTTCCTTAGTTCTTCAAGCACCTTTAAGACAGATGTTTTAAAATCATTGTCTGATTTATCTGCCATCAGGTCTTTTACAAGGATAATTTCTGTTGATTTATTTTTTCCTTTGAATAGGCCATATTTTGTTCATTTCTTTGTATGTCATATGACTTTTTGATTGAAAAGTGGGCATTTGAATCCAATAATGTGGTAACTCTGGAGCTCAGAATACATATATTTTAAAATATTTGAAGCTAATAGCTTTTTTCAGTTTACATTTATATAAACAAATTTTTATCTTTTGTGCTTCCTTTGATTACTCTAAACCACAGAAATTATCAACTTTCAAAAAAATCTGATTGAAAATGTTAATTCTTTTTACTGAATTACCAACATACTACAATTATTCATTTTGGGGTATGCTAAGCTGTAGTAGTTTTTCACCATGATTTTAGTCAAACAACTTTTGGAAAAAGAATTTTATGTGGAAATTCAAATATAAAACAGATAAAAATGAACTTATGGTTAAACAGGGTAATGGGGAGTCCTACCCTCTCAGTACCTCCCCTTGTGAACTAGGTGGTCCCTGAGGCCTCTCTGTAGAGCCTGAGCAGTTAGATCTATACTTTATAGCAGTGATATTCAGAGTTTCTCTTTCTAAGTTGCTATCCAGTTTTCCTAACATCATTCATAAAATGAGCCTTCCTTCCCAAACCCTATGGTCTTTCTAAACAGTAAACCTCTTCATACATAATATCAAGTTTATTCTAAGCTATCTATCTGTTCCGCTGATCTAACTTTCTACTTTCACATCAAACGTAATTTATATAGGTTTTTGCCAACTTCCTGCACTTATTCTTCACTATAGGTTTTTATTTTTGTTGTCTGTATTTATTGTTTTATAACTGAATAAACATGTATTTTTCCTTTTCCCATACTGGATATTCACACAACCGGAATTATGTTTTGGGGAGTTTTGCATTTTTCCCATGTCATCCTCTTTTCTTCCATATATGTTATGGAATTATTTCTGGAATATAAATGTTCATCCATATCTAACCATATGTAGCTTCTCCTCCTTGGTTATCACAACCTGTCAGGTGACAGGTATATTCCCTATATAGGCTCCTATTACTTCTACCTTAACTACTTCCTCCTTGCTACAGCTGGATTAAGTCCAGACTACCAGTTCCCTCATATGCTTCCTCTAATCCTTAGAGGAGATGATATCACCAGCAAAACAAACTTGTCAGAGATTTTGTTTTTAGCTAGATGAGATTTTAAGCAGATGAATATGGTGCTCTGTTACTATCATACTATGTGGTTTTGGTGGCTGTGTCAGGGTGACAAATGTAAAGCTTGGTCCCTTCCTCTTGGGGCTCACAATGTAGTAGGGGGAGATGGGAGCAGGGAATGGGATGAGGCTACAGAGTCAGATAAGGGCCTAATAGAGGAGATTATCCTGTTTCCTATGAGTAAGCTTTGGTCTTTGCTATGGGGAAGTGGGATAAAAGAAAGGGATGCTGGGTAGAGACAGCAGTGCCCTCTCTATTATAACACAGCATGCCCTATTTAGGGAACTGCACAGAACGATGGACAGTGCACTGGCTACAAGGGATAGTGTAAAAAGGAAAGGGATAATAAGTAAGGAAGATACAGTTTCTGAAAGATCCCTTCAGAAAGATTTTAAGCCAATTAAACAATTAAGCAATTAAGCCAATTAAACTGTAAATAAAATTTCTATGTCATGAAAATATCAGTATGTGAGGGAATTACAGTATTAGGTGGATTATAATTTTTTTATTAACCAAAATGCCACACTTATTATTAATCCTTTCTAAGACCAAGAGAGCTACTCTAAGGCATTCAGTTTTCGTACTCAAAAGTACTGAATTTACTTTCAAACTATTAAGACAATAGCACATTGTTTGAAACTCTCTTATTAATAAATTCATAGTAATCATTCCATTGTCTCATACCTGCACGTTGTAGCAAACAAAGCTCGTTGACACTTATGTATTTCTTAAACACATCCATACAAACCTATAAAAGTCACGAAAAATGTAAAATTACCTTTTTACATTTCGTAAAATCTAAACAAATTTTCAGTCCTATCTTTTTGCTTATTCCAATTTTTTTAAGTCAATTGAAAGCAATGGAATAAAGAAGCTGATGTTAGGTTAACTAAGATTTGAAATGTACACTGAATTCATTACAAAAATCTTATTCAGAGAATCTCTGTCAAAGAAACAGTCTAGGAAACGGAGTCAAGATTAGCAATCAACTGGCGAAGGGAGGACATCTTTTACTGGTATAAGGAGAAACACATGGACCAATGGATTAGAACGGAGATCCTATAAACAGATCCACTCATACACAATCAGCTGATTTATGACACGGTGATACTGCAGTGCAGTGGGGGAAAGGATGGCTTTGGGTCACCTGGAAATACACATGGGAAAAAATATGTATCTAGACCTTCTCACATCCTAAACAAAAATTAATTCTAGATGGCTTAGAGTTCTAAATATAAATATCAGACAAGAAAACTTTTAAAGGAAAAACATAAAAGAACATCTTCATGACCTTGGCAAAGCTTTCTTGAACAGCATGTAAAAAGTCAACACCATAAAAGGGAAAAAAAATGGATACGATTGGACTATATAAAGATTAATAATTTTGTTTACCAAAGACACTTTTAAAAGGGTGAAAAGTTTGACCCACCTCCTAGAGAAATGGAAATAAAAACAAAAATAAACAAACAGGACCTAATGAAACTTAAAAGCTTTTGCACAGCAAAGGAAAGCA